>NW_027316389.1:6435957-6753457 GCF_026437365.1 Eucyclogobius newberryi | reverse complement strand
CGGGAAATGGAGCGATTTGGAGCTGAAGTGTGAAAGTAAATGTCACTTCAGAGTCTGGACTCTTTCACTCCTCTCTCTCTTTTCTAAATGGAAAACTCTCTCTTATGTAAAGCAGAACTCAGTTTGTGCTCAGAGCAAGGCCGTCACAAAGCCTTTATGCTGCTTATGACACGGGCACTGAAAATAAATAGACTGATGTCTGTCATTATTACTTTTAATAGGGCTAAATAAGTGGAAAAACAGATTCACTATCAAATTACAATTATAATACAATACGTTAAAATAAAGTTAATTGGAATAGCAAAGTGTAGTTGTGTTCAGAATCCGAAAATAACATTGTATGAATTTTAAATAAATTGCTGCAAATAAGTATTTGAACACCTGAATAAATCCATGTTAATATTTGGTACAGAAGCCTTTGTTGTTGTTTGCCTTGTTTGGATGCTTGTTTTAGTATTTATTGGTACAGGGTACTTAGTTTTTCGACTCCCTAATGGGGAATGCCCTCTACTTTAGACCCTTTAATGATGCAAACTGTCTCTCTGTAATTATTCACAGGTTTTCTTTTGCATATCTAACTTGGTTTTTCTAATGCACTTTTATTGGGGTTTTATGGGTTGATTTTAAACGTGTTGATGTTTTCTGTTCTGTTTTATGTGTTGTCATTCAGAAGCTGCAGTGAGAGGACGTCTGGAGTGAAGCTGCTCTCTGTGATTGTGCTCCTGGGCTTGTGGACTTTCCTTTGACCTTTGACTCCAGAGTTATGCTTTATTCCATGACTTTTGTGGAACAACCTTGTTTTCTGTGTGTTTAGAAAGACTTAGACATAGTAAAAAGCATGTGATTTTTTTTTTTTTGTCCATTTGTGTCATTGTTGGATTGTAACAGGTTGATACTTATGCTTTTATAAATGACTTGTTATTTAGTTTCTGAACATGAATTAAAAGTGTTTCAGTTCTTTATATTTTGCCATGGAGCAATAGGTTGAGTTGATGACAAATGTAAAAAGATTAATAATTTCATACAAATCCTTTGTTATAAATATGTTGCAAAGTAAAGCGGTATTTACATTTAATTAAATACATGAAAAATTTACTTTTAGTTTTTTTTTACTATTGATATAACTTTTCTCAAATGGTTTAATTCATGCTTGAATAAACTTGTCCTGCATGAGAGTGTTCAGAAAATTCACCTACCCCCTATCCCCGCCCACTTCTCTGTACTTTGGATTATCATTATATTGTGGTGACTGAAGGTGATGTTTTCCTGAGGTGGCTTCAAAGGAGGAAGAAACTCGTTGAAGCTGGCTCTGTGTTTATTACAGAAATACAGCGTCAATACAGACATACATTGTCTGGGCTCCTCGCAGCCGAAATGGAGAAGACCTCGAGCCAGGCCTTCAGCCAGCCCTCATACTGCATTGAACAAAGACCCATAAAACACTGAGTTTGGACAGATATTAGCTCATACATGGAAAATGGTGAGCTTATCAGGCCACGAATGTATAGGAAACATACCCTTCTCGCCATTAGTGTAAATCAAAGAGGCGCCGCTGTCCTGATACCAGACAGAGGAGTACAACCATGTGTTGGTTCTAATTACTGAGAATAACAAGACAAGATTATGGTCGTTAAAATAAAAGTATTTATTCCCTACGATTACAAAACTAACAGATTAAAAACGCATGTCCTGTCCCTCAAGTTCCCATCAGACATCTGTGCTCCTCATCTGGGGGCCTCTCACACACAGGACAAAGAATATGAATATTCATAAGAAGGTAGATCTTTTCTGGCACCTCTTGGTACTAGGCTCTACCTTCCAGGACATCCTAATATGGTCGTGAGATGTGACCCTTGACCCAGACAGAGAAGCTGGGGGAGCAGAGACAGAGTGTGTGTGTGTGTGTGTGTGTGTGTGTGTGTGTGTCCAGTCTGCAATAACAATGAAAGGTACATTAATGCATTACAATATTAAATGCTTATTAATTCCTTCATTCCCTCTTTTGAACTCATTTAGGAGTTCACAATATAATTAATGTGGTTCTGTAACGGAGGGAGCATATAGTCCCTTCAGTTCCTACTTTGTAAGTAGGAGATTATTATTTTATGATTATTCTCTCTGTAATATATATAAAAAGTGGAATTTTGGTCTGACGGTTCATAGCCAATCTAGTCCTACGTAAAATTATCTAGGAGGTGTCCAGGCAGTCCGATTGTATTGGAACTGAATCTAATCTTGCATAGAATATACTGTCAGTCTGTGTTATATGTGTTTGATGTCTGATGTTTTCCGATGCGTCCCAAAGAAGAATACCTAATACTACTCTACATCCTATTAAAACAATGACTGCATAAAGTAACCACATAAACCAACCTATGACCTCATAAACCAACCTCCCTCTCTTGGACTGGGGAATACCCAGCCCACCTGAAAAAAGCAATGTAAGCGTGTGTGTCACCAAACAGGACCCTGGAGAGTGCACGTGTAAGAAGACCACCAGACCATCTCTAAGCCACGGAGCTCAGAGATCTACCGAGTCCTAAAACCAGCACTCAAACAGAGTCTACAACACAGAAATGTTTAGCAGAAGCACAGGAAAACAATAAATGTAAAAAGTTCAATTTAAAAGGAAATGTTCTTTAGAGAGTCTCTTGTGGCGGGGGTAATCTGAGATGTAGATGACGCTACAAGTCTCCTTTATCCACCGGTTTCACTGCGTGGGAGGTCCTGGCTTTGACAGTGAATGGACCAGACCAGCGAGGTTCAGTTCAAGATCTCCGGAGCACTCTCAGGAGAACCTTGCCGGGCAGAGGTTCAGCCGTAGCCGGGACTGCCTCCTTGTGGATCTGGGTGGAAAGACTAGATGCCCAAAGCATGTAATTAAGAAAACAGGAGAGGTGTTAACATTAGGATCTAGGGGCAGAAAAGATGTCCCAGTCAACAGTTCAAATGGGGAGTGTCCCGTTGCCCTGCAAACGATCTGTTTTACTGTAAGCAGAGCAAGGGGAAATAAATCAAGCCAATTCACGTCAGTGAAAACCATAATTTAGCCAAACGTAATTTCAATTAAAATGTTGCCATTGAAGCGTTCGAAATTTCCTTTGGGACTGGGGATGATAACAGTGCCAAAAGATGTGTCGAAGGCCACACATGGCAACAACAGTTTGCAGATAAACATTCTTAATATGGGAGCCTTTGTCAGATTTGATTTGGAGTTAGGATATGCTTTTGGCCAGTGGGAGAATAAGTCAATTATAGTCAAAAGGAAACATTTGCCACAAACTCTGGTACTCATGTACATAATATAATTAGGGGGTGATGGGTGAGGGCAAATATTAATTGCAGTGGGGTTTAACATGTGACGGACTTGGGCGTCAGTTAATGCAGCGTCTAACAGCGGCCCAGTGAGGAGAACAGGCTTCTATTTGGGACCCCGCCAGAGGCCAGTTTCACCCTGGTAACAATGATAGTCACTGTCAAAGCTTAGGCTTCGACAGTGACTTCAGTAGATAATGTAGGTAGCAGCAGTGTGGAGAGCAGAAAGTTACTCACCGTCCGACAGCGTCTGAGGCGATATAACCCGTCGCTCTCCTGGCCAGGCAATCTGCGGCCTCACTGCCCCTGGAAACAAAGTCCTGCCCTTTGGTGTGGGCAGGGCATATAACAAAAGCGATAGCTGAGGGCAACACAAGTGCATAATCTAACCTTTTGATAAAATCTTGGTGTCTGACTGGACCTTATTTAACTGTTCTGAAATAATTTCTTCACCATTCTGCCAGTTGAGTGACTATAACGCCCACGGCGTAAGCAAAGTCCGAGTAGATTGTCACCGGTTAGTCAGCGGAGTCCTCAAGAGTAAGCACAATATCCAAGATCTCTGCACGTTGTGCAGTGTAAGAGAGTGTAGAAGAACACCAGTCAACAAAAGAATTCTCCAGCTTGAACAACAGCAGCGGCAGCAGACAGTCCCGCTTCCTGAAACAACAGCCACCAGTAAAGAAAACTATGTGTTCAATCAGAGGTTTAAACGAGAAGTCATATTGTGCCTTGGCCAAGGTCTTAGTAAGAGAAACACAGTCATAAGGAGAAGGTCGAGGTTGTCAGCCATGTTGACACCCTCCACAGAAATTAAGTCCAGTCCAAAGTGGCAGTGTTCTTCATCCGTTTCTCACAAATAAGTGCACGCAAAGAGGCAGTGAACAACATATAGTCGGGTATGAACAGGCAGCTGTAGTCACAAAGGCTAAGAAAAGAGAGCACCCATGACTATGGACACAGTCATGGGTTTCAGATGGGTCTAAATCATGTTTTCATATTCAGGAGAAATTCAATTACCTATACTAGACACTGTTCATCCTAAGAAGTTCACAAATCTCCTACAGCATTGTAGCTTCTACGGAGAGATTTTAAAGCCGACAGTTAATTGATTTTCCTAAAGTCATGAGCAGGTCTAAATTTAGAATTTAGAGAGGTGCTTCTTAAGTACAGGTAGAATAGGAGTGTTCACGTTAGATGATAATAGTTCCAGCACACAGGATGCCAATCAGTAACAGACGTTAGTCTTTTAGTCATTGGTTCTAAATCTTTTACCTGATGAGCCGGTGAGACAGCCAGGGACACGTGTGACACGCTACCCTCAGAAATTCTACACCAATCCAATAGTTCTTTGATCAGCTGACAATAAGCAGCTACATCTTCTTTTCCTTCCAACATTTTATCAAATGCTATAGTTTTAGTGTGTACGGAAATTTTTAACATAAAATTTAGATTGAAATACTTCATTTTTGAACCTGTCATGAAACAGAGTACAATGGAGGGAGTCCTGTGGTGCGTGGTAGGATGCCAGAGTGTCAATTCAGGGTGTCCATGCCAGGTACTGTGTAGCCACGCCTTCTGTGATGTCGGTCAGGCGGGCCCAGTAAATATCAGCAAAACTTTGTGTCTCAAGCATTGTCCAGTAGCAATACTAGCTGTTCAGCATACAGATTGTACGGGAATGCAACAATTAGTCCTTTATCAGAGCATAAAATAGTGGCTCCAGTCTTCATCAGGAGATTGCGTTCATGCAGGTTCAATGTCAGTGTCAGAGGTTAAGCCCATGGCAGAAATGAGTGAGTCCCAGAGAAACCAACCAAGGAGAGTGACAGTTCAAATAGTTGGTTGCCGTGTAGGGGGAAGTTGATGGACGAGTGCGTGGCTCCGGTGTCCACCAGCACAGGTACAGCTTGTCCCTCCACCTTCACATGGAGCATAGGCTCTGCTTGACATGGCTCCTGCCTCTCTGGACACCCATAGTATTCCTTGTCTTTGTGGCCAGTGTAAAACTGCCCACTGTGGGATCCTCAGCGTTTGGTTGTGCATCAGGTCGGGGCCTGTGCACAGTGGGTGCTTCTCCTCTTTCACGGTGAGGAGCCGGTTGTGGGCAGGTTCGCACCCAAAGGTCAGTGGATCCACAGCTATAGCATGTTCCTTCCTCCCGTTGTTGATCAGTCTGAAATCCTCGACCACAACTTATTCCACCTTGGGCTCCTCCAAAGCCAACTCTGAATCTAATCCCTTAAAACATCAACATTTCTTATTTACATTGTCTTTTAGATATTTTACTTTTAAGTTTAATAACTGTTCCTGCAATTTCTGTGGCTCTGATTTGTTACCTTTTTCCTTTCTACGGTGTTGAGTCAAAGCGTCCACGTGTCTCCTGAACCAAGCGTTATCACCATCCATGAGGTCAGAGTTCATATTCGGGGGAAAGGCTGCCATGACTGTGATCATGCATATTATTTTCCTCTCTAAGTATCTCATCAAGTGTCTTCCTGTCGCATCTATCCACTGAGTTAAACACTTCTGGAACCATGTTTCTGGTCCAACAGTGAGAGTCCTGGTGTGAGGCCGGAAATGCTGACGGCCGGGTCAGGATATGTTTCTTTGATTATTGTTTAAAAACTACTGCAGCACTCACCCATTATGCCCCTGATGTCCCCTGATGTCCCCAGCTGTCAGCTGGTGTCCGACTGTTAGACTATTAGCTCCGTTAAATTTGGTTCAGCTATGGCTTATAGATCTTTGATTTGTGAGGGTTGGAAACCTCCCAAACCTTCACTTCTGTCCACCATCAAAGGCATTTGGAGCATAGTTCTAGATTCTAGAGGTTCTAGTTCTGTCCAACCTGACTTTCTCTTTTCCTTATTTGATTTTCACTATCTTTCTTCACTCGTGCTCATGCCTTCCTCATCATCCCTGTATTTTGAGCCGCTTTTTCAATGACCATCTTTGGTCCGGGGTCAGAGTCTTGCGTGTTTCCTGGCTGGAGGAGGAGGAGAAGAATCCTTCCTCCTCTGATGAGTCAGTCTCCGTGTGTCTCCTTTGTTTCTTACCTGTTTGGCATTTTTCTTAGTCGCTGATTCCTTAAGTCTCATCTCTTTGACTTGGTCCTTTTGCTCTCGGTCCAACATCCTTTGATGTTCATCCACTCAGTGTTCCCGTTCTTCTTCTTCTCGTCGAAGTTTCGTTTCTCCAGAGCATTTCTCTTCCCCATGTTTCTTACCTGAGGTGTCATTCTCATGTCTCCATTCCATTTTTTCCTATCACCTGCGTCAGGATTCTTAATCTTTTTTAAATGAATAAATCAATCAGTAATCTATCATCCATCCATCAATCACTCAATCACTCAATCAATCAATTAACCAATCAATCAACCAATATGTATATTATTTATTCATTAATTTATTCTGAATCTTATATTTATTTATTCTTTCATTTATTTATTTATTCATTAATTCATTTAGAATCTTATAACCTATATATATATATTTATATATATATATATATATATATATATATATATTTTTTATCCTATAGCATATTTAAATTGTTTATCTGTTTGACTTGTATAAGTTTCTTCTTCATCATTGTTTTATGTTACACTGAATCATCAAAGCAATTTCACAGCACAAGTACACAACACAAGTACACAACACAAGTACACAACACAAGTACACAACACAAGTACACAACACAAGTACACAACACAAGTACACAACACAAGTACACAACACAAGTACACAACACAAATACACAACACAAGTACACAACACAAGTACACAACACAAGTACACAACACAAGTACACAAGACAAATACACAACACAAGTACACAACACAAGTACACAACACAAGTACACAACACAAGTACACAACACAAGTACACAACACAAGTACACAACACAAGTACACAACACAAATACACAACACAAGTACACAACACAAGTACACAACACAAGTACACAACACAAGTACACAACACAAATACACAACACAAGTACACAACACAAGTACACAACACAAGTACACAACACAAGTACACAACACAAATACACAACACAAGTACACAACACAAGTACACAACACAAGTACACAACACAAGTACACAACACAAGTACACAAGACAAATACACAACACAAGTACACAACACAAGTACACAACACAAGTACACAAGACAAATACACAACACAAGTACACAACATAAGTACACAACACAAGTACACAACACAAGTACACAAGACAAATACACAACACAAGTACACAACACAAGTACACAAGACAAATACACAACACAAGTACACAAGACAAATACACAACACAAGTACACAACACAAGTACACAAGACAAGTACACAACACAAGTACACAACACAAGTACACAACACAAGTACACAACACAAGTACACAAGACAAATACACAACACAAGTACACAAGACAAATACACAACACAAGTACACAACACAAGTACACAACACAAGTACACAAGACAAATACACAACACAAGTACACAACACAAGTACACAAGACAAATACACAACACAAGTACACAACACAAGTACACAAGACAAATACACAACACAAGTACACAACACAAGTACACAAGACAAATACACAACACAAGTACACAACACAAGTACACAAGACAAATACACAACACAAGTACACAAGACAAATACACAACACAAGTACACAACACAAGTACACAAGACAAATACACAACACAAGTACACAACACAAGTACACAACACAAGTACACAAGACAAATACACAACACAAGTACACAACACAAGTACACAAGACAAATACACAACACAAGTACACAAGACAAATACACAACACAAGTACACAAGACAAGTACACAAGACAAATACACAACACAAGTACACAAGACAAATACACAACACAAGTACACAAGACAAATACACAACACAAGTACACAACACAAGTACACAAGAAAAATACACAACACAAGTACACAACACAAGTACACAAGACAAATACACAACACAAGTACACAACACAAGTACACAACACAAGTACACAACACAAGTACACAAGACAAACACACAACACAAGTACACAAGACAAATACACAACACAAGTACACAACACAAGTACACAAGACAAATACACAACACAAGTACACAAGACAAATACACAACACAAGTACACAACACAAGTACACAAGACAAACACACAACACAAGTACACAAGACAAATACACAACACAAGTACACAACACAAGTACACAAGACAAATACACAACACAACTACACAACACAAGTACACAACACAAGTACACAAGACAAATACACAACACAAGTACACAAGACAAATACACAACACAAGTACACAAGACAAATACACAACACAACTACACAACACAAGTACACAACACAAGTACACAAGACAAATACACAACACAAGTACACAACACAAGTACACAAGACAAATACACAACACAAGTACACAAGACAAATACACAACACAAGTACATAACACAAGTACACAAGACAAATACACAACACAAGTACACAAGACAAATACACAACACAAGTACACAACACAAGTACACAAGACAAATACACAACACAAGTACATAACACAAGTACACAAGACAAATACACAACACAAGTACACAAGACAAATACACAACACAAGTACATAACACAAGTACACAAGACAAATACACAACACAAGTACACAAGACAAATACACAACACAAGTACACAACACGGTGCCCTCAACTCCTCAAGGGAGGGACAAAGGGACAGTATTTCAATAAAGTCACCTTTAACTTATTCAACATCTATTTTCCCACATTCAACATTCAATAATAGTAACATACTTTAGACAAGACAAAACATCACAACATTACCACAATTGTAAAACAGCAGTGCAAAAATCAAAAATCCTGCATAGCAAACTATTAAAAAATAAAAACTATCAAATCAGCAAAAAAAAACAGTTTGTCTTAAAGTACAGCCACCTACTGTAGTTTGTCTTAAAGTACAGCCACCTACTGTAGTTTGTCTTAAATTACAGCCACCTACTGTAGTTTGTCTTAAAGTACAGCCACCTACCTTCTTCTTTTTCTTCTTCTTTGGGGTTTTATAGCGACTGGTATCCAAATGTCACGTTACCGCCAAACTTTATTCTTTAGACTTCTTTAGACTTCTTCTTCTTTGGTGTTTTATGTCCCGGTATAAGTGTTATTATGCGCCAGCTACTGTAGTTGTACGCCCTCTGTGGACTTCGTTGTTGTTGTTGTTTTATGGCGGTTGACATCCGAGTTGTTGTTGTTGTTGTTGTTGTTGTTTTATGGCGGTTGGCATCCAAGTGTTGCATTACCGCCAGACTGTATTCCTCAGACTTTGTCGTAATCCTCAGACTCTGTCGTAGTCCGTAAAAGTACTCCTTCCATTGCTTTGGTGTTACAAAGCCCATGAGGTCATGATATGTCTTTGTGACTAGAATAGTTGTTGTTGTTGTTGTTGTTGTTGTTGTTGTTGTTGTTTTATGGCGGTTGGCATCCGAGTGTTGCATTACCGCCAGACTTTATTCCTTAGACTTTGTCGGTTGGGTTGTTGTTGTTGTTGTTGTTGTTTTATGGCGGTTGGCATCCGAGTGTTGCATTACCGCCAGACTTTATTCCTCAGACGTTTCGTAGTCCTCAGACTCTGTCGTAGTCCGTAAAAGTACTCCTCCCATTGCTTTGGCGTACAAAGCCCATGAGGTCATGATGTGTTTTTGTGACTAGAATAGTTGTTGTGTCAGAGACCAACCGGCTTTATTCCAGGGAGACTCTTCTTCACCTTCCTCGCCCTCCTCGACGTTCGGTTAGAAGTCCTTCTTCCATCACTTTGGCGTTTCTAGGCCCACGAAGTCCAAGCGCGTTAGGACATCCTCTTGCTCCTCATCCTCGGCTCAGTCTCCAACACCCCCCACCTTATTACATAAGTAAGCAACCGTTTCAGAGACCAACCGGCTTTATTCCAGGGAGACTCTTCTTCATCTTCCTCTCCTTCTTTGACGTTCGGTGCTTGACATCCGAGTGTTGCATTACCGCCAGACTTTATTCCTTAGACTTTGTCCCGCTGCTTTTATACCCTTAGCTTCAAAGCAGTGATGTCATAAAGCACGTGTGATGTCATAAGGAATGTTATCGTGCAAAGGCGGGAGCGCCCTTGCAAAGAGGGACTGGAAGCGATGCGGGTGACATCATAAAGCACGCTATCATGCAAAGGCTGGAGCGCCCCCTTCTGGACACCCCACTAACTACAAGTGCACGGTAAACAGAGAAATGACGGGGCCTTTTGTACAACAACAGTGTTTCTCAAGCGAGTCACTTTGCAGTTTGAGTATTTCCTTAATTTAGAGACAAATTGTAGTGAGGACTGTAATAACTTTTTAGACTTTCTTCTTCTTCTTTGGTGTTCTATGGCAGTTGGTTTCCAAGCGTTACATTACCGCCACCCACTGTAGTTGAACGTCTTAGATTTGAGACTTTATTCTTTAGACTTTATTCTTTAGGACTTTATTCTTTAGACTTTATTGTCCGTTCACGTTGTATTATTTAGTGCGTCTTTTCTCCAGTAGATGTCAGTGTGGCGCCGCTCGTCACCAGAAGCCACCGGGCACACAGCGGAAGTGACGCCGTTTGTTTATGATGGCGGCGCTGCGCTTAATGAAGCAAACACTCGTGAATCTTTGAATACATCTACATTTCGCTTCGATTACGGTTAGTTTGACATCCATATGAACGCGCCACGTTCTTATTACGAAATACAGACGCGATTTCATGTGTTTTAAATGGCTTTACTTCATGAATACGATAAACAGACAAAGCTCGTAGCGAAACAAGGAGTCAGAACGTGTACTTTTACGCGTTTGATTCCCCGTATTCTTTCTCTGCTCTTTACTATAACTTAACTCGTTTTATTACACTTTGTTTACTTCTGCTTTAGCTTGATCAACGTGAAGTGGCTGGAGTTTAATCACGAGGACCAAAACCATGAGCACTCAAGTAAGTGACATCAACTATACAGCAATATTACTCCAATACAAGTAAAAGTAGCTCAGTTAAATCGTTGCTTAAATTGAAATACTGAAGTATTTGCTGTAGGATTTGCGTAAGTATTGAAATAACTTTTCTATTTTTCATTTTAAATAAGCCTTTGGGGAATTTAAAAACAATTAAAATACTGTAGCTTTACTTCGAAAGACGAGATGCAATTTGTGTGTTGGTCTAATCCTGTTCAGTTCACCCTCTAAAAAACAGTATAAATATTGTAAACGTGTAGATTAAACAGAAAAGAGACACTAGGTTAGAACGTGCCAAGACAGAAGTTCAAAATGCAGTACATTTTTGCATATTTACCGTTTCCATAATAAAAGAAAGAAGAATAATTAAACTTAAAGGGCTGTATTTGACCAAAGAAATTCTTGGTTGACTAAGTGTGTTTAGATTAGTCGACTAAAAGCGAGCAGGGCGTAGTTCTATAAGAGCTTTCAGAACTTTTGTTCACATATCTGACCCAAAATACACACAAAAGATCAGAAAAATGCTTACGTTCAGTCAGTCACAGCTTTTCATACTGGAAAATAACAATAAACTTCCAAATAAAGCTGGAAAAAATTGTCAGTTTCTCCAAAAACTCCAGCTAACTCGGTGTGTTTTCTCCTTTCTGCTGAATCAGAATCAGAAAAAGGTTTAATGCCGTCGTCCGGGAACAAAATTTACAGGCTAGGAATACAATAACGAAGCAAAATATGTCAAATAAGGCACTCTATAACGATGACATGTGCAGCGTGAACCATTTTCTAACTGCGTTTCTTTCTTCCCCGTTTCAGTACAGCATACTTTTCAAACAAGAACACGGTGAGCGGTTTTCATTTCCCGATTTTCTGGGCGCAGGATTTTACCTTAGCGGAAGAACGAACGACTCTAAAACGTGTCACTCTCCCTCAGCGCACGACGACGCGATATGGACGGCGGCGTGGGGCAAGAGCGGCGCCGACGTGTCCGAGACCATCGTCACGGGATCGCTGGACGACATGGTCAAAGTCTGGAAATGGTAAGTCTGTCCCTGATGCAAAGAGAAAGAGGATTTGTGTTTCCCGCAGGATTATACCAGACGATATTTGAATAATTGTTTTGAATACTGACAATTTACAGACTAAATATGTCACTTAATCGTCAAAAAAGGTTTGAAACTCTGTATCTACCTGCGTTGCACCAATGAAATTTCCCCATGTGGGACAATAAAGGAATATCTTATCTTATCTTATCTAATAAAGTAACTACTGTATATCTCTCTTAATAGCAGAACTCTTATAAACAAAACTCTTATAAACAAAACTCTTATAAACAAAACTCTTATAAACAAAAACTCCTATAGACAAAACCTCATTTCCTACTAAGGAATGGAGGGGGAAAATAAATAAAGATTAAAATAAAATAAAATAAAAAACAACTAGCCTAAGACAATACTATGACACTATTGCTTGTGTGTATGACAGTAATTGCACATGGTTAAGTCAGTATTGCACATGGTTAAGTCAGTATTGCACATGGTTAAGTCAGTATTGCACATGGTTAAGTCAGTATTGCACATGGTTAAGTCAGTATTGCACATGGTTAAGTCTGTATTGCACATGTTTAAGTCAGTATTGCACATGGTTAAGTCTGTATTGCACATGTTTAAGTCAGTATTGCACATGGTTAAGTCAGTATTGCACATGGTTAAGTCAGTATTGCACATGGTTAAGTCAGTATTGCACATGGTTAAGTCAGTATTGCACATGGTTAAGTCAGTATTGCACATGGTTAAGTCAGTATTGCACATGGTTAAGTCTGTATTGCACATGGTTAAGTCAGTATTGCACATGTTTAAGTCAGTATTGCACATGTTTAAGTCAGTATTGCACATGTTTAAGTCAGTATTGCACATGATTAAGTCAGTATTGCACATGATTAAGTCAGTATTGCACATGGTTAAGTCAGTATTGCACATGGTTAAGTCAGTATTGCACATGTTCAGGGCTAACAGTGTTTGTTATACAGTCTGACAGCAGCAGGAAGGAAAGACCTATAAGGCCATGTGTTTACGGTAACATTGAAAAAAATCCAGGTCGGTAGGTCGTATATATATACATCTCCACAGGTGATTTTTTTTTCCCCGCAGCTTTTGGATTCGCTCTCACAATTTCACATCCTCGAAATGTACAGCCAGTAAATGCGATAAAATGTTTAAGGTCGAGTTTTCTTTATTTTGAAATCCAGCTCGGGCGGGTTACCTGAGACACACAATTATTTCTTCTTGGCCTAATTAAACTATTAAAAATTACCTTAAAGAAAAAGAAACATCTCAAACAAGGGTCTATAGGGATATTTCTGCTTTTTATTGGATATATGCTTAAATAAATGATTAAATACTTAAAAAAAGATTAACTACTTAAATAAATGATTAAATAAATAAATGCTTAAATACTTAAATTAATGCTTAAATAAATAAATACTTAAATTAATGCTTCAATAAATACATGCTTAAATAAATACTTAAAGAAATGCTTAAATAAATACTTAAAGAAATGCTTAAATAAATAAATGCTTAAATACTTAAATAAATGCTTAAATAAATAAATAAATGCTTAAATAAATAAAGAAATGCTTAAAGAAATAAATGCTTAAATACTTAAATTAATGCTTAAATAAATAAATACTTAAATTAATGCTTGAATAAATACATGCTTAAATAAATACTTTGTACGTTTGACCAAGCCCCTGATGTTTCTGTCAGAGGTTTTGGGCGTGGCCTAACAGGGTGCTGCAGTTGAACGCGTTGTCGTTGTTGCAGGTGTGACGAAAAGCTGGAGCTGCAGTGGACCCTTGAAGGGCACCAGCTCGGCGTCGTCTCCGTCGACATCAGCCAGAACGGGGCCATCGCCGCCTCCAGCTCGTTGGACGCCCACATCCGCCTCTGGGACCTGGAGTCGGGCAAACAGATCAAGTCCATGGACGCCGGACCAGGTTCAGATTGGCCACTTATTGTCCACGTTTGATAGAAAAGGGGACAGAGTGACGCCAGCGCAAAAAGATATGATCATTACAGCGTTTCCCATTCATAAAGGCGCCCATAGGCTTGAGTGGGTGCCCCATAGGCTTGAGTGGGTGCCCCATAGGCTTGAGTGGGTGCCCCATAGGCTTGAGTGGGTGCCCCATAGGCTTGAGTGGGTGCCCCATAGGCTTGAGTGGGTGCCCCATAGGCTTGAGTGGGTGCCCCATAGGCTTGAGTGGGTACCCCATAGGCTTGAGTTGTAATAAAAAGTACTTTAAAAATGTGCAGCTCGCGATTGTTATGGAAAGCCAATATGATCACACTCATATTGGCCATTTGGGAGCGGCGTATTTTCTGACACTTTTACAAAATAAAGCAGCTCTTTTAACGCTGTGTGCCGTAAACTAGCTCCGTAATAAATGTTTTCTTTGTTTGACGTCAGTTTATGGCAATAAAGACGTTGAAATGCGGCGTTAAAAAGCTTTACATTTGACTTGGGACGTCAAGATTATTCAGATTAATCAATAATTATGATTATTCAGGCAACAATACAATCATAAGGACCAAAATTAATAATCGTGACCATTGTAGAAGCAAAAAAAGCTCAAAAAATAGAGCCCATTTTTTGTGGCTGTTTTTTTACTTCTAAAATTGTCACTATTATTATTATTATTTGGCTTTTAAGATTATATTGTGACCTGACAATTCGATTTACATAATAACCTTGAACCCCCCCCGTTTTACCTTCCCTTTGACCACAGATCGTAATCGCTCTAAGCATGTTAATTATCATTCATTTCATTGTAAAGTTGTCTGTATAGACGACTTTACCGGTATGACCAGGTATATTTCCCCACAGCACCATACCAAACATTTAAGACAATATTCCCACAAAACTACAGGTTTATAATGTCCTGCAAGCTGAAAAACACAATTTTATGAGGAAACTAGAATGGAAAAACATGAGTTGACCTGGACTAGACTCAACATTTAAATTGAATTGAATTTACTTTGATTTATTTCATGTTTTTTTTTTATTAATAAATTATTTTATTTTTTTATTAATTCTATTTAATGTTATTATTTATTTTAATTAATTTAATTATTTCTTAATTCTAATTTAATGTATTTATTCTCTTTAATTAATTTTAATGTATTATTATAATTATTTTTATTCATATTTAATTTGGGCCTCATCAGACCACTGACCACACCTTAAACCCTGCACAGTCACATGACCGTCGTTTCTCGTTCTCAGTGGATTCGTGGTCCGTCGCCTTCTCGCCCGACTCCAAATACATCGCCACAGGAAGTCACCACGGGAAGGTCAACATTTTCGGCGTGGAGAGCGGCAAGAAAGAGTATTCGCTGGACACGAGGGGGAAGTTCATCCTCAGCATCGCATACGTAAGTCCTGCCCCCGCCGAGTACGCGCCGCGTCTCCGTCCACGTCTCACTCAAGTGTGCGTTTGTGCCGTTTTGCAGAGTCCGGACGGGAAATACTTGGCCAGCGGCGCCATCGACGGGATCATCAACATTTTCGACATCGCCACGGGGAAACTGCTCCACACGCTGGAAGGTAAAACACAAAGAAATGTGCAGCTAAAAAGAGAAGCGTCGAAACAAAACTTCAATATCACGTGTACTCTCGAGCTCAATGGTAAATAAATACATACATTCTGGAGTGATTGGTGAGATCTGTGGAGAGGCGACGTCGCAGTCCTGTACGAGAGGGCTGCAACAAGTTAATCGATTAATCGATTATTTAAAGTCCCACATGAAGGTTCTGCTGTTTCTCTAATTCTGACTTAGTTTAATGGTGTAGAACCTGTGGTGAATATTGTGGTGAATAGTTTAAAGTGGTATGAAGTGGAGCTGAATCCCTCTGTGATGTCATCAGTGTGCGACACAGAGACAGTTTACACTGACACACTTTTCTGAGTTTAAACCATGGTGGGGCTAAAAGGTGTTTTATGGTATTATTGTGTGTCAGATCAGAACTGTGAACATTTATGTGGCGTTTGGCTCTTGTTTACAGTCTGGTTGCTAGGTAACAGCTGTGGAATGACCTATCTGTGTCATATTTTAATGGTCAAACTGGGGAAAAACAAGCAAAACGTTTAGTAAAATTTATAACTGAAATTGAGACACAACTGCATGAAAAGGATGTGGAAAATGTGGGAAATGTAAAGTGTATTTGATGAAAACTCTTTTAATAAATGTGGATCCTCAAACAGCTTCACTCCAGCTTCACTCGGGTCAAATGTAGAACAAATCTTTCCATCTCGTGACGTTTGCGTCCACAGCAAACGTGTGTGTGCGTGTGGTCGTGTGTGCGTGTGGTCGTGTGTGCGTGTGTGCGTGCGGTCGTGTGTGCGTGTGGTCGTGTGGTCGTGTGCGGGTGGTCGTGTGGTCGTGCGTGCGTGTGGTCGTGTGTGCGTGTGGTCGTGTGTGCGTGTGGTCGTGTGCGGGTGGTCGTGTGTGCGGGTGGTCGTGTGTGCGGGTGGTCGTGTGTGCGTGTGGTCGTGTGTGCGTGTGGTCGTGTGTGCGTGTGGTCGTGTGCGGGTGGTCGTGTGTGCGTGTGGTCGTGCGCGTGTGGTCGTGTGTGCGTGTGGTCGTGTGTGCGTGTGGTCGTGTGTGCGTGTGGTCGTGCGCGTGTGGTCGTGCGCGTGTGGTCATGGTCGTGTGTGGGTGTGGTCGTGTGTGCGTGTGGTCGTGTGTGCGTGTGGTCGTGCGGTCGTGTGTGCGTGTGGTCGTGTGTGCGTGTGGTCGTGTGGTCGTGTGTGCGTGTGGTCGTGTGTGCGTGTGGTCGTGTGTGCGTGTGGTCGTGTGCGTGTGGTCGTGTGCGTGTGGTCGTGTGCGTGTGGTCGTGCGGGTGTGGTCGTGTGTGCGTGTGGTTGTGTGGTCGTGCGCGTGTGGTCGTATGTGCGTGTGGTCGTGTGTGCGTGTGGTCGTGTGTGCGTGTGGTCGTGTGTGCGTGTGGTCGTGTGGTCGTGTGGTCGTGTGTGCGTGTGGTCGTGTGTGCGTGTGGTCGTGTGTGCATGTGGTCGTGTGTGCGTGTGGTCGTGTGTGCGTGTGGTCGTGTGTGCGTGTGGTCGTGTGTGCGTGTGGTCGTGTGTGCGTGTGGTCGTGTGTGCGTGTGGTCGTGTGTGCGTGTGGTCGTGCGCGTGTGGTCGTGCGCGTGTGGTCGTGCGCGTGTGGTCGTGTGTGCGTGTGTGCGCGTGTGTGCGTGTGGTCGTGTGTGCGTGTGGTCGTGTGTGTAAAGGTGTGGTCACAGCGGCTTGACCTTTGTCTGTGTGGTTTGTAGGTCACGCCATGCCCATCCGCTCGCTCACCTTCTCTCCAGACTCTCAGCTCCTGGTCACGGCTTCAGACGACGGCTACATCAAAATCTACGACGTGTGAGTTCAGCGACTTCGGCTGCGCAACGGGTTTAAGTTTGAGCCGGTCCCAGGCTCATATCAAACCCCCATAAAGCCTGGGCGGGGTCCCAGGCCCGTACCATAAAGCCTGGGCGGGGTCCCACCACAGCACAATTGTCATAACAAGAATTATAATAATAATAATCACAATAATTATAATCAAAACTATCATCATAGCCATAATAACAATAACAATCATAGCAATAATAACAAATCAGAATAGAAATCATAACCATAATATCAGAATAATCCTAATAGATCTTTATTTTTACAGTGCTTTTCTGAACAAGTTCCAAAGTGCTTCACACAAAAAGGTTCAAATGTTTTAGAAGAATAAAATCTGATTCAAAATCCACTGCACTTTTTGAAATGGCAATGTTTTCAAACTCTTAAAAGGTGATTACAGATCACATGACCAAACAGCAGCATGTCTTTAACTTTCTCTCAGTCCCATTGACCAGCGTTACAGACTTTCTGAAAGAGAAAAGAATGAAACTGACAAAACCAGCCAGAATAAAAAGTGCTTTACATTAGGCCCATTTCCTGCACGACAGATTGAACTAAAAATACTTCATTTTGCTTCTAAAATATTCCCGTTCTCCTCTGAATCGATCTTCTGTTCATCCATCGTTCGCAGACAACACGCCAACCTGGCCGGCACGCTCAGCGGACACGGCTCGTGGGTCCTGAACGTCGCCTTTTCGCCCGACGACCGCCACTTCGTCTCCAGGTAAAACACTTCAGCGCGACGTATGGATCCGAGCCGTTTGAATTGAGACGTTGACATTATGAATGGTCACGACAACAATCACTAACGATCATTCAAATAACACTGAGATATCCCCGTGTATTCATTCGGGACAACCTCACGATACAATACAGACAATACACATATATCACTCAAATGTGGATACTTGACTACAAAACACCTCAGAACTTAATGTATGACGGGTTTTTACGATTGTTTAATTTTGACTTTATTTAATGTATTTGTAGCTGTTGTACGTATCAATGATAGTTTTACACCAGTCGAGCAGGTATTTGTGGAGGAAATGTGGAAAAATGTGTAGAAAATGACAGGAAGTGACATCACACACTCGCTCCAGATAAAGTTTATGCAGCATTTACACAAAATAAACTACTTTTTTGACTCTTTGAACACTAAATCAACAAAATAAAGTCGATCTCATATATTTTTATTCGTCAAAAAAAGGAAATGGTGACATTAGATGAGTTTTGGCCCAGTGTTTGCTGGGTAATTTCCTACTGTGAAGTACAAACAGGAAGTGAAATTATACATCTAAACAATGAGCTATTCTGTGATAACATTTGTATAATTTTTAGCCACATTTTAAATACATAAAACTTGAGTGCATTCCAGTTCAATGAGTGGTGCGACCTGCAGGGGGCGCTTTAACACCGGGACACATTGTTTAGGTCGTTTAAATCTTATAACTCAACTATTTACATTGAATTAATGCACTTTCACAGCTTTGCCATACAGAATCTTGTGTACATGTTTCGAGTACAGCCTTAGTCTCCATAGAAACGCATGATTATACACAAACCCGCTCTGTGGTGGCTGCCGGGTTCGATATTTCCCTCTTTCGAGGTTCACCGCTCCAGAACGCACTCTGGATAGAGCGCCCTTGACTGCACGTGTTTGGAACGGCCCCGTGTGTAATACAATGTCCCGTTTGTGTCCTTCAGCTCCTCGGATAAAAGTGTGAAAGTGTGGGACGCCACCTCCAGGGCCTGCATCAACACGTTCTTCGACCATCAGGACCAGGTCAGAACAAAACGCCAGAGTCAGAAACCCCGAACCACAACGTGACATTTATTACAAAAACTATATATATATATATAAAAGGTGAAAAGCGTTACACACAACGCAACATATGAAGGATGAAGCTCAGGCTGGACCTTTCACTTATGTCGTCAGGAGAGTGTCTAGAAACAGGAGAGTCTAAAAACATCATGAATCACACTGAGAATTACGCTTAAAGTGACATATGGCGGGTTTGAATGATCCAATTTTGACTTAATTCGATGTATTATACCTGTTGTACATATAAATTATAGTTTTACACCAAGTAAGTAGGTATTTGTGGAGAAAATGTTGAAAAATCTGTAGAAAATGACAGGAAGTGACATCACACCAGGGACACTCATTCCAGTCAAAGTTTATACAGGATTTACACAAAGAAACGACTTTTTTGACTCTTTAAACGTTAATTCAACAAAATAAATTCGCTCTCATATATTTTTATTCGTCAAATAAAGACAAGATAAATAAAAATATAGACATTAGATGAGTTTTGGCCCAGTGTTTGCAGGGTAATTTCCTACTGTGATGTCATCAATTACAACCAGGAAGTTAAATTATGAACCAAGAAAATGAGCTATTCTGGGATAAAATGTGTAGTTTTTAGCTAAATTCTAAATATATTTACCTGAACTTCATTTTAGTGATTGGTGCAACCTGTAGGGGGCGCTTTAAGTTTAAAGACGAGCGTCAGAGGGAGTTAAACTTGGCCCAACATCTTGCTCGAGTAGTTTTCTTTCGTAAACAGCTTCACTTCGTGACGTTACGACAGTTCAGACTCAAACTGAGACACGTGCAGAGTTAGACGAGCTTCTACGGCGTTTCGTAGAACGCGCCAAACCCCGGCAGAACTGGCCCGCGCCCGCCGCACCAACCACTGCGCTTGCTCCCTCAGGTGTGGAGCGTGAAGTACAACAGCACGGGCTCCAAAATCATCTCTGCGGGAGACGACCGCGCCATCCACATCTACGACTGCCCCGTGTGATGCCGAGCGAGAGGCTTTCCGGAGGTTTGACCTCTCGAGTCGCGGGGGAGGGGGAGAGCCAAGTGTCGGGTTGTTTTTGCACTGGCCACGTTCGGTCCAATAAAGTTTGTTTTTGTACATTTTTGCCGTTTCGTCGTTTGAAAACTGTACAATTTGGCATTTGCTAATGAGGAAATGTGTAAAAGAAGTGCATTTCAGGTTTTTTGAACAAGAAGCTACAGTTTGCAAAGGCTTTTCTACAAATCTAGCGAGAACAATGTTTTTTTTAGATCGTGAATGGCCATTTTTTTTAACTAAATTCGACCCAGATGAAGCAACACGATAACGTTTGGTCGACCAAAACCCTGATTAAGAGGTTCTCAAAGACGTACGCAGTGGCTCAAAACTGACATATGGCTCAGGCTGGACTTTAACATTTAACTGTTAACACTTTTTGAAGTTTATACAGTTTACGAGGGCTTTTCAACGAGTCTAGCAAGAACGAATTGTTGTTTTAGATCGTGAATGGCTAAACTACATTTGGTGGCAACAAAATTTGACCCAGATGAAGCTAAAATGATGGCATTTGGTCGACTACAGCTCTGAGCAAGAGGTTCTCAAAGACGTACGCAGTGGCTCAAAACTGGCAAAAACCATCAACACTTTTTGAAGTATCTACAGTTTACGAGGGCTTTTCGACGAGTCTGACACCAACGATTTGTTATTTTAGATCGTGTAAAGGCCATTTTTTAAACTAAATTGGACCCAGATGAGGCTAAAATGATGGCGTACGCTGTGGTTCTCAATGCTCTGGAAACCTTTCAGCATCTCTGCGATCTGCCCGCGCACGTGACCCAAACTGCACGCAAAAGGACGACACTTGTGTTTGTCTTCGTGTATAAAAGAGAAAGATGGGTCGTTTTTACCTGGCCGTGTTTCGCCGAGCGTCACGTTTCCTCTGAAGCGTCAAGTCCCAGGCGTGTGGGGCATGAACCATCCAAACGGTGGCACACTTTGACACGTCGGACCCTTCAAGAGCGGGCTACACTGAGGCCCCTCCAAGACACACCGCTGTCCGTGTCTTCCATCGTCTTTTGTTTGGTACTTTATAAAGACAAAGGTAAGTTTAAGGTAAAAACGACGTTTAGAACTTGTCAGAAACTGTTTAAATGTGCTGAAAGAATGCTCTGCCTCATGATTTACTCCTACATCTTCAGCTAAATCACGCCGTACAATTAACTTCCTGTCGTCCCATTGAAATCCTCATCAGAATGTTGGGTGACCACGACGGCGGTTCCCAAAGTGGGGGTCGGGACACAATTTAAAGACGCAATTTAAACAGTACGACACTGAAACCCGCACAATTAAACCCAATTTTCAACGCTTTAAAACGTAGAAGTCATTACAGAAACCTACTTCAATTTGCTGTGGGGTTTTCACGGTCATTTTGGGGGTCCCGGCCTGAAAAGATGGAGAATATCCCCCTGGACTGAGACGCCGCCGACCGATTAATTGACTGCAAGATTACACCTGCAGACCGTTGTTTTTTTCCCCAACTCCAAAACACACAAAAATGTGTTTCACGTGTCATTTTGGAGTAAATTGTGGCTGGTTTGAGTCATAAAACCTTTTCTTTCAGCACACGGCGTAAGTCAGAGTAAAGTATGAAATGTCGATTATCGATCAGATGCGATTAATCGAATAACTGGTTTCAGCCCTAATCGCCACCGAAGAACAGATTTATACATAAACGGGACAGAAATGGACAAAACTACAGTTTCTCCGAGACTTAAGACCATTACAGCCTTGTGCTCCCTCTGGTGGCACTAAATGGAATCACTGCAAACATTGAACCAAGCATCATTTACAAACGAGCCAATAAATCGTTTAGAGTCCACAGTTTTAAGGTTGAGTCTTTTATTCCATCTCAAAGTCCAGGCGTATAATACACACAACTGTACATTTACCAGGTCGAGTGACATTTAAAGTTCGTTTCGTTTATTTACAAACCCTCTAACGATCTGCGGTCGCTGTGCTTGTGGAACCGGCTGGAAACGTGGAAGTCAGGCTGGGTACGAGAACGGGCTTTCAAAGTGACGAGGCAGAGTAAGCCAGTGTCCGAGTACTCTCTCTGACGTGTACTTTTAGAGCGAAGACGAGAAAGTATCGCGCAGATTGAGAACGATTTGAAAACTAAAACGTGATCTCGAAGTTTTGTATCGTTCCGTCTTTCTTTGCTCAAAGCTGGGAACGTTTCAGCAGATCTCAAACTAAGAAAAACAACTTTATTTTCAGTGTAGTAAAAAAATGTTGTGGCGTGGGAAAGTACAATGTAGTGAAGTATAAAGTAAAAGTACAGCTACCTTTTAAAATTGTACTAAAATAAACTCATTTATTTTATTGTTTGCGCTCTGACCAAATAAACGTTCACTTGGAAACAACTAAACTGTTGAATATTATTAGTTTTATTATTCGTTAGTTCAAAGGTCGTTTTCCTCCCACAGAGACAAAGACCAGGCCTTAAAGTCGCTCCTACAAACACCAAACTGAACAGACTTGAATACATTCTGATAGAACGTACAAAAGGATTTGATCTCTCATTCTGAGCCTGGTTTACTCAAGTTTTAAGTCTAAAAAATGAGGCCAAATTAGAATTTTTTGGCCAATTTTCAGTCAATGAGGATTTTTCATTTTTGTCATTATCTAATACAACAAAATTAAGCAAGAAATGTAAACTTGCTCTGTCCATTTTACAGATTCAAATGTCAAATAGGTGCAATTTTGTCCGTTTTTACACAAAACGCCTGATTTCTTGGTAAAGACTTGACACGATGAAAAACGTGTAATACATTTTTTTCTTACATTCAGACGAGTAAATGACAGAAGTTTCAAATCGCCGTCTTTAAATTTAAGATTGTTTTTCCTCTTCACCTGCAGCGTGGTACTTTTAGTTTTGTACTTAACCACTTTCCACCTCTGAAAAGTGTAGTTTTCCCCCAAAAGAACTTATATTCAGTGCTTTATGAACACTCTAAATCGCTTGAACACGTCGTAAAGGGGCCGTGACGGTAGACAAACGACCCATCATAAAAAAAACGCGCTGCTCGTGGAAGTTTGGGCCGACAAAAACGGGTTCAAGCGCCACATTCGGATAACTTAAAGAACGCGGCGAAAACCAGATATTCAAGTACCCAGCCCTGTGGCAGTGCTGCTGGATTACACCCAGCGAGGTTCAAATGCTGCGTTTCATTGGCAGCGCAAATAAAACGGCGCGAAAACCTTTTGCCATTCAAGACAAACTGAGCACAAAAAACGTCCGCGGAATCGAGTTCAAATTCTGTGTCGCGTTTGCGTTTTGATGAGAGGCTCATTTAAAGTCTTCATCTGCCATATCCAAAACCACAACTGGAGCATGAACTGTCCTTGTGTCCCCGAGCAAGGCACTTTATCCAAACCGACTATCGCGCTGTTTTTTAAAGAACAAATATTATGCAGTATTTGTTTGGTTCTCGGCCTTTAAACCTGCTCTTGACCAACTTTGCTTTGACATCTCATGTTTTAGAATTTGTATTTACTGACAGATTACATTACTTTCCATCAATCACTCATTAGGATTTGTGTTGGCGCTCCATCTACTGGTAGCAGAAAGAATTACCGGTTAGCTTTGCCCTTCCTGAACGTGATTTGAGGCAGAAGCGCCCAGAACAAATCAGTTTATGGACTTAAAAACAGCGACAGATCTCCACCGTCGAGGTCAGACATCCGGGAAAGTTGAAGCTGAGTGTTTTGAGGCTCGGAGCAAGAGAAGCTCACACGCAGGGTTGATGAAACTAGCGTGACTGAAGCTAAAGGCTACGCCAGGTTTGTTTCGGATGTTAGAACAGGGTTAAAAGCTCAGAAAAGTGCTTAATATGTGCCCTTTAAGTGTGATTTTGACCTTTTTCAGGATCCGTCTCGTCTTCACAAACCCAATGCAGTTATTTATGTGTGAAATGGTTGACTATGAACACGTTGCTGGTTTGTTTGCCATATTTTCCTCAAATTGCTGGTAAAACTGGAATTAGCGGCTCACGTGAAATTGAATCCTTTAATGTGATTTTACTCGACTGAAATGTGTTTTTTCTTCGTGAATCTCAAAAAAACCCTGATAGAATTGACATCTTGGCACATGAAAGAGTCACAATTTGCATCATTGACATTTCACAAAATTGCAAAACTGGATTTTCTTCCATCAAAAGCAATTTCTGTTAATTATGATCACATTACAGACCTTTGGTGCCTCAACTTTTTACACTTCAGTAGCTTTGAATGAAGGCCTAAAACTGCACAATTATGGAATGATTTCTTTTTAATAAATAAAAAGGCGGCAGTAATTTGACGACATAATTTAACTTTTAGAGATCAAATTTAACTTTGAGCGCTTGATTTGTGTGCAGAAAATAAAAGCACTCTAGTTAAAAGGTCAATCTAGAGAATAATAATAATAAATCATAGTTTATAATCCACTAGCAAAACCGTTCCCAGTTTACATTTACTAGGTCAAAATGTGTTTGTCGTGGAATTTGGTCAAATGAATAATAATCTTCGGACTCAAACAAGAGTCAAAATATTGATTTCATGGTCTCGGAATTAAAGCTGGTTCAATATTGCAACGATTTAAATTGCACCAAGGCAGAAATGCACTGTTTTTAAAATGAAAATGTTGAAAAAGTGGCCATTTCCATATTCAGTCGTAATTAGCTTTGATCTAGTCTCGGTTTTGTCTCTTTTACGTTTTAATTTTGACACTTTGACTAAAACATTAAAGCTTGAACGTTATTTATCGAGTCCAAAAAGACATTTCGCCATCATTTCGAACACTGCGCAGACCTGACTGTGGCGCTGGTCTTTATTCTTGTAGATAACGATCGTACACTTCCTTTTCGCCCATAGATACTGTAAAACATACTGTAAAAACTGCACTTTGTGAGCTAATCAGACCGCTGCACCAAAGCCTAAAACATTACCAACATCACAAACCTGGAAGAAGTCGGCATCTACGCTCTTGTGCCGTCTGAAAAAGCCACTCTGAAGCTCGGCACGGGCCCGAAAACTCTTAAATACTTCTTCCTCTACCAACCCAAGGATAAAAACCTGGCCAGCATCTTCACTTTTTGCATATTTTCTCATTTAATAAATAGCCACAGCAGAAGGACGAGCCCGAGCGGAGGAGGAGCTAAAAATGTCAAGCGAGAACCAAATCCATTGATCCCATGATTTAAAATAACACCCTGGAAATACTCAAAACCAAATCATAATCCGTGAACTTTTTCCCCCTCCATCAACGGACCGAACGGCGCCGCAGTAACGCCGAGGTCCCCCGTCTGTCTCCATTTTGGCCTTGAATTGGTCTCCTTTTCGTCTCCGTTACGTTTTCATTTGGACAGAGTTCGATTGACGCGCTGACGGACGAAGAGAACGGAAATGATCAAAAGAAATACATCTAGAAATCGCACGAATGTCGATATCGGTATCATTTCCGATATCGTGCGGTCGCATTTATGTCATTTTCTCCAGTCCGGTGAGAAAGAGGCCTTGGACACGACATCGGACAGTCGCTTGAATCGAACCCAAAACCTTCCCGTTCGCTCGGCCGTCGACCCCGCGTCCAGTGTTTCTCAGAAGTTTCACCAGTGTCTCATGTGGCTCAGCTCCGCCCTCAAACTCAGCCTCTTCAGGGACTCGTATCCCACGACGATGAGGACCGAGGTGGGCGTGGACGAGACAACCCGAGCGGAGAGCCCTTTGGTCAGGCCCCAGACGCCTTCCTCCGCCATCAGCAGCTTGAACGTCCCGGTGACTGACGGGTGACCCCCGACCTGAGGGGCAAAGAGACGCGGCTCAGTTTGACACATCGCCACTAGGGGGCGCCAAGTCCCAACCATTATTGTACAACAAGACCTTTTAAATACTTTATCAACCACAAATAAACGTTGAAATGGGGACTGAAGGTTCTAGATAGAGAATAATTAATTAAAAGGTTTGTTTGTGTTTTAGAGTCTGTACAGTCCAGCTAAACAAGTACGATGAGGAAAATCAGACGACTATTAGACCTTTTTACAGAAACGTTGATTAAAGTGCGCTGTCCCAGTTCAAATAAACTAATAATAATAATAGTCGATTAATAGGGGCAGTTGAACGTAATCTTAAAATAGATCAAACTGTTCTCTAAATGTGACCAGAACATACAGATTGACTTTGGACTAAATACATTTATTATAGAAACATGTACCTTTTAAATATTTATATATACGCATACATACTACACGTTATCTTGTGTTATATATTTAAAAACTACTTGATGCACATGACTTGAGACTTACAAAGACTCACCTCTGCAAAGTATAATAAATATAATTTGAGTCTGTGCAAATATCAAATCTCAAAAGGCTGCACTTATTTATCCAAATATCCTGTTTTTATGAAATCCTGTGCAGCTGAAGTTTAAGCATGAGTCAGTTCTTCTCTCAAACGTTAAACCTGCTTTTAAACATATACTTTTGGATATATACTTTTAAACTTTGAATACTGCCTCAGTCTAATCACTGGCACAGGAATGACCCATAACCTTTGCTGTAAAGACGTTTACCTGGACTCGCGCTCGCACCACGTCCATGGGGTTTGTGATGGTGGAGGCCGTGGCCGCCGCCATTGGTCCCGCGATCGCCTGCAGCAGCAGGTGTGGACAGCTAGAGGGCGCCATGTTGGACAGCTGCTCTGTGGACGCAAAGCCACACGGACAAGGTCAGAGGTCAGAATCTTAAATACGATCCAAACAGACGCAACAGCGGTTTCCGGTTGCCCAGGGAAACGGAGCAGTGTTGACTTGTTGTTGCACTTGAACGTACGACATTTTACACAAATCAATCTACTTTATATTGTGTTTTTTTTCCTCCTTCTCCACTCAAGTGAACGGAATTTCACACTCGACCGAAAATGCCAGAACAAAAATGCAAATCCGCAGCAAAATTCGGCAAAAGTGGGAACATATAAAGAACTGCACTTAAATTACAGATGTTCAATTATAGTTATGTCCCCGTTTAGAAAGAAAAATACAGATAACATAAAACAATTGGATCAGTTACTGCTCGTTTGTGGGGTTTTAATGGTTGATTATCCAAAGCCTGATCATCTGGGACAATATTATCACGACAATATACAAAAATATCCATAAATATTGGGATATCGACACGATTTTAATGTTTTTCCACGCTGCCAAACATAAAGAGTCAGGGTTTCTCAGGAGAGTCGTCTTCAGTCCGATGTCGGCTGGTTTTCCGCTCAGAGACAGCAGGGGGCAACGGGCACACCGCAAAACGACATATTTAACCATCACAGGGACTCGCAAAGACAAAGCAGGTTAAACATTCGTGATCGTTATTGAGACGGCGGCATATTTACCTGCATAAAAATGATAAAAAGGCCACCAGAGCGCGCTGTTGGGGATGTAGGTGAGGAGCGACGCCACGTAGCCCCGGTAAAACCCCCGGAAGCCGTCCTCGGCGAATATCTGCACGGTGATGTCCCGCGTCTGCCCGAACGTCATGCCGCCCTTGGCCGTCGCCAGCATGGCCTTGGGCTTGATCTTGAAGCGGCTCAGGTGCTCGCCCTGGCCCTGCATCATCAGGTGCTGCGACACGATGTCTATGGGTATGGTGATGGTCTGCGCCACCAGCGACGCCGCCCCCCCGGCAATCACCGACTTGACCGTGTTGCTCTGCGTGTGGCCGGAGACGTACTTCCGCACCAGCTCGTACGTGGTGATGTAGGCCTGGCCGGAAACGAGCGTGAGCGTGTTGACCATGAAGCCGCGGTAGAGCCCGCACACGCCCTCGCCGCGCAGGATCTTGCAGAAGGCGTCGAGCGTGCCCGTGTAGAGGGACTTGCCCTTCTGGACCTGGAGGCGCGTTCGGATCAGGCTGAAGGGGTAGACGGTGGCCCGCGTGGTCAGCGTCATGAACACGCCCAGGGAGTAGAACTTGCGCTTGTCCAGGTCCTCCCATTCGATGATGGTGAGGGCGCCCTTTTGCTGCATTGTGCCGTGCGAAAGCAGCGCCGCGCCACTCAAACTGTCACATCCAAACTTCTAACGGTTTGTGGGAGCAAGTCTCCAACTGCCATTGTACCTGTGACGAAAAAACGACGGTTAGAGGTGCTATAGATGCACTGTGTACGTTTGTTTCCATGGAGAATTAAATACATCAGAAATGAAATAACGTTTGAAATATGGGGACTGAAAGCGTCAATATTTACAAATTGAATGTATTATAGAAAAAAAAATCTGAAGTGTCTTTTTTTAAACACTTTTTGATGTAATAATGTTGCTGTGTTTGTTACATTTAAAAAAAGGTATAGTCCTACACGTTTTAGAGTCTCAAAATACCATTGTTTTCTAGCGGTCGACCAATCAGGACTCACGATGATGCTTTGCCTGGAATGTTCCACAGTATCGCATTAAACTTGAATCCATCTTTTATATCAACAAAACAACAAACCTTGAAAAACATTAATTTACACTGTGAGCGAGGTCATCTCTCCACAGATGTGACTTGGCCTGATAAGTCGACCGTAAAGATAAGTTTAATGACGCACTGAGGAACATTTCAAGGCAATAACGCCCACTCAGACAAACGCTGGCCACTTACTAAGGCAAAAACAAACAAACATTTTAATTTTCTATGAATGTAAAGTCTTTAAACAGGTTTATTTAAAGTTAAATATGACTGAGCTGAACGTTTGTGAAAACATTTAAAATAAACCGGAGCAAGCATCAAGGTCAATCGACTTGAAATATTAAATCTGTGTGCTAGTTTACATTGAACTATGGCTACAACCGGCACATTTTAAAGGACAACTATTATGCATTAATTATATTTTTATTGAAGTTTAAACTCGCTCTTGCGTACCTTTTACTTTGGCCTTTCACGTTCTAGAACAAAAAGACATGATTAGTTTGTCACTTCCTCGGGAGATGCCAAAGTTACTGAGCTATGGCTCCATCTAGTGGGTGTTTTTGAGGCTCGCAGGGAGAGGACTTTCTAACCAGGATTCAAACTAGTGTGAATGAAGTTAAATGTGCTCCGGCTGTGTTTTTGATCAGGAACAATGTTAGAACAGGGTTAAAAGCTCCATGGTAAGTGTTTCTAGCTAGTAAACAAATGCAAATATAGTCGGGCTTACGAAGAAGCTTAATTGGCGCAAATTTGTGTCAAATCCTCAAGTGACAAACATGGAAAAACTTTTATATAATTTTCTAAGTCCCTTTTGTAATGGCTACGTGATATTACTGAAATTTCACACACCGATCATGACCGTGTGCGTTTATGGTGCGAGTTTATTACAGGGTAAACCCTTTTCCTTGTTTACGCACCAGACAAACATGACCCGGCTTGTCCCTCGATTTATCCACAAAACATCTGCCAACGACACACTGGAAAGTCGAACTGTGTCCATATTCTGAGCAAAATCAACCTAAGAGACGTTTAGGTCGAAGGAGCAAACTACTTTTGTCAACACTTTCAATCACTAAATCTTCAATAAGCCAATTCCGCAGTGTCAGCGCCATTTAACGCAAGAAAATAGTAAAATGTCTTCCTCCAAACCACATAACATACGTTTGCACATTCGGGCAATTACCAGTACATCCGGGAACTTGTACCGTAGCAACCGAGTCCGCCATTTTGAAAGGGGCACGCTAGTACTTGACAACCGCACGTCTACTACATACAATATCCAGAATGAATGAGGCCAAAATGCCAAAAACCTGCGTTGTTTTTGGATGCAATACTCTTAGTTTGCCGTTATCGTCTAAAGAATCAAAGTATTCGTAGCTCCTCCCGTAGAAACGGATGCAGTCGTGGTAGTACAATGATGTCAGCGGTTGCTAGTATTTCGCGTGACCCTTTCAAAATGGCCGCTCGGGTTGCTATGGGGAAGTTCCGGATGCATGACGTCACCGCGAACGCATGTATTTCACTGACAGATTGTAAAGGGGTCACTCCACACTAAAGTTCACAAAAAGTACCACCTCTAGGCATCATAAAAGTACCATAAAGTAGATGAATGGATAGATGTTCATTTGTAGAATTGACCCCACTTCAGCAAACTTACCTCGAACGTTACATAGTTTTGGGAAAACGCGAAAAGAGATCAGAATTATGTGGTTGTTGTTGTTTTATGGCGGTTGGTATCCAAGTGTTGCATCACCGCCAGACTTTATTCCTTAGACTGAATTATGATTGAACGCTACAGGCCCCTGTGAGCGGACGCAACCAAAACAGTTCCACCGTCGAGTACGGCACTAAAGCTTTTTATGACACAGCATGGCGACTAGAAATCTCTAATCGCCATGGTAACTGGTACTACGGGAAAGAAGTAAAGAAGAAGAAGTCTAAAGAGTTGCTGGTGTTGTTGCTTTTAATGGCGGCTGGAAACGCACTGCAAAGGTGCATTTACCGCCATCTACTTTATTATTTAGACTTTAGACAAGAGTTAAGACTAAAGTATAAAGAACAAAGTCTACTGTCCAACTACAGTAGGTGGCGCTAATGTAACACTTGGATACAACCGCAATAAAACACCAAAAAAGAGACTGACACCAATTGGTTACGTCCAAAAAACAGAAAAATAGAAATCTTACAGAATAGCAATTTTTTTTAGGTTTATCATTTCACTTCCTGTTTGTAATTGATGACATCACACGGGGAAATCATCTAATGTCACTTTATTTTTTATTTGACAAATACAAATACATGAGAGCTACTTTATTTTGTTGACTTCATGTTTAGAGCGTCAAAAAATGTTGTTTCTTTGTGTGAATTTTGCATAAACTTCAATTAGAATGAGTGTGATGTCACTTCCTGTCATTTTCTACAGATTTTTAAACGTTTTCTCCACAAATACCTGGTCGCTCGGTGTAAAACTATAATTTGTATGTACAACAGGTACACACACCAAATAAAGTGAAGAATAGAAAATCGTAGAAACCCGTCATACATCACTTTAAGCTTTGTGCCAGTCCCAAACCTGAATAAAGCAGCAGACAGCCATAGATTTTCCCGCGCACAGCGTGTTAAAGCAGAGAACTGGTTTGTTTTCAGAAAACACAGGAAGCACGTGAGGTCAAAGTGTCGCAAGACGTTTCATCCTCCGACACTGTTAATGACTGACTCTGCATAACCAGTGAGCACAACAACAACGTCCACATTAAACACGAATTTACATTTGATTTTTACGTTTTATCCGCGTATAAATATCTATCCGGGTATGTATTAATGCGTGTCAACAATTACCAAGGCCAAATTCCTCTCGCAATGCAGCATATTTAACCATTTATTGAGAATATCCAATGTTTTTTATTGATCAATGTTTTTTTCCACTTCGTATAATGTGACTTTAAATCGTTTTTAATGAGGAAAGTGTCAGACACTAGTCAAACAATTAAATTCATGGGTTTCAGCTTCCTGTTTTATGCAACATTTTGAGGACTTTTTCCCGTTCAAAACATAATAATTGTTCATCGCTGTGGAAATAGTGTGGAAATTTGTCATCATTCTGAAACCCACGGGTAGAATTCTGAAAGGATAATCATCTTATTTAATTTTACAAAACAAAAACACTGTACAAGACGCAGAACGTTCTAAACATTTAGTTCAGCTTAATTGCCCCATTTTGTCTAACGTGTGGTCAACGAGGATAATTATTATATATATATTATTTTTAACAAATTATCTATTATTTGTAACCAATTCCAGAAGATTTTTTTTAAAGAATCCAATATAATTTAAACTATAAGATACAACACTATCAAAAAATGTTGTATATTATGGTGGAATATTATTGACATTGAAATGGTTTGTATTGTGCAATAGGATTTTGACATTGTCCAAAAGGATTCTGAACAAAATCACACGGTTTACAGTTTTAATAGGACATAATAATAACATTTAACAGGAGTGTTTGTACGGAATAATGCACTATATGTTTCAAGGACACCGTGTACTTTTGCATAAGGAAACGTTACCGTAACCTTTGAACAATACAGTACATATTTAAGATGATTTATATGCAGATCGCTGCTCGTCTCTCGTTGCACAAAAGGACAAAGTTGCAAAACAAATCGACGCAGCTTTAACTTTGCAAAATGAGGAAATGTCACGCAGGTTCGGTTAGCGCGGACGCGAGGCTAACGCACACGCGTCCTCCCCGTGTTATAGCCGTTAAACCGCACTACAAACCCCGCACGAGACACATTTACAATCCCGCACGAATAATAAAGACAATACAAGACACTGCGCGTTTGTCCCGAGCGTGCGACGCGCAGGAAACACGTGTAATGTCACGGGCTGCTGTGGGGTTAGCCGCCTAGCTCCCCGGAAGCTAACCGCGTAAATAACGGGCGCAAAAGGACCCCGCGGGGGGCTTCTGCGGCTCCTCGCGGGGGTGTTTTCGGACGCACCTCCCGAGGAGAGCCGGGCCCGTCTCTGGAGGTCACCGACGTGCGCCGCTGGGCATGGCCGGGTTCGGGCTCCTGGTCGCGGCCTGCTCCGCTCGGCGTGTCGCGTCGTCCATCACAGAGCGCGGATCTGTGCGAGCGAGAAAACAACACGAGAGGTGAAAGGTCAACCCGGAAGTAGAGGTACACAATAACAACGGAGACGCGGAATTGTTCAAATAAAATCAAATAACTTCAAATTGATGCGTAAAAGTGTCGCACGCCGTTATAATAGTAATTTAGACACACACACACAAAATAATAATAATTTTAATTTAAAGTCTATATGACAGATTTAACTTCACATTTCACTAAAACGTAGTGAACGCAATTATAATTGAAGATTTTGCTAAATATTATTGCCTATTTGTCCCCAGTTTGATCATTTTTGTAAAGTTTATGATGTACTTCCTGGTTGGACGTGAGCACAAATATGACATAGGCAGTGGTCGGTGGTAGTGGGAGCTGTTACCTAGCAACCAGACTGTAAACAAGAGCCAAAATCCATATAAATGACATCAGTTATGATTTGACAAACAATAATACCATAAAACACCTTTATTTTGTTCAATGATCATTTAAACTGTCAGAAAAGTATGTCAGTTGAGTGTAAATTGTCTCTGGCTTCGTCCGAATGTCCACACTCGTCCTCTGACCTGTCACTACATAATCCTAAACTATTTCGTAGACTATGTAGTTGGACAGAAACACTACAGGCTCCAAACTATTGACACTTTCTGTTGCATTTATTGAAACATGATTTAGACATTTGTAAGAAGTTGAACCAGTTTGGCTTTGCTCACGCTGCAGTGTCAGCACCACAGAGCCGCGTCAGTCTTCACGTCTTGTTCCATTCTCTCTTTTTCACGCTTTCTAATTGAATATGAGCCACGTTTTCATCATCTAAAGACTGTTTTGCTCCTTGTGGTTCACTGAATCCGCCCTGATCTGTCTGTGTCTGTTTAAACTGGCGTGTGTATTTTCCCGAGCACATTTAAAACTTCAGAGTGAGAGGCCACGCTCGAGTACAAATGTGAATTAATAAAGAACTAAAGATAGACTATGCCACTGAGATGCCTGTTTAATTGCAAAAGGAACAGTGCAGCCGCTGCAAAAATAGCCTATTATGTCACTCAGTCCAAGCTGCCTGGTCAGGCTAATGGGAGCTTATCTCTTGCAAATAAGGATATAAAATTACATTAATGAACCTTGTAGTCACTCACATTTTGCGATATTAGTATTGTACATAACGTAACATAACATTGCGAGTATTTTTTTTAGGACCTGATCAAGTTTTAAATGTAATAATGTGACAACACAAACAGGTAATGGGCAAATAAAGAAATATAAATAATGATGAATGATACTGATCTCAAAAAGCGTTTGAGTGACTTATCCTTGCTTTTGATGTAGTAATAAATGCAAAATATAGACATCTCTTAAAAGCAAATATGTCTCTTGTCTTTATAATCTAATCTTTTACAACAACATCTTAAGTAGTTCAATGTGGTGAACTGAACAGGATCAGAAATTTAAAAGTAAAAAACATTTCAAATAATTTGTTTTAAAAATTCCTTTCAATACTTTCTACAGCAAATACTTCTGTATTTTAATAATTAGAGTAACGTGGTATTGGAGTAATATTTGACCAGATCAGGACAGAACAACGTAAGGAATTAAAGGGTTTATTATACATCAACACAGATGTGAAATATCTATGCCATATTTGAATATGAAGGCATACAATAGGTGTTCAGTTAAACAGAAACTTCTATATTTAATTTCATTTTGTCTGTGACGCCTTCAAACAACACACAGTTTGTTGCAGCGCATTTGTAAAATACTTAAATCAATAAATATTTACTTTTGCAGATTTTTCTAGACCACCTGAATCCGGGGCGTTCTCTCGCGTGCGATTGGCCACTTTCCCAGAAGGAGGCGGGACCGCACAGATCTCCGGCGTCTGATTGGTCAATTCCGGCTCTCCGCTTCGCACTCGTCAGGATCGGATCGTGTTGGTTGTAGAAGTCATCATGGCGCACTCGTCCCCTGGAAAAGGTAAGACAAAAAGACGTTTTATGCCGGTTTAGACTCCGCGGATTCACCACACACGCTCACGGACACGTTTAGGCTGAGATAGCGACCGTGAAACGCCTCGATATTTGTGAAAACCGCTGTCGCATCGCCTCACGTTTGCGTCACGCGAGTGCATCACTTTGATATATCGGAGCTAACACAGGCTAGCTTCTCCCCGGTTCGCCCTTTAAACGCGAACAATTGCGGGTGAAACGGGCGTTAACGGCCCCCCCGCTGGCTGTCGCCGTCTGCGCCGCACCGAGGGCCCCCGATCTTTGCGTTTTGAGTGCGTAACGAGCCTTATCGCGGCGCTGTCTTCGGGAGATAAGCGGAGTTAGCGCCGCGGCTGCTGCTGCTGCTAGCATCGATAAGACGCCGTTTTAAAGGAGACATTATTCCGCTAAAGTCACGTCTGCGAGGTTTTAACTACGTCACGGCGGGTGTCCTCCGGTCACTGCCGCGGTCAAGACTCGTGTTTCGACTGATTCATGCGCGTTTGAGTTCAACTAATACTGTCCTGTCTTCGAGGCTCGAGTGGAAGTCGGTAAATCGTTTGTTTTCACCGGCCCCCTATCCCCGCCCACTTCTCCGCACGTATTTGTTGTTAAAAATAATGTAAATCATGCTTGTAGGGTTAGAAAATGTCATAGCAACATTATATAACAGTGTATATTTATATTAGGGCTGCACAGTTTAGCAAAATATGCACATTTGCAATTAAATGTGCAGTTTGTGGTTTAATAAACAATTCTCCGGCTGATCTTGGGCGCGTGTGCTGTTGTAGCGGCTGGTTGTGTGGAGGGAGGGTCGCCCGACGCCACCACGAAGTTTGATCGTTTACAAAAGGAGAAATCGTGGAACGTGGTCCATTTGCTGTTGCGTCTCAAACAAAAAGCTGTCTCCTTATGTCCGCAGACAGAACGATGACACTTAATCTGACCTGTCTCTGACCCGGGGACATTACATGAATCCATATTGAAACCTAAATTACAAATGGTTCGTTAAAAAATCATGCCGTTATTGAGCTAATTTAAGAAGTCGTGCGGTAACGGCTGATGGGGAGTCGTGCGGAGAGTTGTTGGGTTGATGGCCTGACTCGCCTCTGCACTGTGGGTCGGTGTGCAGGGCCGGAGAACCAGGGGGGCTTGGGACCAGGGGACTTGGTACCGTGTAACTTTGTGAAATTATTGCAACCACACAACTTATAGTGATGAACAATGGGGTGTCTCATTGTCTATTATTAGTATTTTTCTCGTTCGCTTGAATCCTGGACACACGCTGGACATTCAAATGAACTCGTTGTTGCACATGTGTTTGTTGGTTTATGCAAATGTGTAATTATTGTAAACCTTACGTGTCCTGCTCTACGCTATAGCTCAGAATAAACCAATCAGGCAATCAATTCTGTCCGAAATTCACATTTTAAACACGTCCTGGAGAATTGACGACACCTGAAATGAGCTTATGAAGTGACAAACTACAGAACATGTTTATACAGATGTAAACTACATAATCATTTTAAAAACAACAATACCTGGTTTTATGGTGGAAAAACATTTCTACAGCCGTGTTCTGAAAAGTTTAGCAGTTCAGTTTTGGGGAATCATTACTGACCTAAATCATAAGGCGTGGTACTTTTCTCCGCTTTATTGTCTTTATAAAATACATAATTATGGAAACTTGACACTACATATTATGTCTGTGTCCTCATTCGTCCAGCAGGGTTCCATTGTAGTAAAAGATTCAATTGTATCATCTGGACTCTTTAGTTTGTTATGTTAAAGACCGTAGCTTTTCAAACTTGGTAATTTACCGTGTTTTCCGGAGTACAAGTCGCACCAGTCCAAAAATGCATAATAGAGAAGAAAAAAACATATATAAGTCGCACTGGAGTCTGAAATGCGGTTGCAAGTGTGAAAATAATAAATAATATCATATATAAGTCGCTCCGGAGTATAAGTATATAAGTATAAGTCGCCCCCCGGCCCAAAACTATGAAAAATTGTGCGACTTATAGTCCGGAAAATACGGTAATAGTGATTGTGTGCTATCTTGTCATTCTTTCCTTGTGCTGAAATGGCGTTTCTTCTCGCAGAACATCCATATTGTCATCTGATCGACACGATAAACGATGGCACCGTCAAGTTCTTCAACCCCGGGAAATTAAACGACGCAAGATACGGTGAGTTTGTTGAACCCGCACAAACGCACGAGGCCCGCCCACCAAATTTACACGCTTAAAAATAAAATTCCTCCTTTAAAATCCCTCAGACAAGCTGCCGCTCTCCATCCGCGTCTTGTTGGAGTCCGCCATTCGAAACTGCGATGGATTCTACACGAAAGAAGACGACGTCCAGAACATCTTGGACTGGCGGCGGCGGCAGAGCGAGGCCGAGGTGCCCTTCTCCCCCGCCAGAGTCCTCCTGCAGGACTTCACGTGAGTCATGAGTCATCACGTTCACCCGGAAGTGCGTACCGAGGCAGAACACAATTAGGGGGGACGCAAAAAGGATTAACGTTCACAGACGATTCAATAAAGTCACATGTCACATTCAAGTGACGTATGATGGGTTTTGCGGTTTCTAATTTTGACTTTATCGAGCAGGTATTTCTGGAGAAAACGTTGAAAAATTTGTAGAAAATGACAGGAAGTGACATCACACACAAGTTTATGCATAATTTACACAAAAGAAACAACTTTTTTGACTCTCTAAACATTAATTCAACAAAATTAAGTCGCTCTCATATATTTTTATTTGTCAAATAAAAATTCCCAGTGTTTGCTGGGTAATTTCCTACTGTAATGTTATCAATTACAAACAGGACGTGAAAATGTAAACCTAAAAAAATTTGCTATTCTGTGATATCATTCAAAAACATTTTTTTTAGCAAAATTAAAAATATATTTATCTTAACTGCATTTTAGTTCAATGAGTCGTTGAACCTGGTTTATAACGTAAGGTTTATAACGGTTTAACGCCGTCTTTCGTGTCTCTTTCTTCCCGACAGTGGCATCCCCGCCATGGTGGACTTTGCCGCCATGAGAGACGCCGTGGCCAAACACGGCGTGGACCCGCTCCTCGTCAACCCCAAGTGTCCGACCGACCTCATCGTGGACCACTCGCTGCAGATAGACTTTAGCAAATGGTGAGCCCGTGTCAGGTCTGCGTCTCGCGGGTTTGGGTTCAAAGACCAAACTGCAAAACGCCAACGATGCTCGTGTGCATTTCGAAACGCATTTGTACGAAGTCTACGCTACAGGATCAGCAGGCTTTGTGGTTTAGTAAAACGGGATATTTTGTTGTTTGCACAAGAATTTAGGTCGGTTAAAGGACACGCATTATGCATCATCGCATTGTCCTTGGCCTTTAAACTTGCTCTGGTTCCTTCTCTTTGGCGATTTAAAAATAACGTATAGTATGTAATAAAAAACTTCCTATGACTTTCTCTCAGTCAGGCGTTCCCTCATCAAGATTTGTGTTATAACTCCAGAACGAGACCGGTGATGATTTAATGGACTTTAAAAGGTCACAAATCTAGGAAAATATAAACGGAGTGTTGTGTGCGGCTCGGGAGGGAAAAGAACTCGTAAGAAGGGCTGAATGAAAACGAGTTTGAATGAAGCAAAATACAACTCCACATGTGTTTTCGATGAGAGAACGATGTTATATAGTGGTTAAATGCTTTAAAAAATAAGTACATTTTTCATAACGTGTGGGTGATAAAACTCATTCAAATTCATTTTCTGCATTTTCTTGACCTGTGACGTGGCACTGAGAATCTCCGGCTGTTTTTAAGTCCGTAAATCATCTCCGGACTCGTTCTGAGCCGCCCCCCCGTCTAAACATGATCAGAACGACTGTGTGCCGAGACCAGGAAGTGAGAGGCCAGCTTGAAATGCACAGAAATGTTGATAAAGATATAATATTTTTTGTTCTAAATCATGAAATGCCAAACTAAAGGCCCTCGAGCACGTGTAAAGGCTGATGACAACACAAATAATGCATAATATTTTTCCTTTAATACACTTTTACACAATTTCTATGACGTTTCGAGGGTTTTAATATAGATGCAAAATTTAAAGTGAAAAGTGCATATCTTTCCCGTCCATTAGTTTCAGAATGAGGAAATTCATATAATCGCTGCCAAGTAGAACAAATTAAAAAAAAAAAAACATTTAAAACTCTATTTAAATTTTAATTCTATATATTTTGTACATAGAAAAGTTCTCAAAATGTTGCATAAAACCTGTGATAGGAAAGTCAAGATTATTAGGTTAATTGATAATCGTGTATTTTTAGGTCACAATTTAATCGTAAAGACAAAAAAATTGTAAGCGTGACATTTTTAGAATAATTTTATATTTTATTCAAGTTACAGAAAAGGGAAAATTTTCCAACTAAATTAGGTATTTTTTTATTCAATTCAAATAGATGTGACAATTTTAGACACTCCTTTCCTCAGAAAAGTAAACCTAAATGTAAGCGGTAATGTGTTAAGAAAACAAGATGGAAAGAAAATATAGGATTTTATTGTTGTTTAAATCGCGACATTTATTTCCACAATAATCGCTGCGCTACAATTCAAAACCTGTGATTTTGAAACGCGTTGTCTGTTCCTCCAGCGCGACACAGAACGCTCCGAACCCGGGTGGAGGCGACGCTTCCTCTCGGCCGTACAGAGCCCCGCCCCGGCCCGGCTCGCACTGCGGGGGGCAGAAGGGCTCCTGCGGGAAAGCCTCTTGCAGCGACGCCCCTTCCTCCGCCTCCTCTCCGGGACGACCTCCAGTCTCCGCCCAGCAGATCGAAAACACGCCTCTGCTCTGCCCCATCCACCTCAAACCCGTCTCTGAGTAAGTGGGAGTTTACTCGATAAAGTGTGCGTTAAGCGGTCCGTTTCCCACGATCAATAATTAAAGTGCCTATGACAGGTTTTTACGATTTTCTAATTTTGACTTTATTTGGTGTATTTGTACCTGTTGTAAATATGAATGATAGTTTTACACCAATCAAGCAGGTATTTGTGGAGAAAACGTTGAAAATTACAGGAAGTGACATCACACTACTATTTCTTGTCAAACTTTGTGCGTGATTTACACAAACAAGCACAATTTTTGACTCTCTAAACATGAATTCAACAAAATAAAGTCGCTCTCATATATTTTTATTTGTCAAATTTAAAAAAAAGTGTGACATTAGATGAGTTTTGTCCCAGTGTTTGCTGGGTAATTTCCCAGTGAGATGTCATCAATTACAAACGGGAAGTGAAATTATAAACAAACAAAAAGTGCTATTCTGTGATAAAAATGTGTTTAGCAAAATTCTAAATATATTTATCTTCACTGGATTTTAGTCGTTGAACCTGTAGGGGGCGCTTTGAACTTTTATCAAAACAACAGCAAGTATCGTTACTAAAATAAATCACAAACGGGACGAAATTTGACCTTTTCTAGAAGCGTTTTCAGACCACATGGGAACGTAAAGAAAGAACAATGTGATTTTCAAGAAACAAACGATAACAACTGTACAATAAAACAGTTGTAAAAAGGTCCGCTTCACAGTTTACAGTTAAGATCTGTGTTTTGCGTTTTTTTATTTGTCACTGTGATTGTGCTAAAACACTTGGGGGTCAAACATCGACTAATGATAACGACTTTCTTTGCAGGCCTGAAACGGCTCTGAAAAACCAGGAGATGGAGCTCAACAGAAACAAAGAGAGGCTTCAGTTTTTTAAGGTACAAAAGGGACAAATAAATACTAGTCTGTGGAATAAAGGCTCAACAAGATCATGTCGTAATGGCAGATTTTATCGTCCAAATACAAGAAAAATCTGCAAAAAAGAAACCTACAGTGTTGAGCAACTGTTTCTGTTGCTCAGGCAGGAGTGTTGTTTATTCAATGATTTATTTTATCTTGTCTGAGCTAAAGAAATGGTTGCTTAGCAGTTTAAATTGGTAGACAATTAATCGCCTACAGTGTTGTTTTTCAGTAAAGTAAAATGCATTATTATTTATACACTTTTATGGTTTATTTTCCAGTCTGTTCAACTTCGTGTCCTACTTGAACATTTTAAAATTAGCATTTTATTATTAGCATTTTATTATTTTATCATTTGCATTTCAGCACTAGCATTTCAGCATTACCATTTTAGCATTACCATTTTATCATTTCAGCATTGGCATTTTAGCATTTGAATTTAAGCGTTTTAGCACTAGCATTTTAGCCAGTTTGTCATTATTAACCGTCCCAAAAACAATGAGAACCAGTTCTTGTCGACATTGTCCGCCCTTAACCTCAAAGTCTCTCGTTATTGTCTGTTGCGTGCAGTGGTGCTCGAAGGCCTTCAAGAACGTGAACGTGGTTCCTCCGGACGTGGGCGCGGTGCACCAGGTGAATCTGGAGTACCTGTCGCAGGTGGTGCAGCTGGTCGGGGGCATGGTTTACCCCGACAGCGTGGTGGGCACCGACTCGCACACCACCGTGATCAACGGCCTGGGCATCTTAGGCTGGGGTGAGTTCACGTCGCTGTTCGGAGGCGGCAGAGTGGTTAGCGCTTCCGTAAATGTGAAATGCTCAGTCTTTTTACGAGAAAAACGCCAATATCCAGATTATTGTAGACAAAAATGCGCTGGTTTTAGCAGAGTTCTAACAAAACCACATCACTGCAAATTTCATGCATCTTAACAAAGATTTATTCACTTAAATCTAGACCATTTGAAGTCATTTCCACTAAATAAATGCTAAATAATTTAGATTAATAAGCTTTCTTAATATTCTTAATAAGAATTCTTCAACCCGGTGAAACGTCCCGCTCTCTCGACTCTTTTCCTCAGGAGTCGGCGGCATCGAGTCCGAGGCGGTGATGCTGGGGCAGCCCGTGACCTTGACGCTCCCTCGGGTCGTGGGCTGCAAACTGGTGGGCTCCATCCATCCCCTCGCCACCTCCATAGACATCGTCCTCGGCATCACAAAGGTAAACCACCTTTTTTACGTTCGCCAAAGATTATCACGGAATCTAGACAAAAACGACATGTACTTACTGCAAGCCACTTATTATACTCGCACCCGCCGCAAAGGGAATGCGATAAACTTAAGGATATTATTGAGAGATCCTTCATTTGCCTTATTACCGTATTTTCACACTAGCAAAAAATGCATAATAAAGAAGAAAAAACATATAAAAGTCGCATTTTTGGGGATTTTTTTTGGATAAAATCCAAGAACAGACATTTAATCTTGAAATGCAGTTTAAAATAATAACAGATTAGAGAACATGGTGAATAGGTGTATGTATGCTAACGCTAACACCAGCTACATGACGCACAGACAGAACTGTGATAAGTGTCTGGTATGTTAACGTAACATATCAACAGTTATTCAGATAACTATAGCATAAAGAACATGCTAACAAGTTTACCAAAGCATCACTTTTACCCCAAATCACTAAATCCATTGAATTATTCTTCCTCTGTGTCACTTCCAAACATCTCCACAAACTCCAGAGGAAGAGGAAGTGCAGATTCTTCTTCTGCGTCGCTTAGAGCGCCCTCTTGTGGTTGTCAGTGTGGAAATAACGAATAATATCACATATAAGTCGCTCTGGAGTATAAGTCGCACCCCGGCCAAAACTATGAAAAAAGTGACTTATAGTCCGGAAAATACGGTAAATGAACCTTTTCTTGCGTTGCGTCGGCAGCACTTACGACAGGCCGCGATCGACGGGAATTTTGTGGAGTTCTTCGGACCTGGAGTGTGTCAGCTTTCCGTCCCCGATCGGACGACCATCGCGAACATGTGCCAGGAGTACAGCGCCACCGTCAGCTTCTTCCCCGTCGACCACGTCACGCTCAAGCACTTTACCAAGACGAGTGAGTACCGTGTGTGTCGCGGTGCCAAAGAGCGTCAAGGGATTCAACTAAACGATGTGTGTTGTGTTTGTGTTTGAACAGAGATTAGCCCAGAAAAACTTGAATTGTTGGAGTCTTACTTAAAGGCGGTTAAACTCTTCAGAAGTTATGAAGACTCGTCACAAGATCCGGAATATTCAGAGGTAGGTTTTGTACAGTGGTTGATTTTATTAAAAGTATATTGTAATCAACATTTTACTGAGAAATGTGGATCTCTTTTGTTTTCTAGTGTTTAAGAGCGTTCTTTTATCCGTATTTTACTCTTTAACTCTTAATCAAATTAACTGCCTAATCCATAATTTACTTTATTGATGACTACTTGAGTATCAATAATTTGTATCTAGATTATAAACGACAAACTAGCACATGCCATGTACTGATAAAAGTGGTTTTAGCTCAAAAAATGTAGAGAATAAATACCGGTTCTTAACATAGTTTCTGTCACTTTATGTGGATTTTTGTTATTGAAACATGGGCTTTCCTTGTATTAAATGCTGCGTTCGTGTGGTCTTCAGGAACTTGGGGAAAATGTGTTTCCAGGTTGAAAAAAGCACATGAACGCTCTCAGAAGTTGGGAAAAGAACTCTTGAACTCGGGTCAAAAGCTGACTAAACGTTACGGTGTTAAAGAGTTTACAGTCGTGTCCGTAGATAAGAGCAACTGATTTGCACAAGACCCAACACTACTTTTAAATAAATATGTAACGTTTGCTAGCTAAAGTAATGATGGTAGGATGCTTTCCAAAACGAATAACTTACTCACGTTTAGCTTTGGAAATGCTAATGGCAACAAAACTCACTGGTTCTCTCCATTAAACACTGTTCTAGAGCGACTCTGATTTGTTCATGATTTTTTTGACTTGTATTGTTCCTGATGTTCTTGCACGTGTAACGATCCCCGTGTGTTCAGGTGATCGAGGTGAACCTGAGCACCATGGTTCCTTATGTGAGCGGACCCAAACGACCTCAGGACCGCGTCGCCGTTAGCAACATGAGGGAGGACTTCCAGAGCTGCCTCGACGAAAAGGTACAAGCGTAATTGAATTTGCCCTCGCAGCAGAATGAAAACTGAAAAGTGGAGAAAGGAACTATATTTTGTTACATTTCCCGTTTAATAGTCTACCCTAAGGACAACGTTGTGAAACATTAATCACAGAAAACGTCATAATACCATCTCCGAAAACAACTTGCGTGTATTTTGAATAGACTTCTTTTAAACTTATTTTATTACTGCATAAAGATTGTCAAAACTCTCAAAAACACAAGTGCATTTCGGATGTAAATCTTGCTTGTACAGACCGTGGAAGTATAATATCTGTGCAGAGGCTGGAACACTTCCTCGAGGAGGCGGAGTCTGTGGTCAGAAAACCCCTCGCCCATATTTCAAAGGATATAAAAGCTAATAATAAATGCACAGATGAAAGAGTAAACTACTTCGGAGCTTGCTTTGCGGCACAACTAACACCAATAGAAGGTCATAAGCACCAAAAAGTCGATTCTCGGGCATTTGACGTGTTTTTTGTCGCCCCCTGCTGTCTCTGAGCGGAAAAAACGGCCTTGTAACATTTACTGACATCGCCCGAAGTCAACTCTCCTGAGAAACCCTCGTTCTATTTTTATATTTGGGAATTTTCTGTTTTTGTGTGATTATTCTGACTTATTCTGATTATGATAAAAAGGGAGCTGCAGGGGGAGCTCTAGAGGCCATAACGCATCATCAGCTGTAATATCTGGGCAGGGTCTGGTAAGCTCGGGTCACGGCGACGGCACGTTACGTTGTGATCGTTGTTGTTTCTCAGGTCGGGTTCAAGGGCTTCCACGTGGCGAAGGAGAAGCAGCAGACCTCGGTGCCCTTCACCCACGACGGGCAGGAGTACAGCCTGTGCCACGGCTCGGTGCTCATCGCCGCCGTCATCAGCTGCACCAACAACTGCAACCCGTCCGTCATGCTCACCGCCGGTAAGATGCACGCGCCAACATGGCGAAACGATGAGGGAGAAAAAAAACAATGAGGGAAAAAAAAACAATGGGGGAAAGCATGTGATTGTAGTTCCTTTTTAAACCAGTAAGAGTGCACGTTACATATGGTTATTAAGGAATAACATACCATACTTTTTGTACTTTAAGCCGCTACTTTCCCCACACGCTTTGAACCCTGCGGTCATTACAACAGTGCGTCTAATTAATAGATTTTTACCGGCTATCGGGGGCACTCTAGCAGGAAGCGCAAGCGTTTGACACACTGTAGAAGAAGACGACTGGTTCAAAAGACGACCGGATCACTACCGTGTACTATATTCATGTGTGCGGTTTCGTACATGTACTACTACTTCTTTGTAAATTTCGTCGGCGTAGCTTTTATTCAGGAGCGCTGCACAGCTCAAGTACAGTACGTGTTTTATGATTATTATGATTTTCCATTAAGACACGTTGCGTTTCTGTGGTTCAGGTTTACTTGCCAAAAAGGCGGTGGAGGCGGGGCTTGCGGTGAAGCCTTACATTCGCACCAGTTTGGCTCCGGGCAGTGGAATGGTCACGCACTACCTCAACACCAGCGGAGTCCTGCCTTACTTCAACCGACTCGGGTGAGTTCAGGAGCGGTGGGTGAAAAAGAGACTGCCGTGTGCTGTCCGCATCTTAATTATAGAGCGTTTTATCCTCCGCGAAGCCGGACGCGCGCTGTTAGCATGCTAATTACCGTTAGCTTTGCCCTGATGGTCAAACTCGCTCTGGGCTCAGCATGTTGAGCTTTTATAAACTTATGGTGGTGAATAATGATTATGTTGTGTTTGTTTTTTGTGGGCCTGGAGTCTGAAATAGATAAAGCTTTTATGCTGCGTTCACACTCGATTTTTTTGGTCCTACGTTAATACCAATTTTTGTCCTGATCGAGCCCGTGTTTAGTTGTGTTTAGTCCCAATTTTGATCTAGTGAATCTATGATGATGATATGAACGGAAAAAAACTGCACTATTTATTTATTATTAATTTACTATTTACTATTTTTATGATTATTATTATTATTATTATTATTATGACGGGTTCACTTCTCAAGCCGCCCCTGAAATTTGGAAACTAATTAACCTATTTTCTGGACTATAAGTTTCACCTTTTTCCATAGTTTTGGCCGGGTTGCGATTTATACTTATATTTATACTTGTATACTTATACTCCAGAGCGACTTATATGTGATATTATTTGTTATTTTCACACTTGCAACCGCATTTCATACTCCAGTGCAACTTTTTTTTCTTCACAATTTTATTTTCTTCGCATTTTTTGGCTGGTGCGACTTATAGTCCGGAAAATATGGTAGACTGATTTAAATATCTACTTCATCCTTTTGTGGTTTGACACTCGGATTCCTCGACGTCAAGTGATGCTGTGTCAGAAATGATACATGTCAAATACAAGTACAAATTCCCACTCGGGAGATTAAAGCGTGTGAAACTCGCTGTTCTCAGAGAAGCGCTGACCTGGAATAATCCCGGCTCTCGAGGCTCAAAAAGGGGAAACTTCCTCTTAACTTTACTGTAAAACGACTTCTGCTGCAGGGGGAGGAAAGCGTTAACTCAGAGGAATGATAATCGCACTGCAAAAGCCTCAAACTGAACTCTTTTATTAATTGAGGTGTGTTTGTGGATGGGAATCGGACTGTGCACATTTCCCATGAGATATTACAAAAATATATATAATATCCCGATTAATGTTGTGAAAATGTGAATATTAAGTGTATTGTTTATTTTAAAAATTAGCTTTAAAATGTGTTTAATCTTATATTTCTGCTTACCGTATTTTCCGGACTATAAATCGCACCTTATATTTATATTATTATACTTACACTTATAGTCCGGAGTGACTTATATGTGATATTATTGGTTATTTTCACACTTGCAACTGCATCTATTATGCATTTTTTGGCTAGTGTCAATATAGTCCGGAAAATACGTTTTTTATGGTCCATTTTACCGACACGTTCGTTATTTAGAGACACATTTCTGGTCAAATATTGTTCTCTCCTATTCACAAGCAGAAATGATACAAGGCCAAAGTTACCGCGGTAATAATGTTTGTGCTGAGGAAAGTTTGTAATTCCTCTTTTGTCTTCACCAAACGTGAAATGTGGAGTTAAAGGAGAAAATGACTTAAGTGTTGTTTATGGACAAAGCGGCTTCTTCAGGGTTGAACCAGACCACACACAATATCTGTAATTATCTCTGTAATTATATCTGTAATTATCTCTGTAATTATCTCTGTCATTACCTGTGTTCAAATGTTTGGCAAACAAGTGACCTTTTTTTCCAAACTAGACCAAAAAAAAGTTTCATTTTGTCAATCGGTATTTTTATGTATTCAATATTATGAATGTTATTTTTTGGCCCCTGATCTAGAACAATTTACCGTATTTTCTGGACTATAAGTCGCACCAGCGTATAAGTCGCACCAGCCAAAAAATACATGATAGAGAAGAAAAAGTTGCACTGGAGTATGAAATGCGGTTGCAAGTGTTTTTTTGTATGTGATATATTTGAAATAGAACATAGAACAAGAACAGACAAATAAATAAATACAAATAAATAAATAAAAGAACTCAGAAAGCTCGAGACAGAAATCAAATCTCGACAAATTAAACAAAAAAAGTGGCCCAACGTCTGTTAAATGTGTCCAGTTCAAAATGGAGTTTGATTGTGATATATTATGTATTTTAAATCATATCCTCACACGTGATATCAGCGTACGACAATCGTGAATAAAAACCACAAGGCGACGATACATTTGATTCTTCACGATTTATTATAATTGTCATATTTCTGATTCGTTTGTGTTTCTTTGGCAGATTCGAGGTCATAGGTTACGGCTGTGCCACATGTGTCGGGAACACGGCGCCTTTGCCCGACGCGGTGGTCGACGCCATTAAACAGGTGAGAACGTTGTGCGGTCAAAAGGAATCGTCTCTAAAGTCTGACCAGCAGTGACCACAACACTCACACTTTCTACACAAATCCACTGGTAAATGGCGCAGTTCTTCAGCTAACGATTGTTTTGCTCATCAATTAAATGCGCTGTACCTGATTTTTATTGCTTTGGTTGTTCCCGATACCGCACGTTTTCAGGTATCGGTATCGGTATTGTATCGTCGCTCTGGATTCAGGTCACAATATAATCGTGACAATCAAAAAGATGATGATCGTGACAATTTTAGAAGCAAAATTCAAATGTTTCTGTTCAATTTCTCGTCAAAAAATAGACTTGAATGTAAATAATAATGTAGTAATAATCTGGTTGTTTTTTTTGTCACATTTAACTTTATTTTGTCTTTCATAAAGTTCAAGTTTTGGTAAAGTCGGTCACAAACTCGAGAAACAGTCTCATGTCAGAGCACGAGAAGGACAGAAAATTAAAGATTTCGCTGTTGTTTAGTCACAGTTTCATGAATAATGGCTCAACTTTGATGTCTTTTTCCACAATATGGAACATGGTAACGATTAATGTGAGAATAAACCTTGTTATTTAACAATTGTTTGCGATTTATTGACATCACAAGCAAAACGACAATCAAATCCTACATTTTCTTTCCTTCTTATTTTCTTAAAATTTTCCGCTCCTCGTTACATGACCTGTTTTATGAAATCAAACTTTCTGAATGATGAGTTTCACAAAAAATCCCTTTATATTTAGCTTTACTTTTCTGAGGAAAGGCTGAGCAGAACGGACTTTTGCTTCTAAAATCGTAAACTGAACTAAACATTTTTTCTATAAATTAATTCTATTTATTTAAAAAATCTTCAGAAAATGTCATAATGATAATTTTTTGGTCTTTGAGATTATATAGTGACTTGAATAATCACAATTATTGATAAATCTAATAATCTTGACATCCTCGCTCTTGTCACCATTGTTTTAGAAGCAAATTTAAGTATTTTGAGTTCAATCTATTGTCCAGAAAATAGATTTAAATGTAGATAACTTTTTTATATTATCGGGCTGTTTTTGTCACTTTTGACATTATTTTGTCTTTCATAAAGTTCAGTGTACTCGTGGCGTGTGTACTCGTGGCGTGTGTACTCGTGGCGTGTGTACTCGTGGCGTGTGTACACGTGGCGTGTGTACACGTGGCGTGTGTGTACACGTGGCGTGTGTGTACGTGGCGGCGTGTGTGTACGTGGCGGCGTGTGTGTACGTGGCGGCGTGTGTGTGTACGTGGCAGCGTGTGTTTACGTGGCGGCGTGTGTGTACGTGGCGGAGTGTGTGTGTACGTGGCGGAGTGTGTGTGTACGTGGCGGCGTGTGTGTGTACGTGGCGGCGTGTGTGTGTACGTGGCGGCGTGTGTTTACGTGGCGCCGTGTGTTTACGTGGCGCCGTGTGTTTACGTGGCGCCGTGTGTTTACGTGGCGCCGTGTGTGTACGTGGCGCCGTGTGTGTACGTGGCGCCGTGTGTGTACGTGGCGCCGTGTGTGTGTACGTGGCGGCGTGTGTGTGTACGTGGCGGCGTGTGTGTGTACGTGGCGGCGTGTGTGTGTACGTGGCGGCGTGTGTGTGTACGTGGCGGCGTGTGTTTACGTGGCGGCGTGTGTTTACGTGGCGCCGTGTGTTTACGTGGCGCCGTGTGTTTACGTGGCGCAGTGTGTGTACGTGGCGCCGTGTGTGTACGTGGCGCCGTGTGTGTACGTGGCGCCGTGTGTGTGTACGTGGCGGCGTGTGTGTGTACGTGGCGGCGTGTGTGTGTACGTGGCGGCGTGTGTGTGTACGTGGCGTGTACTCGTGGTGTGTGTACTCGTGGTGTGTGTACTCGTGGCGGCGTGTGTACTCGTGGCGGCGTGTGTACTCGTGGCGGCGTGTGTACTCGTGGCGGCGTGTGTACTCGTGGCGGCGTGTGTACTCGTGGCGGCGTGTGTACTCGTGGCGGCGTGTGTACGTGGTGCGTGTGTACTCGTGGCGTGTGTACTCGTGGCGTGTGTACTCGTGGCGTGTGTTCTCGTGGTGTGTACTTGCTCTGAGCTCTTGATGGTTGTCTGCGTTCAGGGCGAGCTGGTGGCGTGCGGCGTTCTGTCGGGGAACAGACATTTCGAGGGGCGTCTCTGCGACTGCGTGCGGGCGAACTACCTGGCGTCGCCGCCGCTGGTCGTGGCCTACGCCATCGCAGGCACCGTGAGAATCGACTTTGAAAAGGAGCCGCTGGGTAAGAACTGCAGAGGTTTGAGTCAGTCCTGCGGCGATGATGGGATTTGAGCTTTACCTGAGTCAGAGGGCGTTTTGTTTAGTTCCTTTTTTAACTGATGAATATGTCGACGCTTCAGGGAGAAAAGCAGGTTTTTAAGGTCTATGTGTCACAGTTTATAATCTAGACACGCCCACTAGAATGTGATGATGATTTCAAAAACAATCTGCAGAGCTTTGCTAGTTTACCGCAAATGACAAAATGACAAAAACATTTTTCTTCCTTAGAATTAGAAAAGCAAAGCATAACATATTTGTCCAATAAAACCCACAAAATCTGGATTTTTCCTTCAATCAAGTGTTGAAACAAATGTGTGACTGAGTGTTTTTTATTTGACAAAAAATATGTAAAAAACTGAGCAAAAAATTTGAAAATTTACATTAATAAAGACAAAAACTATGATTAATTTTCCTGGGGTTTTTTACGCTTCAGAAAGTTTTTATGTCGACGTTGAATCTGATGATGTCAAAAACAATCTGCAGTTTTCTTTTCTAATACAAAGGATGAAAAATGTGTGCATTTTTGTCATTTGCCGCAAAGCATAAAATATTTGTCCAATAAAACAAAACAAAATCTGGATTTTTCCTTCAATCAAGTGTTAAAACAAATGTGTGCCTTAGTGTTTTAAACAAAGCAAAGAATTAACATTAATGAAGACAAAAACTATCATTGATTTTCCTGGTTTTTTTTACGCTTCAGGGGAGAAAAGGAGGTTTTTAAGGTCAATGTGTCACAGTTTATAATCAAAACAAAGGATGAAAAATGTGTTTGTATTTTTGTCATATGTGGCAAAAAATATTTTTTAAAAATGAGGAAAAAATCTTAAAAAAAATTACATTAATAAAGACAAAAACTATGAATAATTTTGCAGGTTTTTTATATTGACCAACGTATATTTATTTGACTGGACGTGCTCTTCCTCAGGCGTGACGTCCGAGGGGAAAGAGGTTTACCTGCGTGACATTTGGCCGTCCAGAGAAGAGGTCCAGCAGACGGAGGAGGACACGGTCATCTCCTCCGTCTTTAAGGAGCTCCGGAGCAGAATGCAGGTCAGATCCAGTGACCGAACGGGACTATAGACCATGAAATGTACCGTGTTTTGATCACGGTCAGTGTTTTCTGGACAGTGGCATCGTTAAATCAGAACAACTAAACAGAATAAATAACACGTGTTTTTTATGAATAACATTTCAACTGATAATGTATTACAAAAGTCTCAATGTGCAAAGGAAATAATGGTTTGACTTGTAAATGAATTGTTTGTCAAACCATTATTTATTTGACAATGCGTTTTGACCATGTTAAGTTGAACATTTGCTGACTGAAGACTTCTAATGGAGTATTTTTAACAATATTTACAAGAAAAGTGAATTATTGAGTAAAAATTACACACTTGTTCTCTTCTGCACGCGCTTTAGAGTCTGTACGCTCCAGATAACAATTCATTAAATAGACTTGAAACTATATTAATAAACTAAATTAATAGTCTTTTTAAAACGCCTCTGAAAACGCACTCGTTCCCTTTGGCTTTTAACACGTTTGATTTGTTTGATTTTTTTCCGTTTTCAATTTGATTTTCCTCGTTTATTATTCCTTTGTTCACTTGTTTTTAACCTTGTGGCGCTTTGGTAAAATTATTAGTTTTTTTTGTGTGTGTGCGTTATAAATAAAGTTGCAGTTGTGAGCGAAACTGCCCAAAAAACTAAATATTTTCATGTTTAAGTGCTAAAGAAACACTTTTTATATGACACAAGGTTATTATTGTTATTATATAGTTGACGAATTAGACTTTTAAATACAGTTTTAACCAAATAAAGGTTGAAACATGGCCACAGAATATTCACGAATAAAGTGTGTATTTTTTGACATTTTTTTGACATTTTGATTTAATAAGGCCACTGCTTTTGTTTATGAAATATATATTTTTTGTTGCGTTTAATCGAAATTACGATGATCAAAATACGGCTATTTTTCTGTTATTTGTAGCAGCTTCTTTTACTTTGTTTATATCACAACATACAAACTCTTTAGCCTAATTTTGCATATTAACTGCAGTTTATTAGACCGTAAATAGCCACCCTCTTGTTTACCGTATTTTCTGGAGTATAAGTCGCACCGGAGTATAAGTTGCACCAGTCAAAAAATGCATAATAGAGAAGAAAAAACATATATAAGTTGCACTGGAGTATGAAATGCGGCTGCAATTGTGAAAATAACAAATAATATCACATATAAGTCGCTCCGGAGTATAAGTATACAAGTATAAATATAATATATATATATATAATATATAAATCGCACCTCGGCCAAAACTATGAAAAAACGGTATTTAGAAGGTTGAAGATGTTGTTTGTTCACAGAAGGGGAACTCGTTCTGGAAGCAGGTGGACTGCCCCGACTCGGTGCTCTTCCCCTGGGATCACAAGTCCACGTACATCCGCTCGCCCGCGTTCTTCACTAAACTGGTGCGTCTGAACGTCGTATATTCGTAACGACCGCCGTTAACGTGCATTATAATCCAGCCCGTTCACCGTACGTCTTCTGTGTGTCAGACTAAAGAGGTGTCGCGGCCTTCGTCGGTGGACAACGCTCACGTCCTGCTGTTCCTCGGCGACCGCGTGACGACGGACCACATCTCTCCGGCCGGAAGCATCTCCAGGACCAGCGCCGCCGCCAAATATCTGCAGAGCAAACGGTGAGCGCCACTTCTGTCCAGGACTGATGAACGATGAGAGAGCGGCAGCCGAACAGAGACGTACAACGATAAATACAATATACAACTACTGTATGTTCCTGAGTATAAGTTCAGCTCCAGCCAAAAAAATGTATAATAGAGAAGAAAAAACATATATAAGTCGCACTGGAGTATAAGTCGCATTTTTGGGGTAAATTTACTTGATAAAATCCAAGACAAAGAACAGACATTTCATCTTGTTTAAAATAACAGATGAGAGAACATGGTGAATAGGTGTACGTATGCTAACGCTAACACCTTCAGCTACATGACGTATGCTAACGCTAACACCGTCAGCTACATGACGCACAGGCAGAACTGTGGTAAGTGTCTGGTATGTTAACGTAACATATGAACAGTTATTCAGATAACTATAGCATAAAGAACATGCTAACAAGTTTACCAAAGCATCAGTTTGACCCCAAATCACTAAATCCACTGAATTCTTCTTTCTCTGTGTCACTTCTAAAGCCTAGAGCGCCCTCTTGTGGTTGCCAGTGTGAAAATAACGAATAATATCACATATAAGTTGCTCTGAAGTACAAGTTGCACCCCGGCCAAAACTATGAAAAAAGATGAGACTTATATACCGGAAAATATGGTATTATAAATATACATAACTTTATTCAAGGTATTTCTTATCAGATTTAAGATGCAAAAAGTGGTAAAAACTGATAAAATATGACTCTTTGCGAGTAAAAGATCTGAGTAGAGTCTCAAACCGGTACCTTTAGATTGAATTCGACTTCCGGATGGCCGGCAAAACATCACGTAAACCGCGCCACCGTTTCCCGTGTCACTGTGAATGTTTCCAAGACCAGAAAGTTGAATTAACATGACTAAAACTGCACTAGAACTAGAATAATCAAATAACCCAATAATTAGATTAGAAGTTAATTGTTAAATCTAATCGTCAAATGCGTCATGAGTTGGTGAATTTTTGGAGTAACGTTTGTATTTGGAAGACAAAGTGCAATGACTTTTACGAAAACTCTTTCATCTTTGACATTTTTGCTTTGATTTTTGTCTTTGCAATGTTGGTCTGTTCTCGAGCGGTGTGAAAAAATCTGAAATAAATCGACTGACGTAGCTGTTTACATGACATTTCGATAACGATCAGACTTTCGTTAAATAAACGACCCGGATTAGAGAGATGGACTAACTTGAGAGGACCGGTCTGGCATTAAAGTGCCTATGACAGGTTTTTACGATTTCCTATTTTCTGACTTTATTTGGTGTATTTATACCTGTTGTACATATAAATGATAGTTTTACACCAATCGAGCAGGTATTTGTGGAGAAAACGTTGAAAAATCTGTGAAAAATGACATCACACCAGGGACACTCACTCCAGTCAAAGTTTATGCAGAATTAACACAAAGAAACTCTAAAGACTCCAAACATTAATTCAATAAAAAAAAATTGTGACATTAGATGAGTTTTTGCCCAGTGGTTGCTGGGTAATTTCCTACTGTGATGTCATCAATTACAAACAGGAAGTGAAATTATAAACCTAAAAACATTTGCTATTCGGTGATTAAAATGTTATAGTTTTTAGCAAATTTCAAAATATCTTTATCTGAACTGCATCTTAGTTCAACGAGCCGTCCGGCCTGATGGGGGCGCTGTAACGCTCCGTGTGTTTTTCCAGACTGACTCCTCGGGACTTCAACTCGTACGGCGCTCGAAGAGGAAACGACGCCGTGATGACGCGAGGGACATTCGCCAGCATGAAGCTCCACAACCGCCTGCTCGGGAAAACGGGCCCCAAGACGCTGCACGTTCCTTCAGGACAAAGCGTGAGTCCACTGGGCGTGCGGAGGGCGTGCGGAGGGCGTGCGGAGGGCGTGCGGAGGGCGTGCGGAGGGCGTGCGGAGGGCGTGCGGAGGGCGTGCGGTGGGCGTGCGGAGGGCGGGACCGTACTTCAAGTCCACGTGATGGGTTTAGCTAATTATGACGTTGTTTGGCGGTTTAGTCCCCGTGGGAACTATCTATATTTATATATAGAGTTTCAGTTTGTGAAGAAAATCTGACACAAGTTGAAGATTACAGGAAGTAGAACATTTACACGCAACTTACACCGTTTTTTTGTCAGTTTAAACAATCATTTACCAAAATAAAGGCGTCGTCAGGTGTAAGTATTTGACAAATCATAGCGATTGTGTGATTTAAATGGACTTTGACCGGTGTTTACGATCTGGTGGTAACTTTACGGTACTCGGCCCCACCACTGGTACTCTGCCCCACCACTGGTACTCGGCCCCACCACTGGTACTCGGCCCCACCACTGGTACTCTGCCCCACCACTGGTACTCTGCCCCACCACTGGTACTCGGCCCCACCACTGGTACTCGGCCCCACCACTGGTACTCTGCCCCACCACTGGTACTCGGCCCCACCACTGGTACTCTGCCCCACCACTGGTACTCTGCCCCACCACTGGTACTCGGCCCCACCACTGGTACTCGGCCCCACCACTGGTACTCTGCCCCACCACTGGTACTCGGCCCCACCACTGGTACTCGGCCCCACCACTGGTACTCGGCCCCACCACTGGTACTCTGCCCCACCACTGGTACTCTGCCCCACCACTGGTACTCGGCCCCACCACTGGTACTCGGCCCCACCACTGGTACTCTGCCCCACCACTGGTACTCGGCCCCACCACTGGTACTCGGCCCCACCACTGGTACTCTGCCCCACCACTGGTACTCTGCCCCACCACTGGTACTCTGCCCCACCACTGGTACTCTGCCCCACCACTGGTACTCGGCCCCACCACTGGTACTCGGCCCCACCACTGGTACTCGGCCCCACCACTGGTATTGGGCCGTACTGAGTTAATTTAGCCTCATTCACTCATGCTGTTTACGAGGTCCTCTCCCTCTGAGCCTCAGAAAACACTCAGGTTCAATGCTCTGGAGTTCTCCCGTGCTGTTTTTAACTCCATAAATCACCCGACTACAGGCTTATACACCAGCAGCCGAGGGAAAGTAATGAGTGTTTACTATATTTGGCCATGATTGTAGGTTATAAAATGCAGACATTATCTAAGGCTTTGCACTGATGCGTTTGTTTAAATCTGTGTTTTCTCTGCACAGATGGATGTGTTTGAAGCGGCCGAACGATATCAGAGAGAAGGAGTTCCTCTCATCATTTTGGCGGGAAAAGACTACGGTTCTGGGAACTCCAGGGACTGGGTCGCCAAGGGACCATATCTCATGGTAAGCCACACTTTAGCCGTAATGTTGAGCTCCTTGTGCCGACAGTAGCTCAGTGGGTGTGTTGAGTGTCTTGAAGGTGGAAAATGTGAGCGGGAGAGGGAGAGGGAGAGGGAGAGGGAGAGGGAGGGAGAGAGGAAGGGAGAGAGGGAAGGAGGGAGGGAAATTGGGAAAAAGGGAGATTGGGAAAAAGGGAGATTGTTTGGGAAAGAGGGAGATTGGGAGTGAGTGAGAGAAGGAGGGAGAGAGAGGGGAGAGCGAGTGTGTTGAAGGTGCAGAACGTGACCTTTTCTTCCCCTCGTGACCCTCGTGACCCTTGTGACCCTCAGGGCGTCCGGGCCGTGATCGCAGAGAGCTTTGAGAAGCTGCACCGGCGCCAGCTGCTGGGAATGGGCATCGCACCACTGCAGTTCCAGAACGGAGAAAACACAGACGTCCTGGAGCTCAGCGGGAAAGAGAGGTTCAGCATCGAGCTGCCCGAAACACTCTGTCCCAACCAACAACTGACCGTGAAGGTACAGACACAACCGACCACTGACCGTGAAGGTACAGATACAACAACTGACCGTGAAGGTACAGACACAACCAACCACTGACCGTGAAGGTACAGACACAACCAACCACTGACCGTGAAGGTACAGACACAACCGACCACTGACCATGAAGGTACAGATACAACAACTGACCGTGAAGGTACAGACACAACCAACCACTGACCGTGAAGGTACAGACACAACCGACCACTGACCATGAAGGTACAGATACAACAACTGACCGTGAAGGTACAGACACAACCAACCACTGACCGTGAAGGTACAGACACAACCGACCACTGACCGTGAAGGTACAGACACAACCGACCACTGACCGTGAAGGTACAGACACAACCGACCACTGACCATGAAGGTACAGACACAACCGACCACTGACCATGAAGGTACAGATACAACAACTGACCGTGAAGGTACAGACACAACCAACCACTGACCGTGAAGGTACAGACACAACCGACCACTGACCGTGAAGGTACAGACACAACCGACCACTGACCGTGAAGGTACAGACACAACCGACCACTGACCGTGAAGGTACAGACACAACCGACCACTGACCGTGAAGGTACAGACACAACCAACCACTGACCGTGAAGGTACAGACACAACCGACCACTGACCGTGAAGGTACAGACACAACCAACCACTGACCGTGAAGGTACAGACACAACCGACCACTGACCGTGAAGGTACAGACACAACCAACCACTGACCGTGAAGGTACAGACACAACCACTGACCGTGAAGGTACAGACACAACCGACCACTGACCGTGAAGGTACAGACACAACCGACCACTGACCGTGAAGGTACAGACACAACCGACCACTGACCGTGAAGGTACAGACACAACCGACCACTGACCGTGAAGGTACAGACACAACCGACCACTGACCGTGAAGGTACAGACACAACCACTGACCGTGAAGGTACAGACACAACCGACCACTGACCGTGAAGGTACAGACACAACCGACCACTGACCGTGAAGGTACAGACACAACCAACCACTGACCGTGAAGGTACAGACACAACCGACCACTGACCGTGAAGGTACAGACACAACCAACCACTGACCGTGAAGGTACAGACACAACCACTGACCGTGAAGGTACAGACACAACCGACCACTGACCGTGAAGGTACAGACACAACCGACCACTGACCGTGAAGGTACAGACACAACCGACCACTGACCGTGAAGGTACAGACACAACCGACCACTGACCGTGAAGGTACAGACACAACCGACCACTGACCGTGAAGGTACAGACACAACCACTGACCGTGAAGGTACAGACACAACCGACCACTGACCGTGAAGGTACAGACACAACCGACCACTGACCGTGAAGGTACAGACACAACCGACCACTGACCGTGAAGGTACAGACACAACCACTGACCGTGAAGGTACAGACACAACCGACCACTGACCGTGAAGGTACAGACACACATCTCCAACAGAAGCTTTCAATCTATTACAACCTGTAATTCACTCTGAGGCCAGTAGATGGCGGAGGTTCTAAAACATGAGGTGTTTTATATCAGCATTGTTTTCCTCCGAGGGCCATATTTGAATCCAGGTAGTGGAGGGCCGGCCCACGATGATTGTGTGAGACAAAATAAAGCCACATGTGGCCCGCGGGCCGTAGTTTGCCCACCCCCGCTTATACCTTTACTTCTAAAATGGCAGCAATTATCATTTTATTTTAGTTCTTACAATAATGATATTATTACGAGTCCTGAATAATCACAATTTTGTGGTGTCGTTGATTTAAAAAAAAGAAAACCTCCCTGAGACAACAGTGTCCACAGTGTCCCTGAGACCACAGTGTCCACAGTCATCAAATCAAATCAAATCAATTTATTTTTGTAAGGCCCAAAATCACAACAACAGTTGCCTCTGAGGGCCACAGGGAGAAATGAATCAACAATGTCTGTGGTGGCGATGAAGTCAGACAATGTCTGTGGTGGCGAGGGACGATGTCCCAGGGTCCTCTGTCCTTAGACTCTCCTTCTCGGCCAGGAAAAACTACAAAAAAAACCTCTTTGGGAAAAAAGCGTAGAAACCTGGAGGAGTTCCAGTGAAGGAGAGATCCGACTCTCACAGACGGACAGACGGACACGAGGAGACTGGAGCTGGACCCACTCTTCAGGCAGATGAGGGACCGACTGAGTCGAGCTGGACCCACTCTTCAGGCAGATGAGGGACCGTCTGAGTCGAGCTGGACCCACTCTTCAGGCAGAAGAGGGACCGTCTGAGTCGAGCTGGACCCACTCTTCAGGCAGATGAGGGACCGTCCACACAGGGCAGGGACCACTTCACCAGGGGAGGGGCATCTGGGTCCACAGGTCCTCAGGAGTGAGAGAAAGAAAAGAAGGCGGTGAACAGTTTGCAAGTGGAATCAAAAAATAAATATTGTTTGATAGCATAAGTAGTCAGAAGAAGAAGAGGATAGTGCTCAAGCTGTCATACTTCCCCCAGCACAGTTACTCCTAGGGCAGCGTAGCTGAAGCTGTGGGTTTATCTTTCTGTTCCTAACTACTCTGACCATAAGCGATTTCGAAGAGGAACGTTTTAAGCCTGGACTTAAATGAAGAGACTGTGTCAGCATATTTAACATGGGTCGGGAGCTGATTCCATAACACAGGAGCTTGGTAGCTAAACGCTCTACCTCCTACAGTACTTTTAGAGACTCTTGGCACCACCAGAAGGCCGGCATTCTGAGAGCGAAGAGCTCTGTTTGGATGATATGGTTCTATAGCATCTTTGAGGTAGGATGGGGCCATGTCATTTATGGCTTTGTAGGTCAAGAGTAGAATTTTAAATTTGATTCTGGACTCGACGGGGAGCCAGTGAAGAGACTTCAGCACTGGCGTAATGTGCTCTCTTCTTGTTGTTCCTGTTAGTAATCTTGCTGCTGCATTTTGAACCAGTTGAAAGCTTTTTATGGAGCTTTTAGGACACGCTGCAAGCAGGGAGTTACAGTAGTCTAATCTAGTCGTTACAAATGCATGGATAAGTTTTTCGGCATCACTTTTAGGCAGGATTCTTCTGATTTTGGCGATGTTGCGCAAATGGAAATAGGCTGTTTTACAAGCTTGATTTATATGAGCTTTAAATGAGAGCTCCTGGTCAAATAAGACTCCAAGGTTTCTTACAGTAGAACTGGAGGCTACACTGACATTGTCCAGTGTGACTATCTGCTCAGATAGAGCGTCTCGTAGATGCTTAGGGCCAAGCACAATGACCTCGGTTTTTTCAGGGTTAAGAAGCAGGTAGTTTAGTGTCATCCAGGTTTTTATCTCCTTCACACAAGTACTAAGTCTGTCTACTTGATCACTCTGATCAGGTTTCATTGATAAATACAGCTGAGTGTCATCTGCATAGCAGTGGAAGTTAATGCCATGCTTTCTGATAATGTTGCCTAATGGCAGCATATAAAGAGTAAACAGAATTGGACCGAGTACCGAACCCTGTGGCACACCGTAAATTACTTTAGAGCTTGGTGAGGAGCTCTGGTTTACATTAACAAATAGGAACCTATCAGATAGATAGGATTTAAACCAGCTGAGGGCTGTTCCTCCAACACCTACATCACATTCTAACCTCTGCAGTAGAATGTTGTGGTCGATGGTGTCAAACGCTGCGCTGAGGTCCAACAGAACCAGGATTGAGACCAGTGCATCGTCAGCGGCTAATAACAAATCATTTGTGACTTTAACTAGTGCAGTTTCAGTGCTGTGGTGGGCTCTGAACCCTGACTGGAAAACTTCAAATAAGTTATTGTCCTGCAGGTGGCGACAAAGCTGTTTTACTACAACTTTTTCAAGGATTTTAGAGACGAAGGGAAGATTTGAAATAGGTCTGTAGTTTACCAATAGTGTCCCTGAGACCACAGTGTCCACAGTGTCCCTGAGACCACAGTGTCCACAGTGTCCCTGAGACCACAGTGTCCACAGTGTCCCTGAGACCACAGGGTCCACAGTGTCCCTGAGACCACAGGGACCACAGGGTCCCTGAGACCACAGGGTCGCTGAGACCACAGTGTCCACAGTGTCCCTGAGACCACAGGGTCGCTGAGACCACAGTGTCCACAGTGTCCCTGAGACCACAGGGTCGCTGAGACCACAGTGTCCACAGTGTCCCTGAGACCACAGTGTCCCTGAGACCACAGGGTCCCTGAGACCACTGAGACCACAGTGTCCCTGAGACCACAGTGTCCCTGAGACCACAGGGTCCACAGTGTCCCTGAGACCACAGGGTCCCTGAGACCACAGTGTCCACAGTGTCCCTGAGACCACAGGGTCCCTGAGACCACAGGGTCCACAGGGTCCCTGAGACCACAGGGTCCACAGTGTCCCTGAGACCAGTGTCCCTGAGACCACAGTGTCCCTGAGACCACAGTGTCCCTGAGACCACAGTGTCCCTGAGACCACAGGGTCCACAGTGTCCCTGAGACCACAGGGTCCACAGTGTCCCTGAGACCACAGGGTCCACAGTGTCCCTGAGACCAGTGTCCCTGAGACCACAGGGTCCACAGTGTCCCTGAGACCACAGGGTCCACAGTGTCCCTGAGACCACAGGGTCCACAGTGTCCCTGAGACCACAGGGTCCACAGTGTCCCTGAGACCACAGGGTCCACAGTGTCCCTGAGACCACAGTGTCCCTGAGACCAGTGTCCCTGAGACCAGTGTCCCTGAGACCAGTGTCCCTGAGACCACAGGGTTCCTGAGACCACAGTGTCCCTGAGACCACAGGGTTCCTGAGACCACAGTGTCCACAGTGTCCCTGAGACCACAGGGTCCACAGTGTCCCTGAGACCACAGGGTCCCTGAGACCACAGTGTCCACAGTGTCCCTGAGACCACAGGGTCCCTGAGACCACAGGGTCCACAGGGTCCCTGAGACCACAGGGTCCACAGTGTCCCTGAGACCAGTGTCCCTGAGACCACAGTGTCCCTGAGACCACAGTGTCCCTGAGACCACAGTGTCCCTGAGACCACAGTGTCCCTGAGACCACAGGGTCCACAGTGTCCCTGGGACCACAGGGTCCACAGTGTCCCTGAGACCAGTGTCCCTGAGACCACAGGGTCCACAGTGTCCCTGAGACCACAGGGTCCACAGTGTCCCTGAGACCACAGGGTCCACAGTGTCCCTGAGACCACAGGGTCCACAGTGTCCCTGAGACCACAGTGTCCCTGAGACCAGTGTCCCTGAGACCAGTGTCCCTGAGACCAGTGTCCCTGAGACCACAGGGTTCCTGAGACCACAGTGTCCCTGAGACCACAGGGTTCCTGAGACCACAGTGTCCACAGTGTCCCTGAGACCACAGTGTCCACAGTGTCCCTGAGACCACAGTGTCCACAGTGTCCCTGAGACCACAGTGTCCACAGTGTCCCTGAGACCACAGGGTCCACAGTGTCCCTGAGACCACAGGGTCCACAGTGTCCCTGAGACCACAGGGTCCACAGTGTCCCTGAGACCACAGGGTCCACAGTGTCCCTGAGACCACAGGGTCCACAGTGTCCCTGAGACCACAGTGTCCCTGAGACCACAGGGTCCACAGTGTCCCTGAGACCACAGTGTCCCTGAGACCACAGGGTCCACAGTGTCCCTTACACCACAGGGTCCACAGTGTCCCTTACACCACAGGGTCCACAGGGTCCCTGAGACCACAGTGTCCACAGTGTCCCTGAGACCACAGGGTCCACAGTGTCCCTGAGACCACAGGGTCCCTGAGACCACAGGGTCCCACAAAACGGAACAAGTCCCTGATAAAACAATAGTACTAATACTAGAAAATAAAATCAGATAAATGTTTAGGTAAACAAACGTTGGTTAGAAATAAAAACTCATGTGTTTTCTGTGTTCTCGTCCTCAGACCAGCGATGGAGCGTGTTTCCACGTCGACGCGCTCTTCGAGGACGAGTCGGACATTCTTTGCTTCAAACACGGCGGGCTGCTCAGACTCGTGGCTCGGACGTTTCTCTAAAAAAAGACAAAAGCGCTCAAACACTGAACGTGCACTCGATCGTCATCGGCGACGTTTTCCACGGCGACCGACGCAAACGGCGATCCGTTCGGCGATTTCGAGCGAGATCGTCCGTTTGCTGGAAGACGAGGACCTTTTAACGCATCGAGAGAAAACGATCCTGCCTCAAAACGCGACGCGCTCGAACCGTTTCTCATCCTGTCCAATAAATGTGTTCATAATTTAACGTTTTTAAGGATTTATTTGGGTGTGAAAATATGAAGTTGTCCTATAATTTGTGGCCTTAATAAATGACCCAAACTTCACTCAAAAGACACAAAACGCAACGAAATGAAGATGTGCAATAGTCGAGGTTTCGTACAACGTTTACAGTCAAACAAATGCGACAGAAAGAGGTGTCAAATGAAACGCGCGACGTGGCAAACCTGAGGATGAAACGACTTTTCGACGCATTTCCCGTTAGCGCGACGTCGCCTCGTCCGGATATCGTTATCGTGGATCGTCTCTTAGAAAAGAATATCGAGATGTTCTTTCGCGTCATCGCCCGGCGCCGATGTTAGACTCATGCGAGCTCTAATAAACTCTTTTATTCGCGCCAAAATCGTTGAGCTCCGTCGTCACGTTCTTCAAATCCTCTTCATCTAAATAAACGACTACAACGGCATCGACCAATTAATCAACTAAACAAACGCCTTTTCAAATCGAGATGTCCATTTGGAAGTCAATTTCAATCTAAAGGTAAATCATTATTATTATTATTATTATTATTATTATTATTATTATTATTATTATTATTATTATAATATAACGCTGCGATACAAGTCGAGCGGGTGAACGGGTCCAGAGCAAGCGTCGGGACTTGATTGAATGTCGTTCCTCATCGAAGTATCCGTGCGTCTCGGTCACGTGACTTATTCGTTGTCACATGTGCCGTTTCCTCGCCACCGTTGGAGAGTCGCGAAAAAGTGACGTATTTACACGGTACGTGCGGGTCCGAACGCGCCGTGATCGTCCGTCCGGAAGTCGCGCGCCACTTCGTCTTCGTTCATCGTTCGTTTATTTTGGCGAGACTCTGCTAAGTCGCCACGAGGATGAGCAGGAAGTGGAGCAGGAAATGGAGCAGGAAGTCGGCTCGACGACCAGAACCAGCCGCTCAGTTTAATGGAAAGGGCCCGTGACGGCGCTTCCAAAATGGCCACCGATTAATCTTGCAGAACGACCGACGACGCGCGATTTTGAGCCACGACTCGATGTTCTTCTCCCAATCAGAAACGTTTAATGGCCGACGGTCAAAATCGTGCGGTCGACTCGCGCCTAGCAACAGAGCGCGGTCACCGCGGTTAACTTCCAATCGTTCGTAATGTCAGCTTGGGACTCGACCGAAACGGAAGAAAACAAACATGGAGATGAGAATGGCGGAAAAGAAAACAAACATGGAGGCGTGAACCAGCAGAAAAGAAAACAAACATGGAGGCACAATTGCATAAGTCTCGTAGTGCACCAAGACGATAAATGCATTAATAATTAGAAGTAAACCACTTCACTCGTCCACAATCTACTGTTCTAAATGGGCCGTCAACAAATGTGAATCGACACATTTTCTGGTAAAACATGGCCAAAAACGACAGCTTGTGTATTTTTTGTCTTTATTGGATTTAAAATGTGAAAATACAATCGACTGACTTTCCCTGGCGTTTTAAAGACGGCTGTTCCCGTCTGCCTGGAATGATCCACAGTACGGCATTAAACGCACTTGTATTTAATCAGTTGCAAGTGTTTTTATTGCGAAAGAATATTTGAGAATTATTGAGAAAAGTCACATAATGAAACTTTAAAGACATCCCGCTGTGGTATTTCTAAACAATTTCAGATGAAAATACTTTGAAAACATATTTATATTTTGGGAGTGTCTACAGAGCGGCTCCTGAAACTGCAGGGCTATTTGACCACGCCCGGTCAGGGTTAGGGTTAGGGTTAAGGTCAGGGTTAGGGTTAAGGTCAGGGTTAGGGTTAGGGTTAAGGTCAGGGTTAGGGTTAAGGTCAGGGTTAAGGTCAGGGTTAGGGTTAAGGTCAGGGTTAGGGTTAAGGTCAGGGTTAGGGTTAAGGTCAGGGTTAGGGTTAGGGTTAAGGTCAGGGTTAGGGTTAGGGTTAAGGTCAGGGTTAGGGTTAAGGTCAGGGTCAGGGTTAGGGTTAAGGTCAGGGTTAAGGTCAGGGTTAGGGTTAAGGTCAGGGTTAGGGTTAAGGTCAGGGTTAGGGTTAGGGTTAAGGTCAGGGTTAGGGTTAAGGTCAGGGTTAAGGTCAGGGTTAGGGTTAGGGTTAAGGTCAGGGTTAAGGTCAGGGTCAGGGTCAGGGTTAAGGTCAGGGTTAGGGTTAGGGTTAAGGTCAGGGTCAGGGTCAGGGTCAGGGTTAGGGTTAGGGTTAGGGTTAGGGTTAGTTAGCCATGAGGCTATATGGCAGAGCCGCGGCTCCTGAAACTGCTGGGCTGTTTCAGGAGCCGCGGCTCTGCAGCCACGGCCTAATATTTTGGCTCTTTGGTGCTTTTTAGATATTTTACATCTTCGTTAAATTATGTTGACCATGAGTATGTTTAAACACGTTTGGCTTGTCTTTTCTCCGTCTTAAATGTATTAAATTGCATGTCGAGGTTCAAACTATCAATTCTGAAACCTTAAACTTTTTTTATTTTGGTTTGTCCGTCAGTTTTTTGTGTTAAAATGTGCTTGAATTCATATCAATTTTTTTGTTATTTTTTAGAAAGTTTTAGAAAATTTACCCAAATTTCTCTGCAAAAAATCTTATTTCTGGAACCTAAGGAGGTGTTATATTTACAAAAGCATCATAAAAAGTACAACAAATTATATTCAATCTCAAAGAGTTTGTTTATTTTGACGAAAGTGAAAAGAGAATTTGTGAATTTTACTACAATTCTCGGGTCTTGTCAGTAATATTAAAGGACACATATTATGCAAAGTGTACTTTTCTTTGCCTTGAATCTCGTTACAACTGTGTGTTTACATTAGCTCGCCAGGACAAGTTAGCTTTTGTGCATTTCTCCATGGTAATTCCCTCTGCTGCCAGTAGGTGGAGCGCTAACACGGGAACGCCTCAGTTTGAAAATAATGTGTAGTTCTCCAAATCTACATCATTTAACCCTGAGATGACAAAATAAAACAAAGAATGCTGAATGTCTGTCCTTTTAAAACGTTGCATTTTGGAGATTTGTATCGGTAAAAAAAATATTCGAATTCATTCAAATCCATTTCTCGTTTTCCTAAACGTATCCAAACGACTAAAATCATGACATTTAGGCTGATATTCTGAATCTGAGTCATTTAAACTGTTGAACGCGCTTTTTGCACACTTTTTGTCCGTTTCTGGAGTTCTCGGTTTGTGACAGTGAAAATGGCAGAAGAAAATGCTGTATCGTTGTAAAAAGTCGTCGTCGCTCGTTAGATTTGTGTCGAAATAATGTATGAAACTGTCTGAAACTTTGTGTAAATAGTTTGTAATAAATGAATAAGAGGATCTCGTCTCCAAAGAGCCGTTTTATTACAGGTTAATGGACAATAACGTTCAATATATTTTATTTAATGATTATTAACCATTAATGATTTACTTTTATTTCATGATTAACCTTTATTTCATGATGATTAAGACTTAAGTGCTCGTTAGCCTCAGTCCCACAGACAAAAGCGTGAACAATAAAAACACAGATTGAAGTGTAAACAGTGCAACTTTATTGTTTCGACAACACAGTGCATGTTGTTGACATCATTTTGAGGCCCAGGTACAAACAATTCCACTTTGTGCAGAACGATGTGTCGGAGCGTTACGTGTGCAAAAAAGTCCCACGTTAAAGCTTTAACTCAGAGGTGAGATCTGTACAGCAATGCATCGTGGGAAGGATTTGACTCGTTATGACTTTAACGAGCGTGTTTGTTTATTTACCAACAATTATTCTCAAACAGCAAAAACAGAAAAGTCAAAATGTTTTACAGGAGAAAAACAGTGTTTTAAACTGGCACATATTTAATTATTAGTATTTTTACATAGTGCTAATTGTTGACAGTCTTAATTTAAACATTTAGTAAAATACTTTTCTTTTTAGTTGACAAATGCAAATTCAGTCGACTAAATCAAATAAAAGGTGAAATGTTTATGCAGTTAAAATGATGTTATTAAGCGTAAAACTGATGCGTTTTCATTTTTTTGTTTAATTTTGATTGTTTTTGGACAAAAATAAGATTTATAAGTCAAAATTGAGACTATTTTTTGTTGTATTTTGTCATGTCAATTAAATCCATAATAATTTGTTATTATGGAACTATTTTGTTGCATCATGAGACATTGACAAAAGTTTATTTTATGCTCTAGTTTCATTTATTTATATTTTATTATTTGTTTTATTGGTTTTAGTCGACAATTTTCTACTTTTAGTCATAGTTTTTGTGTCATTTTTTTCCGACTAAAACAATGACAAAAATATTCAACAAAACTAGCAGTTTTTTAAATTTGTTTAAAAAAAAAAATAAAGTTTACATTTATTAAAAAAATTAAACGTATGGCCATGTTTTACAATATTTAAAAGTTACAATGAAACACAAATTTAAAGAAATGTTACAAAAAAGCTGAATAATTGAATTAAAATTGGCCAAATGTTTGTAAACTTAAAAATTGTTCAGTTTAATGTTTCACGACAAATCGCGCTCGTTTTCTGGCGTTAAGAGTTTAAAAAAAGCGTTCCGAATCGAATCAAAAACACGTAAATCCTCCACAATCTCCAGATCTTTAAACAAAATTTTTAAACGTCTGGATTGGAAAAGGCACTGGAAAAACATTTATTTAAAACAAACTAAATTGTCCAAACTTAAAAGCGTCGGCAGAACTTTTCTCACGTCCTAAAAAAACAAAGTCGTTAAGATTTTGTAAAGAATTAAAAGGAAATACACTCTGGACATAGGGTTAATAAAGTATAATAAGTTCATTAAAGTGGCAATGACAAAATAATTCTAATTCCTTTTATTTTTCTAATAGTGGAAATTTTATTCTGTATTGAATTCAGTTAAAAAAATTGCTTTGTTTTTAAAAAAATATTCTTTTATGGACAATTCAAGCTAAATAAAGTGATTTCTCGCATATTTTTTAGTAATTTAGAAATTTGCTTAATACTAAAATATTCATTACATTTATGATAAACTTTTGCAATAATCATTTTATTTATGTTAAACTGCACAAAAATAAATAAGACAACCATCACATGAAATCAATGGGATTTTCTGGTTCCAAAAAACAAATTCCCATTAATTTTTCTAATTTTTAAAATTTTCTTCCGATATTTTTTTGGGGGAATTTGAATATTGAGAGTTTAAGTTTGACTTTTATGAGACACTTAGAATGATTTTCAGATGTTTTAAAGACGGTACAAAAAAAATAAAATTGGATGAAGATAATTTGAGTTTATTTTTTTTTTTTTAAACAGTTATAATAAAAAGAGTAATAATTGACAATATAAAGTGGATTTATTTGTTAAGGGGCATTCGAAGTTAGAGACAAAAAATAAAGTTGAAAAGTCACCGCTATAAAAATCTCAACACAATTATTTTCACTTTAGCACAAATTTAGCAGCGTTTTTTAGATTTGTTTTCAACACACCGTTTTTTCTTTTTCAGTTTTAGCCCTCAAATTGCACTAAAATATCCCCCCAAAAAAGGACTAAAAACAGTAGAAAATGAATTAACGCAGAGAAAAAATGCTTGTTGAAAACTTTAATAAGGGGCAAAAAATATATCTGTAGTCACTTTTCGGCGTATAAAGTTTCAGAAATAGATTTTAAACACAATTACTTTTACAATTGGCTCCACATCAAATGTTAAACTTTTTTTAGTTCCAGAACCAGAATCGCGCAGTTTACGCCCTCTTCTGGTCGACGTCGGTTATTGCACGACAACAAAACAAAAAGCGACTTTTTTCCACCTCACATTCATTTTTGACACAATCGAAGCAGAAACAGCTGGTGTTTGTTTACAAGTGCTTTTCTAACTCATCGTTTGTCCGTTTTATCCCTTTTATAGTGTTTTTTTAGACGAAAACTGGAAACTTTCTTCATCGTGGCTCAACGCGTTATTATAATGCTAAAAAAAAAGAATCTGCTGTAAACAACAACGAAGCCTGAGCCCAATTTGTCTTTTTTTTTTTTAATTCTTTAAAGCTGCACTGTGTAACTTTTGAGAAGCGGGGAAAGCTTCTACAAATCAGAAACAAATCATCTTTATCTTTTATATTCGTCCATCGTAAATATTCATTTTTTTATTTGTATTTATCATCTAATAAGAAAATATTTGTGAAAGATTAAATGACAATATACAGTGAAGAGAAGAGAGCTACTGCAGGTTAAAGGTGATTAAAAAAAGGGGTGTTTGTTGTTGATTGTTTCTCCCGTTTCCGCGGCGACGCTCCATCCTCGGTTTGAAAAAGGCAAAAGAGGTAAAAGTGTTGAAGAGGAAAAAGGCTCCGAGCTTCAGGCGATCGCTTTGGCCTCGGGTAAGAACGCGTCCCAGTATTTGATCAGCTGCAAACACAGAGACAGAGAGTTAGCGCGGGCGACGGAGCGCGGGGGCGGAGCGCAGGCGACGGGGCGCGGCGGCGACGGGGCGCGGCGGCGGCGGCGACGGAGAGACACAGAATAAAGCAGTGTTTCTAAATGTGCAAAAACATGAGCTGCAACAAACACAGTTCAGTCTTAAGTTTGTGTCAGATGTGACTTAAAGATCAAGCAAAACAACAAAGAAAATGAATAATGAATTTAAAAAAAAAAAATCAATAAATGAATAATAATGAATAAATAAAAAACAATAAATAAATAAATGAATAATGATGAATAAATCAAAATGAATTTTGGTTTGAACAAATAAATAATGGATAAATAATAAAGGATAAATAATAATTAATAAATCATGATTAAATTATGAATACATTGTGATTAAACAATAATGAATAAATAATGACTAAACATTGATAAACGACGTAAGACAGGTGTAATACAGGAGTAATGAAGGTGTAATACAGGAGTAATGAAGGTGTAATGAAGGAGTAATGAAGGTGTAATACAGGTGTAATGAAGGAGTAATGAAGGTGTAATGAAGGAGTAATGAAGGAGTAATGAAGGTGTAATACAGGTGTAATGAAGGAGTAATGAAGGTGTAATACAGGTGTAATGAAGGAGTAATGAAGGTGTAATGAAGGAGTAATGAAGGTGTAATGAAGGAGTAATGAAGGAGTAATGAAGGTGTAATGAAGGAGTAATGAAGGTGTAATGAAGGTGTAATGAAGGTGTAATACAGGTGTAATGAAGGAGTAATGAAGGTGTAATGAAGGAGTAATGAAGGAGTAATGAAGGTGTAATGAAGGAGTAATGAAGGAGTAATGAAGGTGTAATACAGGAGTAATGAAGGAGTAATGAAGGTGTAATACAGGTGTAATGAAGGTGTAATACAGGTGTAATGAAGGAGTAATGAAGGTGTAATGAAGGAGTAATGAAGGAGTAATGAAGGTGTAATGAAGGAGTAATGAAGGAGTAATGAAGGTGTAATACAGGAGTAATGAAGGAGTAATGAAGGAGTAATGAAGGTGTAATGAAGGTGTAATACAGGTGTAATGAAGGAGTAATGAAGGTGTAATGAAGGAGTAATGAAGGTGTAATGAAGGAGTAATGAAGGAGTAATGAAGGTGTAATGAAGGAGTAATGAAGGTGTAATGAAGGAGTAATGAAGGAGTAATGAAGGTGTAATACAGGAGTAATGAAGGTGTAATACAGGTGTAATGAAGGAGTAATGAAGGTGTAATGAAGGAGTAATGAAGGTGTAATGAAGGAGTAATGAAGGAGTAATGAAGGAGTAATGAAGGAGTAATACAGGAGTAATACAGGAGTAATACAGGAGTAATGAAGGTGTAATACAGGAGTAATGAAGGTGTAATACAGGAGTAATGAAGGAGTAATGAAGGAGTAATGAAGGTGTAATACAGGAGTAATGAAGGTGTAATACAGGTGTAATGAAGGAGTAATGAAGGTGTAATGAAGGTGTAATGAAGGTGTAATGAAGGAGTAATGAAGGAGTAATGAAGGTGTAATACAGGTGTAATGAAGGAGTAATGAAGGTGTAATGAAGGAGTAATGAAGGAGTAATGAAGGAGTAATGAAGGTGTAATACAGGAGTAATGAAGGAGTAATGAAGGTGTAATGAAGGTGTAATGAAGGAGTAATGAAGGAGTAATGAAGGAGTAATGAAGGAGTAATACAGGAGTAATGAAGGAGTAATACAGGAGTAATACAGGAGTAATACAGGAGTAATACAGGAGTAATGAAGGTGTAATACAGGAGTAATGAAGGAGTAATGAAGGTGTAATACAGGAGTAATGAAGGTGTAATACAGGTGTAATGAAGGAGTAATGAAGGAGTAATGAAGGAGTAATACAGGAGTAATGAAGGTGTAATACAGGTGTAATGAAGGTGTAATACAGGAGTAATACAGGAGTAATGAAGGTGTAATACAGGAGTAATGAAGGTGTAATGAAGGAGTAATACAGGAGTAATGAAGGTGTAATACAGGAGTAATACAGGAGTAATACAGGAGTAATACAGGAGTAATGAAGGTGTAATGAAGGAGTAATACAGGAGTAATGAAGGTGTAATACAGGAGTAATGAAGGAGTAATGAAGGAGTAATGAAGGAGTAATGAAGGTGTAATACAGGTGTAATGAAGGTGTAATACAGGTGTAATGAAGGAGTAATGAAGGAGTAATACAGGAGTAATGAAGGTGTAATACAGGAGTAATGAAGGAGTAATGAAGGAGTAATGAAGGAGTAATGAAGGTGTAATACAGGTGTAATGAAGGTGTAATACAGGTGTAATGAAGGAGTAATGAAGGAGTAATGAAGGAGTAATGAAGGAGTAATGAAGGAGTAATACAGGAGTAATGAAGGTGTAATGAAGGTGTAATACAGGAGTAATACAGGAGTAATGAAGGTGTAATACAGGAGTAATGAAGGTGTAATGAAGGAGTAATACAGGAGTAATGAAGGTGTAATACAGGAGTAATACAGGAGTAATGAAGGAGTAATACAGGAGTAATACAGGAGTAATGAAGGTGTAATACAGGAGTAATGAAGGAGTAATGAAGGAGTAATACAGGAGTAATGAAGGTGTAATACAGGAGTAATGAAGGAGTAATGAAGGAGTAATGAAGGAGTAATGAAGGTGTAATACAGGTGTAATACAGGTGTAATACAGGTGTAATGAAGGAGTAATGAAGGAGTAATACAGGAGTAATGAAGGAGTAATGAAGGAGTAATGCAGGTGTAATGAAGGAGTAATGAAGGAGTAATACAGGAGTAATGAAGGAGTAATGAAGGAGTAATGAAGGAGTAATACAGGTGTAATGAAGGTGTAATACAGGTGTAATGAAGGTGTAATACAGGTGTAATGAAGGAGTAATGAAGGAGTAATACAGGAGTAATGAAGGAGTAATGCAGGTGTAATGAAGGAGTAATGCAGGTGTAATGAAGGAGTAATGAAGGAGTAATGAAGGAGTAATACAGGGGTAATACAGGAGTAATGAAGGTGTAATGAAGGAGTAATACAGGAGTAATACAGGAGTAATGAAGGTGTAATACAGGAGTAATACAGGAGTAATGAAGGAGTAATACAGGAGTAATGAAGGTGTAATACAGGAGTAATGAAGGAGTAATACAGGAGTAATACAGGAGTAATGAAGGTGTAATACAGGAGTAATGAAGGAGTAATACAGGAGTAATGAAGGAGTAATACAGGAGTAATGAAGGAGTAATGAAGGAGTAATACAGGAGTAATGAAGGAGTAATGAAGGAGTAATGAAGGAGTAATACAGGAGTAATACAGGAGTAATGAAGGTGTAATACAGGTGTAATGAAGGTGTAATGAAGGAGTAATACAGGAGTAATGAAGGAGTAATGAAGGAGTAATACAGGAGTAATGAAGGAGTAATGAAGGAGTAATACAGGAGTAATGAAGGAGTAATGAAGGAGTAATGAAGGAGTAATGAAGGAGTAATACAGGTGTAATGAAGGTGTAATGAAGGTGTAATGAAGGTGTAATACAGGAGTAATACAGGAGTAATGAAGGTGTAATACAGGAGTAATGAAGGTGTAATGAAGGAGTAATACAGGAGTAATACAGGAGTAATGAAGGTGTAATACAGGAGTAATACAGGAGTAATGAAGGAGTCATACAGGAGTCATACAGGAGTAATGAAGGTGTAATACAGGAGTAATGAAGGAGTAATACAGGAGTAATGAAGGAGTAATGAAGGAGTAATGAAGGAGTAATGAAGGAGTAATGAAGGTGTAATACAGGTGTAATGAAGGTGTAATACAGGTGTAATGAAGGAGTAATGAAGGAGTAATACAGGAGTAATGAAGGAGTAATGAAGGAGTAATGAAGGAGTAATGCAGGTGTAATGAAGGAGTAATGAAGGAGTAATGCAGGTGTAATGAAGGAGTAATGAAGGAGTAATGAAGGTGTAATACAGGGGTAATACAGGAGTAATGAAGGAGTAATACAGGAGTAATACAGGAGTAATGAAGGTGTAATACAGGAGTAATACAGGAGTAATACAGGAGTAATGAAGGAGTAATACAGGAGTAATGAAGGTGTAATACAGGAGTAATGAAGGAGTAATACAGGAGTAATACAGGAGTAATGAAGGTGTAATACAGGAGTAATGAAGGAGTAATGAAGGAGTAATGAAGGAGTAATACAGGAGTAATGAAGGAGTAATGAAGGAGTAATGCAGGTGTAATGAAGGAGTAATGAAGGTGTAATGAAGGAGTAATGAAGGAGTAATGAAGGTGTAATGAAGGAGTAATGAAGGTGTAATGAAGGTGTAATGAAGGAGTAATGAAGGAGTAATACAGGAGTAATGAAGGAGTAATACAGGAGTAATGAAGGTGTAATACAGGAGTAATGAAGGAGTAATACAGGAGTAATACAGGAGTAATGAAGGTGTAATACAGGAGTAATGAAGGAGTAATACAGGAGTAATGAAGGAGTAATACAGGAGTAATACAGGTGTAATGAAGGAGTAATGAAGGAGTAATGAAGGTGTAATACAGGGGTAATACAGGGGTAATGAAGGTGTAATGAAGGAGTAATGAAGGTGTAATGAAGGAGTAATGAAGGAGTAATACAGGAGTAATGAAGGAGTAATGCAGGTGTAATGAAGGAGTAATGCAGGTGTAATGAAGGAGTAATGAAGGAGTAATGCAGGTGTAATGAAGGAGTAATGAAGGAGTAATGAAGGTGTAATACAGGGGTAATGAAGGTGTAATGAAGGAGTAATACAGGAGTAATACAGGAGTAATGAAGGAGTAATACAGGAGTAATGAAGGTGTAATGAAGGAGTAATACAGGAGTAATACAGGAGTAATGAAGGTGTAATACAGGAGTAATGAAGGAGTAATACAGGAGTAATGAAGGAGTAATGAAGGAGTAATACAGGAGTAATGAAGGAGTAATGAAGGAGTAATGAAGGAGTAATACAGGAGTAATGAAGGTGTAATGAAGGTGTAATGAAGGAGTAATACAGGAGTAATACAGGAGTAATACAGGAGTAATGAAGGAGTAATGAAGGAGTAATACAGGAGTAATACAGGAGTAATGAAGGTGTAATACAGGAGTAATGAAGGAGTAATGAAGGAGTAATGAAGGAGTAATACAGGAGTAATGAAGGTGTAATGAAGGAGTAATACAGGAGTAATGAAGGAGTAATGAAGGAGTAATACAGGAGTAATGAAGGAGTAATGAAGGAGTAATACAGGAGTAATGAAGGTGTAATACAGGTGTAATGAAGGTGTAATGAAGGTGTAATACAGGAGTAATGAAGGTGTAATACAGGAGTAATACAGGAGTAATGAAGGTGTAATACAGGAGTAATACAGGAGTAATGAAGGAGTAATACAGGAGTAATGAAGGAGTAATACAGGAGTAATGAAGGTGTAATACAGGAGTAATGAAGGAGTAATGAAGGAGTAATGAAGGAGTAATGAAGGAGTAATGAAGGAGTAATGAAGGTGTAATACAGGTGTAATGAAGGTGTAATACAGGAGTAATACAGGAGTAATGAAGGAGTAATACAGGAGTAATACAGGAGTAATGAAGGTGTAATACAGGAGTAATGAAGGAGTAATGAAGGAGTAATAGAGGAGTAATGAAGGAGTAATGAAGGAGTAATGAAGGTGTAATACAGGTGTAATGAAGGAGTAATACAGGAGTAATGAAGGTGTAATACAGGAGTAATACAGGAGTAATGAAGGAGTAATACAGGAGTAATACAGGAGTAATGAAGGAGTAATACAGGAGTAATGAAGGAGTAATACAGGAGTAATGAAGGAGTAATGAAGGAGTAATGAAGGAGTAATACAGGAGTAATGAAGGTGTAATACAGGTGTAATGAAGGTGTAATACAGGAGTAATGAAGGAGTAATGAAGGAGTAATGAAGGAGTAATACAGGAGTAATGAAGGAGTAATACAGGAGTAATGAAGGAGTAATACAGGAGTAATGAAGGAGTAATGAAGGAGTAATGAAGGAGTAATACAGGAGTAATGAAGGAGTAATACAGGAGTAATGAAGGAGTAATGAAGGAGTAATGAAGGAGTAATGAAGGAGTAATGAAGGTGTAATACAGGGGTAATACAGGAGTAATACAGGAGTAATGAAGGAGTAATGAAGGAGTAATGAAGGAGTAATACAGGTGTAATGAAGGAGTAATGAAGGTGTAATGAAGGTGTAATACAGGTGTAATGAAGGAGTAATACAGGAGTAATGAAGGTGTAATACAGGAGTAATGAAGGAGTAATACAGGAGTAATGAAGGTGTAATACAGGAGTAATGAAGGTGTAATACAGGTGTAATACAGGAGTAATGAAGGAGTAATACAGGTGTAATACAGGAGTAATGAAGGAGTAATACAGGTGTAATGAAGGAGTAATACAGGTGTAATGAAGGAGTAATGACGGAGTAATACAGGAGTAATGAAGGTGTAATACAGGTTTAATGGAGTAATACAGGTGTAATGAAGGAGTAATGAAGGAGTAATACAGGTGTAATGAAGGAGTAATGAAGGTGTAATGAAGGTGTAATACAGGTGTAATGAAGGAGTAATGACGGAGTAATACAGGAGTAATGAAGGTGTAATACAGGGGTAATGAAGGAGTAATACAGGTGTAATACAGGAGTAATGAAGGAGTAATACAGGTGTAATGAAGGAGTAATACAGGTGTAATGAAGGAGTAATACAGGTGTAATGAAGGAGTAATGACGGAGTAATACAGGAGTAATGAAGGTGTAATACAGGTTTAATGGAGTAATACAGGTGTAATGAAGGAGTAATGAAGGAGTAATACAGGAGTAATGAAGGTGTAATGAAGGTGTAATACAGGAGTAATGAAGGTGTAATACAGGTGTAATACAGGTGTAATGAAGGTGTAATACAGGTGTAATGAAGGAGTAATGAAGGAGTAATGAAGGTGTAATACAGGTGTAATGAAGGAGTAATGAAGGTGTAATGAAGGAGTAATGAAGGAGTAATAAAGGAGTAATGAAGGAGTAATACAGGTGTAATGAAGGAGTAATGAAGGAGTAATGAAGGAGTAATGAAGGAGTAATGAAGGCGTAATACAGGAGTAATGAAGGTGTAATGAAGGAGTAATGAAGGAGTAATGAAGGAGTAATACAGGTGTAATACAGGAGTAATGAAGGTGTAATACAGGTGTAATGAAGGAGTAATGAAGGAGTAATAAAGGAGTAATGAAGGAGTAATGAAGGAGTAATACAGGTGTAATGAAGGAGTAATAAAGGAGTAATGAAGGAGTAATGAAGGTGTAATACAGGAGTAATGAAGGTGTAATGAAGGAGTAATGAAGGAGTAATGAAGGAGTAATGAAGGAGTAATGAAGGAGTAATACAGGTGTAATGAAGGAGTAATGAAGGAGTAATGAAGGAGTAATACAGGTGTAATACAGGAGTAATGAAGGTGTAATACAGGTGTAATGAAGGAGTAATGAAGGAGTAATACAGGTGTAATGAAGGAGTAATGAAGGAGTAATACAGGTGTAATGAAGGAGTAATGAAGGAGTAATACAGGTGTAATACAGGAGTAATGAAGGAGTAATAAAGGAGTAATGAAGGAGTAATAAAGGAGGCTGGACTTCTCACCTGCTGCTGCGACCGGAGCATAGATTCCAGATAGTTGATTATTTGTCTCTTAAAGTTCTTCGTTCTCTCTTTCTGCAGGACAAAAACAAACAAACGTGTAACCATGGAAACGTCCGGCTCATTTGAATGCATTTGAAGTGTGTTTTACTTCAAAGTGCAGGACTTCTTTGCGCACAGTGGCCGACACGCGCTCGAAGTCTCGCTCGTACTGTGTGACTTTGGCCTCCCACTGAAAGAAAAGACGGTTTATAAAGTGTAACAAACTGTTTTTTATCAGTTTTATTCTTATTTTTAACGACGCAGCTGAAAATCTGAAAAAAGAGGCAAAATTTGACAGTTATGCCAATTTTCAGTATGATTTGGTTTATTAAAATTAAATATCACAAATTCCCTCTGTAAATATGAATCTTTAGCATTTAATCTGTCAGCAAAAAAACAAATATTTTCAGATTTATACGTCAAATATTTTCATTTTTGTCCATTTTACTCACAAAAAAACACTTGATTTGTAAAGAAAAATATGACTCAAAATTGCATCTGTAATAGAACACTTTGACTTGGTTTAGTCCGGGTCTAGTCCGGGTCTAGTCCAGGTCTAGTCCGGGTCTAGTCCAGGTGTAGTCCAGGTGTAGTCCAGGTGTAGTCCAGGTCTAGTCCAGGTCTAGTCCAGGTCTAGTCCAGGTCTAGTCCAGGTCTAGTCCAGATCTAGTCCAGGTGTAGTCCAGGTGTAGTCCAGGTCTAGTCCAGGTCTAGTCCAGGTCTAGTCCAGGTCTAGTCCAGGATAAAACGTCTTAATAACAGAGAGAAGTGGGCGTGTCGTGGAGAGAAGTGGGCGTGTCGTGGAGAGAAGTGGGCGTGTCGTGGAGAGAAGTGGGCGTGTCGTGGAGAGAAGTGGGCGTGTCGTTACCTCGGCGATCTCTTCTTTGGCGAGCTGTAGTTTGTCGGGTTTATTTGCCCAGAGAAGTTTGGCCTCGGCTTCTCTCTTCTTCTGCAGCATCGACTGAGCGTCCTGCCAGCGCTGCCACGCCTTCATCCTGTGGTCAAACGAGCCCTGGACAAACACACAAACAAACAAACAAACAAAGTCACAGACGCTCAGATTCAGGACGGTAAATAACACGAGGCTCATTCACAAACGTGTCAGTTCAAATAAAAACTAAATGAGGATGTTTATGTGACGTTTACGTGATGTTTACACGCTGTTTACACAATGTTTACATGATGTTTTAAGATGTAAACATGTAAATATAATGTAAACATGATACAGCTCTGACCCTGTTGCGCAGCTCTGACCCCGTGGCCCCGCCCCGTGCAGCAGCCTCACCCTGACCGCGCCCAGCAGTCTGATGAAGTCGGCGATGTGCTCGGCCAATCCGAAGGCGTCGTTGGCGGCCTGGTCCTGGTGCAGCTGCTCCATCTTGTCCTCGACCTCCGACAGCTGCGACAGGGCGCGGGACAGGGCCGTGTTGTCCTCGGCGCTGCCCAGCATCGCCGCGCTCTTCGCAAAGCTCGCCGTGTTCAAGGACAGCTCTGGACAAACACAAGACGCCGCTCGAATGAAGAGGACGAAGTCGAGCGAGACGCGTGTGGAAGTTCAGAAGGACATCGTTTTAGCTCCACCGAAAGTCACGTTTAATTTACACAAAAAGTAGTAAGAAAGAACAAGACCAAAGTGAAAACACAAGTAGCACAGAACGTCGAAAGAAATAAAATCACGGCAAATTTAAAACAAAAATCTGGTCCAAATCAAATAGATCCATTTTCATCACTTTGTGTCCACCATTTTTTTGTGACGATCAATTCAATCAGTTGATTGTGTCCATGGCAGGAGTTTTGAGGTCCAAATACATTGTTTTGAAGTCAGACAAAAACAGCCTGTATCACTTTATAGACTTCAGTCCAATATTTCTGAAAATGTTCCCAAAAAAGCACAAAGAAAAGCAAACTCTTTCCAAACGCATGATTTTCCCATGCTGCATCTGTGATGTTTCAATCACTGTTTGTCTTTCATACAATAGAGTTGGCTTGGATTTTTAATTAAAAACAATTTAAAAAAAAATGATGGCAACAAGTTCACCATTAAACATAGAGCAGGCGCCCTCATGTGGCTGCTAACGTGTACTACACAGTTTGTCTGACCAAAACAGAACGTAAAAATATCTAATGAACAACAAGGACTGAAATCAATGGTAATAATAGTTTTCTGCTGTTTGTTTTATTTTGTTATTCTACATATATTATTACTATTGTACAAAGTTGTTTTTGTCGTCTTAACTGGGTTTTCACCGCTACATTTAGATTTGTTTCTGTCGACTTTGGTGACCTCTAGTGGCCAGAGTCTCACCACAACTTCTAACTAGGACCGCGTTTCTCAAGTTTGATGATTTGTTTAAAAGGAACAATCTGAGTCTCATTTCCGGGGGGCGTGGACAGCTCAAAAAAAGGACCAACAGTCGCTTGAGTTCTCAAATCGGCGAAAAATCCTCTATTATTCTTTTAATTTAGAGACAAATCTAAGAAAATCATCGTCTCCAACTGTTATTTAGCATTATTTACCTTAAAGTTTTTATTCTCATTTTAGACCTGGTTTAGCCACACATTTTCTAACGTTTGAAAACAGTAAAAACGTCACTGACCTTTCCTGTGAAGGACCAAAGACTCGACGAGCGCGTGAAGTTTCCTGAACTGTTGATCTGCCGACTCCACTTCCTGCAGTTTGTCCTCAAACCACTGCAACGACAAACAAGTCACGTTTGCACAGATGTAAATGTGTCACGCTCGTCTTCATCAGGTCTTTTTGAACAGTAAAAACGAGTAAAAATGGAAATAAAAAATATGTTGTTTACATGTGAACTTCACTCTAACTTCACACAGACTTTGTTTTCTTTGAACCATTACAAAAACTTATCTTTAAATTAAAAAAAAAAGAAAGAAAATTAAAATGCATAAAAATCAACTCAAATAGACAAAAGTCCAGTCGCTGCAGGTGAATAGGACAAAATCTTAAATTTAAAGCTTTCAATGTGAAACTTCTGCTGTCGTTCACTCACATAAATGTAAGAAAAAAATGTATTACATCGTGTCATGTTTTCATACAGAAATAAGTCATTTTATGTGTAAAAAACCCGCTGAATTTGCACATATTCGGGACATTTGAATCTGAAAAATGGACTATAAAAAATAAATAAGAAATTCAAATTCCACTCTACATTTTTTAAATTTATTTTTTGAGTAAACTCGTTGGCGTGAAAATTCTAACCGTACCTCATTTTTTACACTTAAAACGTTAAAAAATCTGGCTCAGAATTAGACATCAACAAATCCTTCTGTTAAAATCATGTTCAGTCCAAAAATGTAAAGTTTGGTGTTTGTAAGAGCGACTTTACGGCCTGATCTTTACGTCTTTGTGTTGTTTTTGTGTCACATTTATTTATGTTTATTGTAATTTTATAAGATTTGAGCAGAATAACCAACTTTCACGACTCATTTTAGACATCAACAAAGTACTAGAAGTGTTTCATTTCGCTTCACGTGTGTTTTTCATGACACCGCACGTCTACACCAGGGTTTACGCTCTTTAAGGACTGAAACGATGCGTTGTCGTGACGTTTCCGCGGTGACGCGCACTCACCACGTCTGACTCGTTCATCTTGATGGTCATCTTGCTGACGGCGTCCGTGGCCCTGTTGAGCATCTTGAGGAAGCCGGCGCCGCTCAGAGCCTGCGTGTTCACCGCCCTCGGCAACTGCGGGGAAACGGCGGCGACAAGAAACACGTCAAATACCAATACGATCGCGAGAAACACGTCAAACGCCAATACGATCGCGACAAACACGTCAAACGCCAATACGATCGCGACAAACACGTCAAACGCCAATACGATCGCGACAAACACGTCAAACGCCAATACGATCGCGACAAACACGTCAAACGCCAATACGATCAAACGGTTAAATAATATTGTTGTTGTTGTAAATATTGTGTAAACGGCCCGACTGTCGCCTCGTGTGGTTTCATACAGAGCCTGACAAACGCTCTTGCATTTCACTCTTTTCTGAGTCTTTTGGCCGTTTGGTGAGACGTTTTGCCAGATTGGCGGTTTTACCTCTTCTCTCTCCAGAAACTCTCGCACGTCGGGGTCTTGCAGGAGCGTGGGGTGACGGACCACCCTCTGGACGTATCTGTCAGAAGTACACAACACAATGTCACGTTAACTTAGTCGACCAAATATAGAGCTGGGTTGAAAAAATAAATTTTCCGATTATTCATAGATTTGCATATTAATGACCAATTATCGATTCGTACGTCCAAAGACCGTTTAAAAAAAAATAAAAATAATAATTAAATTACAATTTTTTTTGAAAAATGCTCAACGTTTATATTTTATACTTCCAGTTTCAGTACTGACAGTGTGTGAGCAGTTTTAAAATAACAATGCTTTTGGTAGCAACCGCTTTTGGGTGAATTCTTAATTATTTTCAAGCATAATAATAATAATGCAGACGGTTCGTGTCGCAGTAGAATCCACTGTTGCAGATGTCGTCACCTCAATGATGTCATCCATTTATTGTCCTGGATTCTCTTTCTTGAAGGTAGATTGACCCTTAACCTTTTCATCAGTCTTCCATCAGTAACTACCAATACTCTGTTTAATATTGATATAATACTAGTTTTAATATGTTGCTTCTCTACACAGTCATGAAGTGAAGGAAACGGTTCAAATACATTTTTCATTTTTAATAACCCTAACCCCCGGATCGAATCGAATTGGAAATCAGATCTAATCGGATGGGATCTGAGAAATCGAAAAAAAAAAAAACGATTTTGAAACGTAAAAATTGGAATCGAATCGATTCTTGAAATTTGAATCGAAACCCAGCTCTAACCAAATACTCAATGTTTATATTTTTTTAACTGTTAATTTGAACTTTTATTTTAAATTATTGTTGCTTCGTGAACATAAACGTGTTTCTTGGAGTTTGTTTCTGGTTCGAGGAAGTGGATTTAGTTTCCAGCTTTCACTTTTATTCATTAATGTTCAGTTTTTATTACTATTTGTACTTTATTTGACAAAAATATCAACTTTTCTAGTAAAAACTATGGATTTAATAAATTAACCATGTGTTTATGTTTTTTTATCAAAAACTAAGACTAAACCAGGATAAAACATGTTTGTCAAATGGACTTTCGATCATGTTGAATGTGACGTGACAAAGTTACGTGTCAGATCTGTGCAGGGCGACAGATGCATGGCATTTATGCAACACAGATATGACAGAACCTCTATGACCTCTGACCTTTCCAAAGCGCCTCTTCTTCGTTCCAGGAAGTCCGCAGATGACGAGTCTTCTTTCCCGACCTTCACTTTGGTCATTCCTGCAAAACCACGAAGCGCAATCAAATACCGTATTTTCCAGAGTATAAGTCGCACCAGCCAAAAAAAGCACAATAGAGAAGAAAAACGTATATAAGTCGCACTGGAGTATAAGTCGCATTTTTGGGGGAAATTTATCACTAAATCCATTGAATTCTTCTTCCTGTGTCACAATTTTTTTACACTTAAAACGTTGATAAATTTGGCTCAGAATTAGATATCGACAAATCCTTCTGCACACTCTGTTAAAATCCTGTTCAGTCCAAGAATGTAAAGTTTGGTGTTTATAGGAGCGACTTTACGGCCGGATCTTTACGTCTTTGTGTTGTTTTGTGGCTTCACATTTATTTACCGTGTGAATTTTGTTGTAATTTTTTATGATTTGAGCAGAATAACAAATTTTCATGACTCATTTTAGATATTAACAAAGTACTTAAGTGTTTCAGTTCGCTTTACATCTGTTGCAGCTCGTGTTTTTAACGATACTGCACATTTACCCCCCCCAAAGAAAAAGGTAAGTTAAGCTAAAAACATCTCCCAGATTTGTGACGTCAACATTTTTTAAAATTTGTCACATTTTTTTACACTTAAAACGTTAATAAATCCGGCTCAGAATTAGATATCGACAAATCCTTCTGTACGCTCTGTTAAAATCTTGTTCAGTCCAAGAATGTAAAGTTTGGTGTTTATAGGAACGACTTTACGATTAAGGTAAGTTAAAAACGTCCCCCAGATCTCTACATTTTTGACGTCACAAATCTGGAAGTCTCCTGTGCCGTTTAAGTCCCATAAATCCTCTCCAGACTGAACATTTCTGACTCAAATCACCTTCATTACATCTGTGCGTTTGCATTAGCACGTCAAGGCAAGCTAGCTTTTGTCCATTTCCCCGTGGCGATTCCCTCTGCCGCCAGTAGGAGGTCACGTGTGCTTTAGGATATTATTTTTAGAGCCAGTTTAAAGAGCAATGGCCTTTAAGCGAGAGGAGGAACTCACCCAGCAGGTTCTTCTCCGGCGGAGGAGGAACGATGTATCCGTTTGGGCCGTGCTTCTCCGACAGTTTCTCGTAGAGGCCCAGGAAGTCGCTGTAGCGGCGTCTGACCGAGAGCGTGGGACTGCGAAACATGGCGAGGGAGGTCTGCGACAAGGAGGGTCACAAACGGTTCAGAACGTCCAAAGAACACGGAGTTTTAAGTCATCTCTAGTTAAAATGATGAAATTCATCGATAATCGTGATTATTCAGGTCATATTATAACCGTAATAACTAATAAATGATAATCGTGATAATTTTAGAAGAACAATAACGTTTTTTAGAATTCAAGTTATAGAAACGTGACGATTTTCGAACTAAATTTGGTCTTTTTTTCAGTTAAATTAAAAGAAATGTGACGATTTTAGAAGCAAAACCAAGTCCGTTCTGCTCAGTCTTTTCTTAAAAAAGCGTAAAGGGCTTTTTTTTTTTATCTTGCAGTTCATGTCAAATTTATCATTCAGAGAGTTTAATTTCCTAAGGCAGGTCACGTATTGAGCAGCAGTGACGTGTTAAGAAAACGAGAAGGAAAGAAAATGTAGGATTTTATTGTGGTTTTGTCAATAATTGCGAAAAATCTTTAAATTGTGACGTTTATTCTCTCAATAATCGTGACGCTCTCATCTGAACTCTGCAGCTTCAGTCATTCGAGTGGCAAAGTGAGAGTTAAAGCCGGACAGGGCGGTTCAAGACGTCGGGCAAGTATCGAAATCGCAATTCTCGTTTTGGAGACGTGCGAAATCAGAATATCTCCAGAAAAAGTGCGTAAAGTGACATTTTGTGGATCATTTTCTTTCATTTACTTAAGAAAACGCAGCTGGACGTTACCTGTGTGAAGACTTTGTAGGCCATGTAGGCGTTCATCCGGTCGCCTAAAAGAAAACCACAAAGAAACATCAAAGATTCACTCAATGTCACGCAAACTCTGACTTTTACGGTTAAAGCAGAACAGAGTAACTTTGGTAGAGCTCCCCCTGTGGCTCGCTTGTGAAAATACACCGTCAGAACAGACCAAAAGCAAAGAAAAACATTCATCGTTGTCGAATATAAAAAAGAGCCAGGGTTTCTCAGGAGAGTTGACGTTACAAGGCTGCTTTTCCTCCCCGAGACAGCAGGGGGCGACGATGAGCACTTCAAACTTCACAAAAACACACACTTAACCATCTCAGGGACTTATAAAGCCGTTTAATAATGTAAAAATGTGACTTGGTTGTCCTTAAACAAGCTTTTAAAGTGTAGTTGGGTTTATGTAGATTGGAAGTTTGGAATAAATTATAATATCACACTTGCAAAATAGACAATCAAGTGCCTCGTCTTTGATTAAAACGTTTAAAAATGACCTAAAAAAAGAGACAGAAACGTGTAAAGTAATCTCACAAACAGGTTATGTGCTTAATTTCATGGTTTAGTCACGTTTTGAACCTCAAATAAGACATTTACAGCCCATTTTTAGCACATTCCTGATACTTTGTGAAAAAAACACTTGAATGTCATTATCTCCTCCATTTTAAAGCTGTTTAAAACACATTTTGCAGTGAACAAAAATGTAAAATGATGATCTACTTAAGTTACAGATAAACACTAAGCATCATACTTACGTCTCCTTTACCTCATCATGTTTAAATAATCATCAATAACGCGTTCGAAAGCCACTTGCCTATTTTTTCGGGCTCTTTCACAGAGACTTGGATGTCAAACTTGTCGTCCTCTTCCTCTTCCTCTTCTTCCAACTGCAACAGAGACAAAAGTGCTGATGTCGGGGTTTTAGCGACGCTCCGTTTCCGCCGTGTCAATGAGTAACTTTCTCGTAAATCCAGACGGCAGCACAAAAGTGTCAAAGCAGCAGAAAATCACAGCAAATGCGTCGCCATCGTCACAAATGTTCAATCGTTTTGGGGTTTTTAGTTTTTACAGTGTGATGAAGCTTTACAGCAAAATATGAACGACTTTAAAGACAAAAAACAGTTCAATAACATGTGTAAATAAGGCTTTTCACGACCATCATAGACTATTTTATTGATCTTTAGAGTTTAACGTGTCGTACGGCGTGACTCCTGTTACACATTCACTACAAATGTTTTTTAAAAAAGCATAATAAATGATTCTACGTCAGTGGTGTCAAGATGATTTGGTTCATCTGTTCATTTGACAAAAAACAGCCGGTTAAACAAAGTTATTTACATTTTTGGACACTAAATTGAACCTACTTAATTTTGCTTCTAAAAATGTAAAAATGTATTTGTTTTTGGGTCTTACGATTACACTGACCTGAATAAACACGATTGTCCATTAAACTGATGACACTCTTTAGATTATAGTGTAAAACCGACCAGAAACCACCAACACGTCTCTGACCCGAGCGATTTACTCCACAACCGTTTGAAGAAAAGTGCTACACCGCAAGACGTGAGTGTTTCAGATCTCAGATTACAATCAAGCGAAATACATCCTCTTTCTAAAACCGCGTGTAAACGGAAGAGACGTTGTTGTGCACTGTTGGTTGATATATTATTATCTGCTTCCAGGAAATAAAAAAGTCTGATTAACATCATTTCTGGACCTTTACGGTTATTTATAAGACATGCAAACTGTCGAATCTGATCATCTGCCAGTGTAATGAGTGCAGTACCTCCTCCAGAGCAGCGGGGGCGGGCTTGGCGAGGCTGGAAGAGGCGGACTGAGCGGGCTGAGCAGAAGGTTTGGACGCGTCTCTCTTTCTCTCATTTCGGGGGCTGTCCAGAGAAAGCTCCACCGTGGCTTCTACAAACGAGAAAAGCAGAAGTCACAGGACGAGAACGTGGAAACGTTTGTATCTAATGTGTTATAAACTATTCATATTATGATTATTGTATTTAGTGCGCTTCTTGCTCCTCCCCCTGCTCCTCCTCCCGTTATTTTTCTGACATCGAATTCAATTAGATTATGGAGTGGCCATAATCGCTATGTCTTCCGCCGGGGTCTGAGCGCCACATAACCCACGTAATAAAGCATGATAAACGATCTTTCCAGGGTCAAATACTTCCAATATCAGCGAGAATGTCAAGCTTAAATAGAGATAAATTACAAAAAAGAAAAAAATACATTATTCAATATATTCAAAAATAAAATAAAAAATACTATTAAAAAATAATAAAAATATATATTTTTTTTTTAAATAAAATAATAATAAAATGCATACATTCATAAGGTTCCGTAGTGCACTTTATATTGAAATATGGTCTGTACCTGCAAATATGTCCGTCTCCTCGTCATTAATTCCGTTTGTTTTGGAGGCTCCGCTCGGCATCTTGGGCGCCGCCGCCTCGTGTGTGAAAAGATCCTCCGGCTCCATAAGAACCGCTCCTTTACTCCTGACCTCCACTTCTGCTTTGGTCACGATGGGTTTCGGTTCCAGGACGCTCGCGGCCGGCGCTGGTTTCTTCGCCGCGGCGCCCAAAGGTTCAGGAAACAAGTCATCGTCCACTTCCTCAAACAGACTTTTGTGAGGCTGCTGCTTGGACGGTTTGGAAAGTTTTGGCGCGGCGAAGAGATCGCTGCCCTCGTCGTCGCCGTCCGCAAAAAGATCGACGACCTTTGGCTTTTTTGTTTCGGCCGTTCGCGGCGCGGCGGCGTGAAGATCGAGTGAAGGCGTCGCCAATTTCTCGGGTTGCGTTTCGGTGGATAAAAAATTAGTGACGTCGACAAGAGCGGGCAGTGCTTCTTTTTCCACCTCGATCGCCCTTTTCTCAGCCAATCCAGCGACGTCGATCGTCTCCTCCGCCGCTTCGACTTGAACGTCTACGAACGGCGCCGCTTCGATTTGAACGTCCACGAGCTGCGAAGCCGCTTCGACCTGAACGTCTACGAGCGGCGCCGCTTCGACCTGAACGTCTACGAGCGGCGCCGCTTCGACCTGAACGTCTACGAGCGGCGCCGCTTCGACCTGAACGTCTACGAGGAGCGCCGCTTCGACCTGAACATCTACGAGCGGCGCTGCTTCGATTTGAACGTCTACGAGCGGCGCTGCTTCGATTTGAACGTCCACGAGCTGCTGCGCACCTTCAACCTGAACGTCCACGACCGGCGCCGCGTCTCGCTTCGTCTCGCCCTCGCCGCCCGAGAGGTCGAAAAAGTCTTCGGCGGCGTCGTTCTTAGCGTCGTCGGGGCTGTCGGACTCCGTGTTGGACAGGTCCTCGAAGTCGTCCGAGGGCTCGCTCAGGGCGTCGCCCGCCGCCTTGCTGTCGGACGGGTCGCTGGCGGTGTCGGCGAGCGGGTCGTTCAGGTCGATGGGAGACTCCAGTGACGGGTCGGTGTTTTGGCTCGTGGCCGGCGGCGTCGTGTCGGTGTCGGGAGGATCACTCTGACCAAACAAGAGAAAAGTAAAGAGTCAGAAAGAAGAAGAAAATGACTGTACTGCAATTTTCCCTTCTCAGTTTAAAAATTAAATAAAAATAGAAACATAAAACAAGGAAGATGACCAGAGAAAAAAGTAAAATACTGTATTTTCCAGACTATAATGATATTATTTGTTATTTTCACACTTGCAACCGGATTTCATACTCAAAATATATTAAATTTTAATTAAAATACATTAAATAAATAAAGGTACTTCTATTTCAATGGTGGTAATAGTAGTAATTTTACTTCCCCCTTGTGAAAAATGAAATGCATCAGTTCGCCGAGATTAGCACCGTTCTGACCACATCCGCAAAAACAACTATTTACAGAGACAAGTGCGAGGAAACTGAACTACTACATTAAAAGGGTCAGAGGTGGAAATATGTGTACTTTAGCAGCATTTTGGATCAATATTTTTGACAAAACTTGATTAATTCCACTGTTTTAAACCACAATCTGTGCATTCTCTGGTCTCAGGATCATCAGAGCGGGCGGGGCCGGGCAGTTTGAGTGTTTGTCGAGCGCGTTTAAAGGAGAACGAGCAGATGCAGCAGAGAAATGAGCATGAACGGGGACGATTGGGGCTGAGAAAATGTCACGTGGTAAACTTTTAGATAAAAAACATGAGGTGACGTTTCTGCACTTTTCATTTAACTTTCGTCTGTAATTAAACCTGGATTAAGACGTTTAACGACGCGTTTGGACACATTTCCATTGGATTGACATCAAAACAGTCTGAATATTGTTCTCGGGAAACTCGGAAAAAAATACAATAAAGATATTAATTTTTGTCAGTATTTCCAGCTCAAGGCCTGAAGAACATGAAATATCTGCAGCTTAAAAATGTACTACTTTAAATAAGACAATGAGTGATTGAATTAAGTCTCATTCATCTTGATTTTAGTTCATTTTGACTTTCTTAAAACAAAAAGTACGTTTTGTTCTTATTTAAAGTGCAGTAGTGAGAAAACACACTCTCTTATTTTAAGTAAACACAACACAGTTTAAGCTCGTTCCTTTGACAATCTTACTTTGAGGTCGTCAAAATGTGCCACAAAACAAGATAAAAACTGTACTTTTTAACCCATTTTCCTGTTTTCGATGTCATTTTGCCAGCGTGCGCCTGCTCTTTTCTGCTGTCCACAATAATCCTCGAAATCAAAGTAAGTTCACAGTTAATAATAGACATTTTAGTCGACAAAGACGCCACAAAGTAAAAGGACTAATGGACTTTACTGGAAACCGCTCGGTCATGGATTGTCCTGCTCTGACCGGACGTTTCAAAACTCAAAAATGGACAAATAACTGTTGTGAAATCATGATTCAAAAGTGTGTTGAAATCTCACAGGTGAAGACCGGACGCACACAAAACCAGCTCAAACACAAATACAACATAAAATAAATTCATAAAATTGAAAAAAAAAAATGGGAAAAATAATATATAAATAATTGGGGGAAAAAGAAAAATAATTGAAAAATAATAATCATTCAAAAAAAATCTTAAAACAAAAAGGTGTTATTTCCAGCCGACGTAATTGAATTTAACAGGAGCGACGCCAATAAAAGTCTCATCAGTCGACTCTGTGTGTCGGCGCAAAGATTAAACTGACAGAATCAGCAGCAGCTGCGTTTGGTTAGCAACGGCAACCAACAACCAACTGGTGACAATTTAGGGTTGAGGAAAATAAAGACAAAAACAAAAAAAACAGCACAACATTTTAGCGCTAAAATCACAAAATCTAGATTTTAGTACGTGTTAAATGATTCAAATGTTCATCGCAAATCAGGTCCCGGTTCCGGTCCGGCCCCGGTTCAGTCCAGGTTTAGTCCAGGTTTAGTCCAGGTTCAGTCCTGGTTCAGTCCTGGTTCAGTCCTGGTTCAGACCTGGTTCAGACCGGGTTCAGACCGGGTTTAGACCTGGTTCAGTCCTGGTTCGGACCTGGTTCAGACCTGGTTCAGACCTGGCTTTAGTCCTGGTTCAGTCCTGGTTCAGTCCTGGTTCAGTCCTGGTTCAGACCTGGCTTTAGTCCTGGTTCAGACCTGGCTTTAGTCCCAAAAACTGGACCAAACTCGGTCTACTTTGGGCCTAAACTGGGAGAGATTGTCTTTGTGAAATACATGAATGAGTAAAAATGGTGTTGGAGGTTTGGACCGACCGAGATTTATTGGGTTTTGACAATTCCTCTTTAAAAGCTGAAGCTAATTTAATCCAAATTAGTTTTAGGGACTTGTAATCAAGTTTAAAAAGTCCAGGTGGAATAAATGTTTTTGAATTTTACGGTTATTTTTGTATTTTGGAATGAAAAGGTGGCATTATTAAATCAAAATGTCAAAAAAGAACAAACGGTTATTGATTTCCTCCAATAACACACTTTTATTTGCACATTTTCTCCATCTAGACGCCGTCAATCACAATAATTCCACCTTATAATGGCTAAAAACTTACTTTAAAAACCTAAACGCGCCAGAAAAACAGACATTTGACACTAAAACAACCGCTGTAACGTTAACATCAAGTCTGTAATAAACCTGTGACCGATTCCTGACCGACTGTTGGATTTAAGGACATTTTACGACAGAGTTGGGTCAGTAAACAATCGCCGTCGTCAGCTTTAGTCGTGTGTAAAAAACGTATAAAAACGCTGAGTGGACGTTTCCGAGGACAGAAACTCCAAACGCAGCAAAATTCCCAAATCTTTCCTGTGAACTTTGCCTGAGGATAAACATCCGGGTTCTGCCCACGTGACCACCAGGGGTTCTGCCCACGTGACCACGGCCCACTCACATGACAGCGGCTCCTTTTTGACGTCCATTCAGGAAACAAAAAAAACAAAAAACACTTTAACTGTCAAACAATCGTGATTTTTGACAGTTTTCGCACATTTCTTACATTTGCACGTGATTTAACGCGTTTTCTTCCAACGCATGCACAAAATAAATGTTTAGAAGACGGTGGCAATCGTCATTTTACACATTTTTGTTCGCGTTTTATCGCATCACAACCGCAACAACGCGTTTAGCAAACATGAAAAATCGGTGTTTCCGGTCGCAGCAGCTTCGAACCGTTCGATTATTGCACAACGCGCAACGACATTTCAACTTTTTAGCGCAACAACCGACGCGTAAACAACAATGCAATATCCGCGCAATAGTAGTGCAATTTCACACGCAAAACCACCGGGGGTCGAAATGCAAACTTTTCACCGCGTTTGGGCACGTGAAATTAGCCCGGTTTTTGTTTTGTTTTCCCTCATGTTTTTGCGACGTCAAAAAAACTCACGATGGTGCTCATGAACAGCTCGTCCGCGTCCTCGTCCCCGTCGTCGCTGTCCCGGTCCTGCCGCCGCGTCTCCTCGCTCTCCAGCAGCGCGTCTTGGTCCTCGGAGTCCGGGAAAGGCGGCGGACTGCGCTCGGAGCTCGTCGCCATCTTTCAGCAAATCTTTTTTTTTTCCTTCCCCCTCTTGTTTTTGTTTAAAAGATTAAGAGACGAGGGCAACTTCAACCCCCGCGCGCTCCCGTTTTCCCCCCGCGCGGTCGGTAAACAAACGGAGGCAAACGCGGCTAAAGTGCACGATTTATTGTCGCGGCGGAGGTTTTCTGATTTTATGGGAAACGGTCCCCCGGAAAGAAGAGAGCCAGGAAGACGGGAGGAGGACGTGCGCTATCCGCCTCGCGCTGCTTTTACTTCCTGGTTCTCCCTGGATCGCCGCCGCCGCTGTCAGGTAACGCGGAGCTAGCTGCGGAGTTAGCCGAACGTGCTAACTACAGCCGAGGCATGTTGACCGAGGGGGCGTGTCCGGCAGGAGGGGTGTGAGGAAAGCTAGAGGACGACTGCTGCTGCGTCTTCTTCTTCTTCTAATGGAGTTTTATTGCGGTTGGCAAACTTTAAACAGCGCATTACCGCCACCTGCTGTTGAGAATATGCTAATGCTAACAATAAAGACTCTTCTTCTTCGGTGTTTTATGACGTTTGGTATCCAAGCGTTACGTTACCGCCACCTGCTGTAACTGTTGTTGTTGTTGTTGTTGTTGTTGTTGTTGTTTTATGGCGGTTGGTATCCAAGTGAAGTGTTACATTACCACCAGACTTTATTCTTTAGACTTTATTATTTTCTTTAGGCTTTATTTAAAAAAATAAATTAAAAAATATATTCTTCGGATTCCGAGCGGCTTTATTTTTTAGACTTCTTGCTGTACGTCTAAGACTTTATTCTTTATTCTTTATACTTTAGTCTTCAGAATCATAGGCGTTCAAAGTCCACAAGTTCCAAGCACATGAGGTCTTCCGGAGTCTAAAGAGTGAAGTAAATAAAGTCTGGCGGTAATGTAACACGCCATAAAACAACAACAACAACAACAACGAATATTGTAATTAACCTATAAAACAACTTGTATAATAATAATAAAATAATAATAAAAAATAACTCTCTCTCGGTGGCCAGATCTTTTTTGAGCAAAACTCTTCTAATTCACACAGAGAACGACAAGAACGAGAAATAAATAAAACTACGCGCTTTTACGGCGTCACGAACGAGTTGAGTCAAATTTCACAGTCACAACATGGCGGCTTGAGGTGTTTTCCGCAGTTACCTCGTCCTCTAGTGTTACCTTTACAGTAGTGGGCGCGAGGCGAGTGACGTGTCGCCTTAGCCCCGCCCCCGTGCGAAATGCCTGGACCCGAGCAGTAAACAGTCATGGGGACGGTCAGCTGAGCGAGAGGGGCGAATAAAAATGGCCAGTGGAGCGTTTTAGAGGCGAAACTTTACAAGATTCGTTTACGGTGATCGTGATGGCGCGTCACGTTTTTGCTGAAGAGGCTGAACTCGAGACGCCGCTCCTCGTGGAGACCAACCTGGACTCGGACGATGGCAAGTTACCCACAGTTTACTATTGTTTACTTCTGCAGTTTACTACTACTGCTGTTAACTACTATTACAGTTTACTACTACTGTTAACTAGTGCTGTTTACTACTACTGTTTACTACTACTGTTTACCACTACTATTAACTACTGCTGTTAACTACTGCTGTTTACTACTGTTAACTTCTATTACTGTTTACTACTGTTGTTTACTACGACTGTTTACCACTACTGTTTATTTTTTACTACTACTGTTTACTACTACTAGATTATTAATAAGTAACATTAATAGTAACATTCATATGTGCACAACTGGACTTTTACCTTTGCCATATGGCGGTTCATGTTTGCACTAATTATTGTTAAAGTGACAAAGTGAAATAAGATGTACTTATAATATACTACAACATGTGTCATTCATCTTCATATTCATGTGCAATACTGTCATAATCATGTGCAATACTGTCATATTCATATGCAATACTGTCATAATCATGTGCAATACTGTCATATTCATGTGCAATACTGTCATAATCATGTGCAATACTGTCATAATCATGTGCAATACTGTCATATTCATATGCAATACTGTCATAATCATGTGCAATACTGTCATAATCATGTACAATACTGTCATTCATGTGCAATACTGTCATAATCATGTGCAATACTGTCATAATCATGTGCAATACTGTCATAATCATGTGCAATACTGTCATAATCATGTGCAATACTTTCATAATCATGTGCAATACTGTCATAATCATGTACAATACTGTCATTCATGTGCAATACTGTCATAATCATGTGCAATACTGTCATATTCATGTACAATACTGTCATATTCATGTGCAATACTGTCATATTCATGTGCAATACTGTCATAATCATGTCCAATACTGTCATATTCATGTGCAATACTGTCATAATCATGTGCAATACTGTCATATTCATGTGCAATACTGTCAATCATGTGCAATACTGTCATATTCATGTGCAATACTGTCATAATTATGCGCAATACTGTCATAATTATGCGCAATACTGTCATATTCATGTACAATACTGTCATAATCATGTGCAATACTGTCATAATCATGTGCAATACTGTCATAATCATGTGCAATACTGTCATTCATGTGCAATACTGTCATAATCATGTGCAATACTGTCATATTCATGTACAATACTGTCATATTCATGTGCAATACTGTTATAATCATGTGCAATACTGTCTGTCATAATCATGTGCAATACTGTCATAATCATGTGCAATACTGTCATATTCATGTGCAATACTGTCATAATCATGTGCAATACTGTCATAATCATGTGCAATACTGTCAATCATGTGCAATACTGTCATAATCATGTGCAATACTGTCATAATCATGTGCAATACTGTCATAATCATGTGCAATACTGTGACATAATATCAATCATCCGGGTGCAATATTCACCCATTTGTCATTGTTAAAACAAAATAGCAATTTACTTGTTGCGTCCGTTCAGATTGTTCATAGGTTGAATTTAGCTGCGCTTGTGAAATGATATTAACAAAACCAATACAAGTCTAAATAGTTTGTTTTGTTTTATGCAGAAGTAACATAAGAGTAAAAAACTCAGTTGCAATTGAATTATGTTTAGCCACATTTTTATATATACTCAAAATAAAAACAATAACTTGGCTAAAATGCTGTTAATGTATTTGTCATTCAATTTAGCATGTATGTATTTAAACTCTGAAAAGACCAATACATTGAATTATATTTATTTGAATTACGATACATTGCTCATGTTAATTTAAATTAAAATCCATCGCAAATCTCTTTTTATTAATTTTTTTATTGAACATTATTGACGATACTGAATGTCACTTACATTAATGAGTTGCCATAACCTCAATTGCTTGTTTTTTTTCTCCAGGCGATGTTATTTTTGACCGAACACTGAACGAAGAGGACGAGCGTGCCACCAAAAAGTTCACCTTTGAGGAAGCCGTGGAAGAAGCAGGTATTAAAATGCATGTGATACAATATATTTCTTCATTTGACACCAAAGTTTAGAGAGACATTTGGGGAACAGTTTGTGCCATAATGGTGAAAAATAACAATGCCTTCTGTGTTTGCGCCGGTTGCACCCTTAAAACAAACAATTCTGTATCATTTTTCAAACTTTTTTGACACGTTTTGTTTGAGAGTATTCCACGGATCACCACCTATTAAAATATGACCAAATCTAACCTTTTTGAAATAAATGAAAGGTAATGAAGCAAATATGAGCTCTAAAGTAATAAATGATTCACAGTGGCGGCTGGTGATTCTTTTTTTAGGTGGGGCTATTTATAATTTGAATTTCATAGATATGATTTCCTGCATTTTGATGCATTTTAGGGCAAACTACTCAACCTATTTTTCTCCCCTAGGGGGAGATGACGCACAGTAAAGCGGGTGGTTTCAATTTCTCTCAAAGTATGAGAAATTAGTAAGTAAATACGAACTAAAGTACCGGGAGTCATGCAGCATGAATTGTGGGATACACAACCGTCTCACTCCTCTCTTGACAAGCCTCCCCAGCACTGCCAAAGTTTTATTGATGATTTTACTGAGATGCTTTCAGTCGTATGCACAGACTTTGATGGTTTGGTCATTACAGGTGATTTCAACGTGCATGTTGATAATATTTGTGACAGAAACGCTAAAGAGCTTGATGCTGTCCTTGAAACCTTCAGTCTTACTCAGCATGTGAGAGGCGCCACCCACAGCAAAGGACACACTCTAGATCTCATAATTACAAAGGGGGTAAATATTTCAAATGTTAATGTGATCGATGTTGCTCTGTCTGATCATTTCTGTGTCTTCTTTGACCTGTCTGTTTCTCCCCAACCTCCGGTTGGTCCTGCAGTTGTTCAGAGGAGACACATAAGTGATGGCACAGGTGCACTGTTTATGGAAATGATAAACTTTGAAAATGTCTCATGTTCTAATGTAAATGATTTGTTGAACTCTGTTACATCTAGTGTTTTGAATGTTCTGGACACCATCGCCCCTATAAAGGCTAAAATGGTTAAAAATAAGCAGAAGGCGCCGTGGAGAAATGATGATTCGGTCAGGGCACAGAAAAGGGAGTGCCGCAGGGCCGAACGGAAATGGCGCAAGTCAAAGCTCCAGGTTCAAAAAGAGATTTACAAAGAAAAGCTGAACATGTACAACCTAATCTTATGTAGAACTAGGGAAAGATATTTTTCTGAAATAATTGGAAGCTGCAGTAACAACTCGCGTGTCCTGTTTGCCACAGTAAACAGATTAACAAACCCTCCAGCTCAGCTGCCGTTAGAACTCATTTCCACATCCAAGTGTAATGAGTTTGCATTATTCTTTAATGACAAAGTTCAGGGCATTAAAAATGCTATAAATCCCACAATGCAAAAAATTACCCTAAAACCACCAAGACACTTAGAGCTAACTCACTTTGCACCAGTAACTGACAAAACTGTCCATGAGATCATCACCAGTCTGAGTTCATCTACATGCTGCCTTGATGTGTTACCCACCAGATTTCTAAAGTCTGTGCTGAACAGTTTGTTAGCACCATTCACTCACATAATTAACATGTCGCTTCAATCTGGAACATTCCCAATGTCTTTGAAAACTGCGGTCATAAAGCCTCTCCTAAAGAAGAGCAGTCTTGATGCCGCAGTACTGAGTCATTACCGGCCCATCTCTAATCTGCCATTTTTGGGCAAAGTCCTTGAAAAGGTTGTTTACCAACAGCTCACAGATTTCCTCTTAATAAACAACTCATTTGATGTTTTTCAGTCAGGTTTTAGACCTCATCACAGCACTGAGACTGCTCTTGTCAAGGTGACAAATGACATCCGCCTGAACACTGACACGGGCAAAGCCTCAGTCTTAATTCTGTTAGATCTGAGTGCTGCTTTTGACACTGTCGATCATGGGATCCTCTTACAGAGACTAGAGGACTGGGTGGGCATCACTGGCACTGCCCTAAACTGGTTAAGGTCCTATCTGGAAGACAGGAAGTACTTTGTTGAAATTGGTAGCTGTGTCTCAGACCACATGACCCTGACCTGTGGAGTGCCCCAAGGGTCAGTCCTGGGTCCCCTTCTGTTCAACCTCTACATGCTGCCGTTAGGTCAGTTGATACGCAGTGAAAATGTGTCCTATCACAATTATGCAGACGACACTCAGATCTATGTTTCACTATCGGCAGGTGACTATGGACCAGTAGATTCACTCTGTCACTGCATCCAACAGATCAGTGTGTGGATGCAAAACAACTTTCTCCAGCTGAACTCAGACAAGACTGAAATAATTGTTTTTGGCGCACAGAAACAAAGAGAAAGTGTTAGCGTCACCTCCAGAGTCTCGCTCTAAAACCTACAAACCAAATTAGAAATCTGGGGGTAATAATGGACTCAGACTTGAACTTTAATAGCCACGTCAAATCAATAACATCAGCAGCTTTTTACCATCTAAAAAACATTGCCAAAATCAAAAATATAGTGTCAAAACCAGATTTAGAGAGACTTATCCATGCGTTTGTCTCCAGTAGATTAGACTACTGTAACGGCCTGCTCACTGGTCTCTCCAAACGAGCTGTAAAACAGCTGCAGTACATCCAGAACGCTGCTGCTCGGGTCCTGACCAGAACCAGGAAGTATGATCACATTAGTCCTGTACTCAGGTCTCTGCACTGGCTCCCTGTGGCTCAGAGAATAGACTTTAAAGCAGCTCTGCTTGTGGACAAGTCTCTCCATGGCCTAGCACCAAAGTACATCTTGGATATCTTAGTGCCATATGAACCATCTCGGACTCTGAGGACCTCAGGGACCGGCCTCTTGCTGGTGCCCAGAGTCAGGACAAAACATGGGGAATCTGCGTTTCAGTTTTATGCAGCTAAAATCTGGAACAGTCTTCCTGAAGATGTGAGACAGGCTTCAACTCTGACAATGTTCAAATCTAAGCTAAAAACAGTTTTGTTTAGCTGCGCATATGACTGAAAGGATTTTTTCTTTGCACTCTTCTCTTTTGTTTGTGATTTTATTAGTTTAGAAAATCAGTTGGATTGATAATTTTTAATTTAGTTAATTTTATTGTATTTCTGTTTCTGTAATTTCTTTGTGATTTGAATGCATTTTTCCTGCTGTGAAGCACTTTGAATTGCCTTGTGTATGAAATGTGCTCTACAAATAAACTTGCCTTGCCTTGCCTTGACGGTATATACCTATATTTAGCAGACCGTGCGTAATTAAGCCAGTACTTTAATTGACAATCCACTATCTTTCACGTCGTTCACACTCATGGTGTGGTCAGGCCCGAGTTGTTTGTAAGTTGTAAGGATTTGACTGAATTTGGGGCAAATTCATCCAACATCGCCATTTGACACACTTCGCTGCTGGAATGAAAACACCTGTAAACAAGCAGCTGCAGCGGTGCATCTTGGTACTTTGGGGCGCTAATCTTCAGCGCCCCAAACCCATAAAATTCCTCAACGATGATTGGCGGATGTGTATTCTTTTTTGCCTAGCAGCAGGAGAGCCATTGGCTCAAATACAGCACAATGGGGCTGATCGAACAGGAGCCCCGGCAAGACAGCCTATTGGCTCCTACACCAAACATGATAAACGTTCACGTTTTAAACGTGGAACTTGAAAGTGAAAGTAAATGTAATTCTGGAGAGTTCTAAACCCATAAAGCAAAATCATCAATAGCATCTAATTAACAGGTTATTTTTTCAAAATGAGAGACTATTTTAAAAATAAAATAAAAACAGGCAGTCAGGTCAGGTGGGGCGGCGCCCCCTATGTGCGAGCCGTCACTGATGATTCAATTAAATGCATACGTAAATCCTCAAATTGGACTGTATAGAACATTTTAGGTTCAGGCTTTGAACCTAAAATGCTTTGGTTCAGTCTGGACCTTCTCTTCTTCTGTATTTTATGTATTTATTAGTAAAACGGACGACACATATTCATGACAAACTTAAAATAACTTAAAGTTCCACATGAAGGTGGTGCTGTTTTTCTAATTCTGACTTAGTTTGGTGGTGTAGAACCTGTGCTAAATATTCATCACAGTTTTACTTCCGTTAAGCTGCTGTTTGTGAAGACGTTTTGAAAAATAAGAGTTTTAAATGACAGGAAGTAGAGTTGAATCCCTCTGTGATGTCATCAACGTGCGATGCAAAGACAGTTTACACTTAACCGACACACTTCTCGTAATCGTATTATTATAGAGGTCATTTTTCTGTATACTTCTGAATGAAGTTGCCTGGCCCTAAAGCTTGTCCCTGCAGGGTTCGGCTCGTTTCACTGGCTGCTGTTGGTCATTTTCCTCCGGTCTGAGTCTGAATGAAGTTGCCTGGCCCTAAAGCTTGTCCCTGCAGGATTCGGCTCGTTTCACTGGCTGCTGTTGGTGGTTTGCGGATGGGCCAATGCCAGCGACGCCGTGGAGATTCTCTGCGTGTCGTTTCTGCTGCCGACGGCGCGATGCGACCTGAACCTCTCCTCCTCCGACATGGGCATCCTCACTGCCAGCATCTTCCTGGGTAAAAACCTGCAGAATACCGTATTTTCCGGACTATAAGTCGCACCAAAGTATAAGTCGCACCAGTCAAAAAATGCATAATTGAGAAGAAAAATAACAAATAATTTCACATATAAGTCGCTCCAGAGTATAAGTATAAGATATAAGTATAAACATAACATCGCCGGGGTGCGACTTATAGTTCGGAAAATACGGTATTTATGAGTCTGTTTAGTCCAGATAACGATTACGACAAAATACAATTATCATTTTAATTATTCAAAATAATTGTGGTAGCCCTAAATTAAGTATCGAGCTTTAAGTACATTTTATTATTCAAATACATATTATTTTATATACACATATTTATATTTGTTTTGTTGTTGTCCTTTAAACATGCTCTTGCCTTTTACTTTCTCATGTTTAGAAATTGAAATAATTAAAAGTCCTCATCACTTTCTCTCAGTCAGGCATTTTTCATCAGGATTTGGTGTTAGCGCTCCATCTGCTGGCACCAAAGGGAATTACCATGGAGAAATAAACAAAAGCTAGCTTGCCCCGACTTGCTAATGCACACAGATTATTTATGGACTTAAAAACAGCACAGGTTGTGTTAAGTTACGCCCGTAAACGTATGTTCTGTTTTGTAGGGATGATGGTGGGAGGCTACGCGTGGGGTTACCTGGCGGACCAGAGGGGGCGCTGTAGGGTCCTGGTCGTGTCCCTCACTGTGAACGGTGTTTTCGGAGCGCTGGCCAGTGTCGCTCCGAGCTTCTGGCTTTTCCTGCTGCTGCGGTTCATCAGTGGCATCGGGTCAGTATAAACCCACGAGCGACGCGTTCAGAACCGTTACGCACACGGCTTTATTTTGCTAATGTTCTGTCTCATTAGCAAAATAAAAACGTGCATTTTAACGTTGACTTCTATCTCTATTTTCTCCGCTATATTTCTGGTCATTTTTTGTCCTGCAAAAGACTTAAGACTTTTCGTTGTTAGCATGTATGCTAGTAATGCCACGCGTTACTTATCTACAATAAACAATTTGAGCCTGGAGTGTAGAGGCCACCGCTTATCTAAAAATGAAAACAATGTATGTACAGATAAACTAAAATATAAATTAAAAAAATATATGTATAGAGAACCTTAGTCAGTATCGACTTCAATATTTGGTATCGATTCGGCCGCCGCTAATGTATGCTAAATTCGGCGCTAACTGCTACGTCAATAAACCAAGCTAAACTGCTACACGTGGTATTGTTTTCTCACAAGGTTCTGTTACTCACGTGTGTTTGTCAGTCGCTAAAACAGACCTGGTTTCTCATGTTTTGAGGCTAACGCCTACTCCCCGTCGAAAGAGCTAGCTCACGGAACAGTACCAGCCTTTAGCATGCAAGCGTTCTGTTTACAAATGCTGGAAACTACTTAAAAGTGGTGAAAAATAGCACTTGATGTTTTGCAGTTGTTGTTTTATCACACCTTTGTATCGACATATCAATATTTGGTATTGATTAGGCCATCGCTAATGTATGCTAATTTTGGCGCTAATCGCTACAACAATAAACGATGCTAAACTCTGCTACACGTGGTAATGTTTTCTCACAAGGTTCTGTTAGTCATGTGTGTTTGTCAGTCGCTAAAACAGCCGTGGTTTCTCATGTTCGGAGGCTAATGCTAACTACCTGTCAAAAGAGCTAGCTCACGGAATGGGACCAGCCTTTAGCACGCAAGCGTTCTGTTTATAAATGCTGGAAACAACTTAAAAGTTGTCTTAAAAAAATAAAAAATAAAAGCACTGTCAGTTGTCGCTAGAACAGCCCCGGTTTCTAATGTTCGGAGGCTAACGCTAACGCTCCCTTTTCCCTGACCCTGAATAACCGTTCGCGCCGAGGAAAAACAACTGACCTATAAATACCTCATCGAACCTGTGGAGATTTGAGTCTGGGAGAATCCAATAAGTATCGAGCGCCGACGCTGAACAACCGGCCACAAATGTTTAATAAATGAAAAGCTTGTTATGTTCCTCTCCGCAGGGTCGGCGGGTCCATTCCTGTCATCTTCTCGTACTTCTCCGAGTTTATGCCGCGCTTGAGACGAGGCGCGATGATCAGCGCTCTGGCCACTTTCTGGATGGCGGGAAATATTCTGGCAGCAGGTGACACTTTTATGTGGTTTTAAATGAGCGACACGTGCCGTTAGCTAATGGTGTTTTAACAAATGTGTGATTATAGTTTCGTATGAGTAAAACTGTACTTTAAAACCAAGCCGGTGTTTCTCAAACTGTGGTATGGAAGCTCCTTCTGGCGGCAACACGGGGTTCTCTACAGTTTGAATATTTGCTGAATTTAGAGAAATATTTTTGTCGTTTTTGTCATCAGTTTAGTCCCATTTTAGATCAGTTTTAGCCCTAATTTACCTGGAATAGTCCCATTATTGGCCTGGTTTAGACCTGGTGGTACTTGTTGTGAAATGATCCCAGAAGTAGCCATTTATTGTGTCCATGGCAGGAGTTTTGAAGCCCAAATATATATCTGTAGTTCTAGTTTCAATTTTATTTTCAGACTCAGAACTGTTTTTTTTCAGTGAATAAAAATAAGATTCACAAGCTAGGAATTAATTAATTAATTAAATTATTTATTTAATCAATTATTTAATTAATTATTTATTTATTTAGACGTGCGCTAGGTAAATTTTCTTTTATTATTATTTTATAAACAAATCAACCAAAAAAGACACAAAGACCAGAGAGGGGAGGGGGTTCATTCTGGACAATATGATGTGGTTTTAGTGCAGTTACAGACAGTAACCCTCCAAAGGCAAAGACAGACTTTTTGCCTTCTGAGAGAGCTCCTCCCTCCAAAAAACGTTGAACAGAACAGTAGAGGTGACATTTAGTTATTAAAGAAATTGTACATCTTGGTGTTCTTTAAAACAATCAGTGACAAAACAAATATGAAAAACATGCCCCTGACAGGGCTCGAACTCACAACTCTAATGTCCACAGACCGATGCCACTGCTACACCGACAACCACAATGAAGTCATGGTTTGAACGATCATGTGCTGTTGTTGTCTATTCTACGTTAGATAAACTTTGTTTTTCAGCACATGTTCTGAACGTCTCTTTTTTCCAGTCGATCTGCTCTTATTTATGCCCTTCATTTTTTGCAAAACCTCAGTTAAATGATAGAAAAGGCCAAATTGGTCAGATTGCGTGACGTGCTGTAAACACCGCGCACTTTCTACGCTCCCGCCCACTTTCTACATGCAGCCAATCATACATCAGTTCAACAAAAATAACCAATGAAACGGGTAAAGAGAATTGACGTTATGACATATATTGACGATATGATGCATTTTTAAAATATTAAAAGATCCGGGGCTTTTGGTCAAAGATCCGGGGCTCAAGCCCCAAAGCCAGGGCCTGGCTCCGCCCATGGTATAAATCATAACAAGCATTAGCAAAACATAAATACAAACAAAATCACAGCATAATTAAATAAAAACTTATTGAACAGGACAGTCGCAAAAGGCAAGGCAAGTTTGTTTGTAGAGCACATTTCATACACAAGGCAATTCAAAGTGCTTTCACAGCAGGAAAAATGCATTAAAATCACAAAGAAATTACAGAAACAGAAATACAATAAAATTAACTAAATAAAAAATATCAATCCAACTGATTGTCTAAACTAATAAAATCACAACGCAGCGTTATGAAGAAACGTGACACATTTTTCCAACAGATTTCCCTCCACACGTGTGATTACGTGCTTCACCACTAGGGCGCGCACACATGTTCCCATTTCTCATCCGTCCAAACAAAACGGATTAAAGTCCCTGTCAACAAGACACAATCAGGTCTTTGGGGTCGAATAAAGGCACGACTTTCTGACGCTTTTGCGCAACAATAATTTCACTTGTTTTTGTTTGTGCCGACAGAGAAGACGCGGAATTTTGTGCCTGTTTTTTGTTTTGCAAAATCCGAACAAACAAATCTTTCCCGTAGCCGAATTTGAAACTAGATCATTTACGAACGTCCCGGTTCCTTCTGCATTCTCTCGACCGGAGACTTTTCCACCTGCGTACAACCTTTTTGACGGCGCTGTAAAGCCCTGCGACCCTAAACTCCGGACCGTCTTTTTGTCTTGTGTCGGCAGGTCTGGCCTGGTCGGTAATTCCTCAAAAATGGGCCCGTTTCGAGAGCTGGAGAGTGTTCGTGGTCCTCTGCTCTGTCCCCAGCCTCAGCTCGGCCCTCGTCTTCAAGGCGCTGATGCCCGAAAGCCCAAAGTTTCTCATGGAGGTATAAGTCGCACCAGCCAAAAAATGCAAAAACATGAATAAGTGGCACTGGAGTATATGTCGCATTTTTGGGAGAGAGACCAAGAACAGACATTTCATCTTGAAATGCAGTTTAAAATAATAACAGATGAGAGAACATGGTGAATAGGTGTACGTATGCTAACGCTAACACCTTCAGCTACATGACGTATGCTAACGCTAACACCTTCAGCTACATGAGGCACAGACAGAACTGTGGTAAGTGTCTGGTATGTTAACGTAACATATAAACAGTTATTCAGATAACTATAGCATAAAGAACATGCTAACAAGTTTAGCAAAGCATCAGTTTTACCCCAAATCACTAAATCCATTGAATTCTTCTTCCTCTGTGTCACTTCTAAACAACTCCACAAACTCCAGAGGAAGAGGAAGAATGTATTTTTTTCTGACAAACTTAAAATAAAGTTAAATGTGTGAAAAACGGCCAGATATAATACAGTTTTTTACATTTGGGTACATTTTTTTTACTCTAGATTGAACAAAAAATCCTTTTGCGTCTAAAATGGTCTCGATTGTTCTGTTTTGGTTGCGACTTGAATAATCACGATTGTCGACGTTGTTCCTTCTTGTTTTTGTGGTGGAGGCGGGACGTGAGGCGGAGGCGGCTGGTGTTTTTCAGCTCATGTTCAAGTTCAACACGTGGGGCAAAGGAAAGCACAAGGTACAGATGAAAAAAAGTAGTTTCTTTGTGTAAATTCTGCATAAACTTTAACTAGAAGGAGTGTCCCTGGTGTCATGTCATTTCCTGTCATTTTCTACAGATTTTCTCCACAAATGCCTGTTCAATTTGTGTTAAACTATCATTTATATGTACAACAGGTATAAATACACCAAATAAAGTCAAAATTAGAACATTGTAAAACCCGTATATCCTGCTTTAGAGGAGAGAAAATGTCTGAAGCCATAATCTGGTTATCTCAGCGATTGTCACACTTTATTGATCTCATCTTTACATTCTTTATCGTGTATTCAGACAACACTAAAGAAAGAACTCGTCTGATATTCGAGCGGTTTCGGCACACGGCGTTTACGTTCATTTTCCATTATTTCAGTTCGTATTTTTGTACTTTCTCAGGCATTTCCCCTGCGCGTCGGCCGCGTCTCTGCGATCGTGGAGAACGAGCAGCGTCTCGCGGCGTACAGAAAGGTAACTCCTCCTCCGCGCTCCAGGTTCAAACGGGACAGTATTCATTCATTGTGTCTGTGTCAGGTTCAAACGGGACAGTATTCATTCATTGTGTCCGCTCCAGGTTCAAACAGGACAGTATTCATTCATTGTGTCTGCGTCAGGTTCAAACGGGACAGTATTCATTCATTGTGTCTGTGTCAGGTTCAAACGGGACAGTATTCATTCATTGTGTCCGCGTCAGGTTCAAACGGGACAGTATTCATTCATTGTGTCTGTGTCAGGTTCAAACGGGACAGTATTCATTCATTGTGTTCGCTCCAGGTTCAAACAGGACAGTATTCATTCATTGTGTCTGTGTCAGGTTCAAACGGGACAGTATTCATTCATTGTGTCTGTGTCAGGTTCAAACGGGACAGTATTCATTCATTGTGTCCGCTCCAGGTTCAAACAGGACAGTATTCATTCATTGTGTCTGCTCCAGGTTCAAACGGGACAGTATTCATTCATTGTGTCTGCGTCAGGTTCAAACGGGACAGTATTCATTCATTGTGTCCGCTCCAGGTTCAAACGGGACAGTATTCATTCATTGTGTCTGCTCCAGGTTCAAACGGGACAGTATTCATTCATTGTGTCTGTGTCAGGTTCAAACGGGACAGTATTCATTCATTGTGTCTGCTCCAGGTTCAAACGGGACAGTATTCATTCATTGTGTCTGCTCCAGGTTCAAACGGGACAGTATTCATTCATTGTGTCTGCTCCAGGTTCAAACGGGACAGTATTCATTCATTGTGTCCGCGTCAGGTTCAAACGGGACAGTATTCATTCATTGTGTCCGCTCCAGGTTCAAACGGGACAGTATTCATTCATTGTGTCTGTGTCAGGTTCAAACGGGACAGTATTCATTCATTGTGTCCGCGTCAGGTTCAAACGGGACAGTATTCATTCATTGTGTCTGTGTCAGGTTCAAACGGGACAGTATTCATTCATTGTGTTCGCTCCAGGTTCAAACGGGACAGTATTCATTCATTGTGTCCGCTCCAGGTTCAAACGGGACAGTATTCATTCATTGTGTCTGCTCCAGGTTCAAACGGGACAGTATTCATTCATTGTGTCTGCTCCAGGTTCAAACGGGACAGTATTCATTCATTGTGTCCGCGTCAGGTTCAAACGGGACAGTATTCATTCATTGTGTCCGTGTCAGGTTCAAACGGGACAGTATTCATTCATTGTGTCCGCTCCAGGTTCAAACGGGACAGTATTCATTCATTGTGTCTGCTCCAGGTTCAAACGGGACAGTATTCATTCATTGTGTCTGCTCCAGGTTCAAACGGGACAGTATTCATTCATTGTGTCCGCTTCAGGTTCAAACGGGACAGTATTCATTCATTGTGTCCGTGTCAGGTTCAAACGGGACAGTATTCATTCATTGTGTCTGTGTCAGGTCCTGTCGCCCATCGAGGAGATGTTCCGAGGCCGTTTGAGGACGAGGAGCGCCGCTTTACTCGTCGTGTTCTACTGCATCTCCTTCGGGTGAGACACGCCTTTTGATCCGTGACGTTCATATTTAAAGGAAGGATTTCCTGGTGGCGTGGACAGAAGAGTGGTTCTCCCAGCAAAGCAGCACGTTTCCCTGGCTGTGGTGGATATGCTGGTGTGTGTTTAGTGAGTTCCTTCAGTTACAGCACAAAATGACGACAGAGAAAGATTGTGTTCGAGCTCAGAAGAGACGGAAATCAGCAGAGATGAGAAATGATGCGATCCTTCGCACTAATAAACAAACGCAAGTGCAGAGGCACGGAACAGCCTCGCCTCTGCTCGAGGTTTGATGGGAGGCCGAGTCTTGTGCTGTGAGTGCTGTGAGCGCTGTGAGTGCTGTGAGTGTGGTGAGTGTTGTGAGTGTGGTGAGTGCGGTGAGTGTGGTGAGTGCGGTGAGTGCGGTGAGTGCGGTGAGTGTGGTGAGTGCGGTGAGTGCGGTGAGTGCGGTGAGTGTGGTGAGTGTGGTGAGTGTTGTGAGAGTGGTGAGTGCGGTGAGTGCGGTGAGTGTGGTGAGTGTGGTGAGTGTGGTGAGTGCGGTGAGTGTGGTGAGTGTTGTGAGAGTGGTGAGTGCGGTGAGTGCGGTGAGTGCGGTGAGTGCGGTGAGTGCGGTGAGTGTGGTGAGTGCGGTGAGTGCGGTGAGTGTTGTGAGAGTGGTGAGTGTGGTGAGTGTGGTGAGTGCGGTGAGTGTGGTGAGTGCTGTGAGTGCGGTGAGTGCGGTGAGTGTGGTGAGTGTGGTGAGTGTGGTGAGTGCGGTGAGTGTGGTGAGTGTTGTGAGAGTGGTGAGTGCGGTGAGTGCGGTGAGTGCGGTGAGTGCGGTGAGTGCGGTGAGTGCGGTGAGTGCGGTGAGTGCGGTGAGTGCGGTGAGTGCGGTGAGTGCGGTGAGTGTTGTGAGAGTGGTGAGTGTGGTGAGTGTGGTGAGTGCGGTGAGTGTGGTGAGTGCTGTGAGTGCGGTGAGTGCGGTGAGTGCGGTGAGTGCGGTGAGTGTGGTGAGTGTGGTGAGTGCGGTGAGTGTGGTGAGTGTTGTGAGAGTGGTGAGTGCGGTGAGTGCGGTGAGTGCGGTGAGTGCGGTGAGTGCGGTGAGTGCGGTGAGTGCGGTGAGTGTGGTGAGTGCTGTGAGTGCTGTGAGTGCGGTGAGTGCGGTGAGTGCGGTGAGTGCGGTGAGTGCGGTGAGTGCGGTGAGTGTGGTGAGTGTGGTGAGTGTTGTGAGAGTGGTGAGTGCGGTGAGTGCGGTGAGTGCGGTGAGTGCGGTGAGTGCGGTGAGTGTGGTGAGTGCTGTGAGTGCTGTGAGTGCTGTGAGTGCGGTGAGTGCGGTGAGTGTTGTGAGAGTGGTGAGTGCGGTGAGTGCGGTGAGTGTTGTGAGAGTGGTGAGTGCGGTGAGTGTGGTGAGTGTGGTGAGTGTGGTGAGTGCGGTGAGTGTGGTGAGTGTTGTGAGTGCGGTGAGTGCGGTGAGTGCGGTGAGTGTGGTGAGTGTGGTGAGTGCTGTGAGTGCTGTGAGTGCTGTGAGTGCGGTGAGTGCGGTGAGTGTTGTGAGAGTGGTGAGTGCGGTGAGTGTGGTGAGTGTGGTGAGTGTGGTGAGTGCGGTGAGTGTGGTGAGTGTTGTGAGAGTGGTGAGTGCGGTGAGTGCGGTGAGTGCGGTGAGTGCGGTGAGTGCGGTGAGTGCGGTGAGTGCGGTGAGTGCGGTGAGTGTTGTGAGAGTGGTGAGTGTGGTGAGTGTGGTGAGTGCGGTGAGTGCTGTGAGTGCGGTGAGTGCGGTGAGTGCGGTGAGTGCGGTGAGTGCGGTGAGTGCGGTGAGTGCGGTGAGTGCGGTGAGTGTTGTGAGAGTGGTGAGTGTGGTGAGTGTGGTGAGTGCGGTGAGTGTGGTGAGTGCTGTGAGTGCGGTGAGTGCGGTGAGTGCGGTGAGTGCGGTGAGTGTGGTGAGTGCTGTGAGTGCGGTGAGTGCGGTGAGTGTGGTGAGTGTGGTGAGTGCTGTGAGCGCTGTGAGTGCTGTGAGTGTGGTGAGTGTTGTGAGTGTGGTGAGTGCGGTGAGTGCGGTGAGTGCGGTGAGTGCGGTGAGTGCGGTGAGTGCGGTGAGTGCGGTGAGTGCGGTGAGTGCGGTGAGTGCGGTGAGTGCGGTGAGTGCTGTGAGTGCTGTGAGTGCTGTGAGTGCGGTGAGTGCGGTGAGTGTTGTGAGAGTGGTGAGTGCGGTGAGTGCGGTGAGTGCGGTGAGTGCGGTGAGTGCGGTGAGTGTTGTGAGAGTGGTGAGTGCGGTGAGTGCGGTGAGTGCGGTGAGTGCGGTGAGTGCGGTGAGTGCGGTGAGTGCGGTGAGTGTTGTGAGAGTGGTGAGTGTGGTGAGTGTGGTGAGTGTGGTGAGTGCGGTGAGTGCGGTGAGTGCTGTGAGTGCGGTGAGTGCGGTGAGTGCGGTGAGTGCGGTGAGTGCGGTGAGTGCGGTGAGTGTTGTGAGAGTGGTGAGTGTGGTGAGTGTGGTGAGTGTGGTGAGTGCGGTGAGTGCGGTGAGTGCTGTGAGTGCGGTGAGTGCGGTGAGTGCGGTGAGTGCGGTGAGTGCGGTGAGTGCGGTGAGTGCTGTGAGTGCGGTGAGTGCGGTGAGTGCGGTGAGTGCGGTGAGTGTGGTGAGTGCTGTGAGTGCGGTGAGTGCGGTGAGTGTGGTGAGTGTGGTGAGTGCTGTGAGCGCTGTGAGCGCTGTGAGTGCGGTGAGTGCGGTGAGTGCTGTGAGTGCGGTGAGTGCGGTGAGTGCGGTGAGTGCGGTGAGTGCGGTGAGTGCGGTGAGTGTTGTGAGAGTGGTGAGTGCGGTGAGTGCGGTGAGTGCGGTGAGTGCGGTGAGTGCGGTGAGTGCGGTGAGTGCTGTGAGTGCTGTGAGTGCGGTGAGTGCGGTGAGTGCGGTGAGTGCGGTGAGTGTGGTGAGTGCTGTGAGTGCGGTGAGTGCGGTGAGTGTGGTGAGTGCTGTGAGTGCTGTGAGTGCTGTGAGTGCGGTGAGTGCGGTGAGTGTTGTGAGAGTGGTGAGTGCGGTGAGTGCGGTGAGTGTGGTGAGTGTGGTGAGTGTGGTGAGTGCTGTGAGTCCTGTGAGTGCTGTGAGTGTGGTGAGTGTTGTGAGAGTGGTGAGTGCTGTGAGTGTGGTGAGTGTGGTGAGTGTGGTGAGTGCGGCGAGTGTGGTGAGCGCTGTGAGTGTGGTGAGTGCGGTGAGTGTTGTGAGAGTGGTGAGTGCGGTGAGTGTGGTGAGTGCTGTGAGTGCGGTGAGTGTGGTGAGTGTGGTGAGTGCTGTGAGTGCTGTGAGTGTGGTGAGTGTTGTGAGAGTGGTGAGTGTGGTGAGTGCGGTGAGTGTTGTGAGAGTGGTGAGTGCGGTGAGTGTGGTGAGTGCTGTGAGTGCGGTGAGTGTGGTGAGTGTGGTGAGTGCTGTGAGTGTGGTGAGTGTTGTGAGAGTGGTGAGTGTGGTGAGTGCTGTGAGTGCGGTGAGTGTTGTGAGAGTGGTGAGTGTGGTGAGTGCTGTGAGTGCGGTGAGTGCGGTGAGTGTGGTGAGTGCGGTGAGTGTGGTGAGTGTTGTGAGAGTGGTGAGTGTGGTGAGTGCTGTGAGTGCGGTGAGTGCGGTGAGTGTGGTGAGTGCGGTGAGTGTGGTGAGTGTTGTGAGAGTGGTGAGTGTGGTGAGTGCTGTGAGTGCGGTGAGTGCGGTGAGTGTGGTGAGTGTTGTGAGAGTGGTGAGTGTGGTGAGTGTTGTGAGAGTGGTGAGTGTTGTGAGAGTGGTGAGTGTGGTGAGTGCGGTGAGCGCGGTGAGTGCTGTGAGTGCGGTGAGTGTGGTGAGTGTTGTGAGAGTGGTGAGTGTGGTGAGTGTTGTGAGAGTGGTGAGTGTTGTGAGAGTGGTGAGTGTGGTGAGTGCGGTGAGCGCGGTGAGTGCGGTGAGTGTGGTGAGTGTTGTGAGAGTGGTGAGTGTGGTGAGTGTTGTGAGAGTGGTGAGTGTTGTGAGTGTGGTGAGTGCTGTGAGTGTGGTGAGTGTGGTGAGTGCGGTGAGTGTGGTGAGTGCGGTGAGTGCGGTGAGTGTGGTGAGTGTTGTGAGAGTGGTGAGTGTGGTGAGTGCGGTGAGCGCGGTGAGTGCGGTGAGTGTGGTGAGTGTTGTGAGAGTGGTGAGTGTGGTGAGTGTTGTGAGAGTGGTGAGTGTTGTGAGTGTGGTGAGTGCTGTGAGTGTGGTGAGTGTGGTGAGTGCGGTGAGCGCGGTGAGTGCGGTGAGTGCGCATACGCATTTTAAAAAAAAGGGACCAACAGTCGCTTGAGCTCTCAACTCGGCGAAAAATCCTTTATTATTCTTTTAATACTTCATCGGTCGCACTTTGGGCTCGGCCTGTTCAGACACATGTTTGAGCGTAACCGCGGCGATGGAAAACATACTGAATATGTGTACTCCGGTCAAAAGTACAGTTACATGGCTAAAAATGTACTCGATTACAAGTACTGCTGCCAAAAAGTACACATGAAAAATACTACCCAGTACATTTTTAATGCAGTTTTGGCAGCATTTTGGATCTATATTTTATTAAAATAATTAAAGGGAAATGCCTAAGGCCCGAAGTCACTGGGATAGGCTCCAGTCACTCGCGACCCCGAAAGGGAACAAGCGGTAGAAAATGGATGGATGGATACTTTGAACTGAATTCAGCCGTCCAACATTCTGCATATTTTCTTTAGCTCAGCGCAGGAGAGGATGTACTTTACACTTACAGGGTTTTTAAATGTGACCGATTACAAAGATATGCTGACATTTTTAAACAAGTACATGTTTGAAAATTCATTCTAAAAAGGGCAATTGCTCCTAAATTCACTTCAGAGGGCGCAATTTGCGAGAAAACTGACCATGAACTGCTGGAAACACCAAAAACAGTCCAGCTTTAAGGAGAAGGCACAAAAACCAGACGTTTTGGAAATGATCCTTTTGTTTTTCCCGCTCATGTTTCGCGCTCTAGATTCTACGGTTTGTGGATGTGGTTTCCGGAGCTGTTGAAGCGAGTCGAGGCCGGCGGCTCGCCCTGTGCCAACGCGACCCCCGCCGTTTCCCAGGACAACCAGAGCTGCTACCCAGTGAAGACGGCAGGTGATGCAGCGATAATGGCTCGAAAAACGAGTCATCCAGATGTGAAAGAAAAATAAGATAAAAAAGATGAAACGTGTTCTCTTTTTTGAACAGTTTACATGGAGGGATTCTTCATCGCGGCGTCAAATTTACCCGGAAACATCTTCACCATTTTGATGATGGACAGCATCGGGGGGAAAGCACTTCTGTGTGAGTTTTATTTGACTTCGTATCATGGTAACAAGGCAAAAGCACTGATCCAAACTGTCACCTGCAGGGTCTAGTCTTGATAGAACTGTCACCTGCGGGGTCTAGTCTTGATAGAACTGTTACCTGCAGGGTCTTGTCTTGATAGAACTGTCACCTGCAGGGTCTAGTCTTGATAGAACTGTACACCTGCGGGGTCTAGTCTTGATAGAACTGTTACCTGCAGGGTCTTGTCTTGATAGAACTGTCACCTGCAGGGTCTAGTCTTGATAGAACTGTTACCTGCAGGGTCTAGTCTTGGTAGAACTGTACACCTGCGGGGTCTAGTCTTGATAGAACTGTACACCTGCAGGGTCTAGTCTTGATAGAACTGTACACCTGCAGGGTCTAGTCTTGATAGAACTGTACACCTGCGGGGTCTAGTCTTGATAGAACTGTACACCTGCAGGGTCTAGTCTTGATAGAACTGTCACCTGCAGGGTCTAGTCTTGATAGAACTGTCACCTGCGGGGTCTAGTCTTGATAGAACTGTACACCTGCGGGGTCTAGTCTTGATAGAACTGTCACCTGCAGGGTCTAGTCTTGATAGAACTGTTCACCTGCAGGGTCTAGTCTTGATAGAACTGTCACCTGCAGGGTCTAGTCTTGATAGAACTGTCACCTGCGGGGTCTAGTCTTGATAGAACTGTCACCTGCAGGGTCTAGTCTTGATAGAACTGTCACCTGCGGGGTCTAGCCTTGATAGAAGTGTTCACCTGCAGGGTCTGGTCTTAATAGAAGTGTTCACCTGCAGGGTCTGGTCTTAATAGAAGTGTTCACCTGCAAGGTCTGGTCTTAATAGAACTGTTCACCTGCATGGCCTGGTATTGACATAACTCCCCACCTGCAAGGTCTGGCCTTGATAGATCGGACACCTGCAGGGTCTGGTCTTTATAGAACTGTTCACCTGCATGGTCTGGTGTTAATGGAACTGTTCTTTGTGGTTCTTCTTGCACCTTCAGCCTTCAGCCTGGTGTTGTCCAGCATCAGTGTGTTCCTCATTTACCTGGTGAAGACCAAAGGCCACACTCTTCTGCTCTCGTGTGTCTTCAGTGGAGTCTCTGTCATCGCCTGGAACGCTCTGGACGTCATGGGAACAGAGCTCTATCCCACACACCTCAGGTAAACAAAGAGCTCTAACACACCTCAGGTAAACAAAGAGCTCTAACACACCTCAGGTAAACAAAGAGCTCTAACACACCTCAGGTAAACAAAGAGCTCTAACACACCTCAGGTAAACAAAGAGCTCAAACACACCTCAGGTAACACTTAAAGAGCTCTAACACACCTCAGGTTACACTTAAAGAGCTCTAACACACCTCAGGTTACACTTAAAGAGCTCTAACACACCTCAGGTTACACTTAAAGAGCTTTAACACACCTCAGGTTACACTTAAAGAGCTCTAACACACCTCAGGTAACACTTAAAGAGCTCTAACACACCTCAGGTTACACTTAAAGAGCTTTAACACACCTCAGGTTACACTTAAAGAGCTCTAACACACCTCAGGTAAACAAAGAGCTCTAACACACCTCAGGTTACACTTAAAGAGCTCTAACACACCTCAGGTTACACTTAAAGAGCTCTAACACACCTCAGGTAACACTTAAAGAGCTCTAACACACCTCAGGTTACACTTAAAGAGCTCTAACACACCTCAGGTTACACTTAAAGAGCTCTAACACACCTCAGGTAACACTTAAAGAGCTCTAACACACCTCAGGTAACACTTAAAGAGCTCTAACACACCTCAGGTAACACTTAAAGAGCTCTAACACACCTCAGGTTACACTTAAAGAGCTCTAACACACCTCAGGTTACACTTAAAGAGCTCTAACACACCTCAGGTTACACTTAAAGAGCTCTAACACACCTCAGGTTACACTTAAAGAGCTCTAACACATAATAAGGTGTATATTTCGCTCCTCCAGGTCGACCGCTCTGGGCTTCTTCACGGGCGTGGCTCGGGTGGCAGCGATCATGGGTAACGTGGTGTTCGGGCGCCTGGTGGACACAAACTGTGCGGTGCCGGTGCTCTTGGTGTCGGTGCTGCTGCTGAGCGGAGGATTCGCCGCGTTGCTCCTGCCTCAGACCAAACAGACGGAGCTCACGTGATCGCGGCGTGAAAGAGCCGAGTCGGGTCCAAACGCCGTTCACGTTTTTCTGCTTTAAACGTGTGCGATTTCATTTCCATGCCTCAAATATTCAGGTGATTTTGTGCCTCGGTAATAAAAAAAACACCTGGTGAATCCAGTTTTTACAGTTTCTTTGCCTTAAAGAGTTCAAAGCATTTTTACTTGTAACAGTGAAATGCTTCAATTGTGATTTAAACTACATGAACTATTTAAATCGTTTGTTTCAGTTTGTTGTTTACTCTAAATTGCCATTGTGACTCGTCGACTATTAAAATAATCATTTGACAATCGCAGTCGTTCTCTGGACTAAACGAGCTCTAAAACACACGGAAAGAGCTTTTTATGAAAAAGACAGTGGCATTATTTAATTAAAATGTCTCAAATCAATTTAAAAAGTCTAGTTTTCATCCAAATTGGACTTAAATCATGAATTGTCTCTATCTAGAAGCCTTTTATTCATGTTTCAACCTTGATTTGATTTAAAGTGAAATTAAACATCTCAAAACTTTATTAATTTACTTTTAAATATTAATGCAGACAAATGTTGCTTTAAATTCAGATGGACTTTTGCTGAAATCTACAGAGTCCTGGACTGACTCCCGACTGAATTATTTCCCCAGTAAATGGAAATATATTTAAATTTTCTTCAGAAAAACTGTCACGCTGCAGCTAAAATAATGGAACTGTTGGATTTGAAACACGTTCTTTAAACTCTTTTATGATTATTTTTATATCCAACATGTTTATCTTTAGTGTCCTGACCAAAGGTCTAAACCAGGTCTAAACCTAAACCAGGTCTAAACCAGGTCTAAACCAGGTCCAAACCAGGTCTAAACCAGGTCCAAACCAGGTCTAAACCAGGTCTAAACCAGGTCTAAACCAGGTCCAAACCAGGTCCAAACCAGGTCTAAACCAGGTCTAAACCAGGTCTAAACCAGGTCTAAACCAGGTCCAAACCAGGTCCAAACCAGGTCCAAACCAGGTCCAAACCAGGTCTAAACCAGGTCTAAACCAGGTCCAAGCCAGGTCTAAACCAGGTCCAAACCAGGTCTAAACCAGGTCTAAACCAGGTCCAAACCAGGTCTAAACCAGGTCTAAACAAGGTCTAACCCAGGTCTAAACCAGGTCAAAACCAGGTCTAAACCAGGTCCAAACCAGGTCTAAACCAGGTCTAAACCAGGTCCAAACCAGGTCCAAACCAGGTCCAAACCAGGTCTAAACCAGGTCTAAACCAGGTCTAAACCAGGTCTAAACCAGGTCTAAACCAGGTCCAAACCAGGTCTAAACCAGGACTGAACCAGGTCTAAACAAGGTCTAACCCAGGTCTAAACCAGGCCTAAACCAGGTCCAAACCAGGTCCAAACCAGGTCCAAACCAGGTCTAAACCAGGTCTAAACCATGTCTAAACCAGGTCCAAACCAGGTCCAAACAAGATCCAAACCAGGTCCAAACCAGGTCCAAACCAGGTCTAAACCAGGTCTAAACCAGGTCCAAACCAGGTCCAAACCAGGTCCAAACCAGGTCCAAACCAGGTCTAAACCAGATCCAAACTAGGTCTAAACCAGGTCTAAACCAGGTCTAAACCAGGTCCAAACCAGGTCTAAACCTGGTCTAAACCAGGTCTAAACCAGGATCAAACCAGGTCTAAACCAGGTCTAAACCAGGTCCAAACCAGGTCTAAACCTGGTCTAAACCAGGTCTAAACCAGGATCAAACCAGGTCTAAACCAGATCTAAACCAGGTCTAAACCAGGATCAAACCAGGTCTAAACCAGGTCTAAACCAGGACTGAACCAGGTCTAAACAAGGTCCAAACCAGGTCCAAACCAGGTCCAAACCAGGTGTAAACCAGGTCCAAACCAGGTCTAAACCAGGTCTAAACCAGGACTGAACCAGGTCTAAACAAGGTCCAAACCAGGTCCAAACCAGGTCCAAACCAGGTCTAAACCAGGTCCAAACCAGGTCCAAACCAGTTCTAAACCAGGTCCAAACCAGGTCTAAACCAGGTCTAAACCAGGTCTAAACCAGGACTGAACCAGGTCTAAACAAGGTCCAAACCAGGTCCAAACCAGGTCCAAACCAGGTCTAAACCAGGTCTAAACCAGGTCTAAACCAGGTCTAAACCAGGTCAAAACCAGGTCTAAACCAGGTCTAAACCAGGTCTAAACCAGGTCTAAACCAGGTCCAAACCAGGTCTAAACCAGGTCTAAACCAGGTCCAAACCAGGTCTAAACCAGGTCTAAACCAGGTCTAAACCAGGTCCAAACCAGGTCCAAACCAGGTCTAAACCAGGTCCAAACCAGGTCCAAACCAGGTCTAAACCAGGTCTAAACCAGGATCAAACCAGGTCCAAACCAGGTCTAAACCAGGTCCAAACCAGGTCTAAACCAGGTCTAAACCAGGTCCAAACCAGGTCCAAACCAGGTCTTACCAGGTCTAAACCAGGTCTAAACCAGGTCCAAACCAGGTCTTACCAGGTCCAAACCAGGTCTAAACCAGGACTGAACCAGGTCTAAACAAGGTCCAAACCAGGTCCAAACCAGGTCCAAACCAGGTCCAAACCAGGTCCAAACCAGGTCTAAACCAGATCCAAACTAGGTCTAAACCAGGTCTAAACCAGGTCTAAACCTGGTCTAAACCAGGTCTAAACCAGGATCAAACCAGGTCTAAACCAGGTCTAAACCAGGACTGAACCAGGTCTAAACAAGGTCCAAACCAGGTCCAAACCAGGTCCAAACCAGGTGTAAACCAGGTCCAAACCAGGTCTAAACCAGGTCTAAACCAGGACTGAACCAGGTCTAAACAAGGTCCAAACCAGGTCCAAACCAGGTCCAAACCAGGTCTAAACCAGGTCCAAACCAGGTCCAAACCAGTTCTAAACCAGGTCCAAACCAGGTCTAAACCAGGTCTAAACCAGGTCTAAACCAGGACTGAACCAGGTCTAAACAAGGTCCAAACCAGGTCCAAACCAGGTCCAAACCAGGTCTAAACCAGGTCCAAACCAGGTCTAAACCAGGTCTAAACCAGGTCTAAACCAGGTCAAAACCAGGTCTAAACCAGGTCTAAACCAGGTCTAAACCAGGTCTAAACCAGGTCCAAACCAGGTCTAAACCAGGTCTAAACCAGGTCCAAACCAGGTCTAAACCAGGTCTAAACCAGGTCTAAACCAGGTCCAAACCAGGTCCAAACCAGGTCTAAACCAGGTCCAAACCAGGTCCAAACCAGGTCTAAACCAGGTCTAAACCAGGATCAAACCAGGTCCAAACCAGGTCTAAACCAGGTCCAAACCAGGTCTAAACCAGGTCTAAACCAGGTCCAAACCAGGTCCAAACCAGGTCTTACCAGGTCTAAACCAGGTCTAAACCAGGTCCAAACCAGGTCTTACCAGGTCCAAACCAGGTCTAAACCAGATCTAAACCAGGTCCGAACCAGGTCCAAACCAGGTCCAAACCAGGTCCAAACCAGGTCCAAACCAGGTCCAAACCAGGTCCAAACCAGGTCCAAACCAGGTTTAAACCAGGTCTAAACCTGGTCTAAATCATTATAAAACTGAAGCACAATTAAAAAAATACTGAGAAGAGTTTTAAAAAGGACTTAAACGACTTTAATGCAGCTCAAAATTGAGGACTTTCTAAATAAATCTACATCTTTCCTGCATCTGAAGCTCATTCATACATTTTATTATAATTAGCTCTTTTATGGCCTGGACCAAGCCAAAAATAAATCTAATCATATTTTTTTTTAAATAAATTGTAAATCCTATGAACTTGAAGTTTTCTAGTGGTCCATGTGACAAACTGCTGTATCTTTACATTTTTACAAGTTTTCTTTTTGGGTTAAAACTGCCTCGAGTTTGAATGAGTCCGATTTAGACTTGAAATGAAATGTGAAAACTTTCTTTTTTCCCTTTTTTTACACAGAAAGTTCAGTTAAATAAGTTAAATAAAAACATTCAGTGTTTTTTTTTTACAGTCAATTTGTGTCAAATTACAAATCGAGATTAAAACGAGGCCAAATGTTGTAATAAAACATGACTTAAATCTGACCTTTAATAAATAATCTCTGACAGAGTCATTATTGCTGTATAATTAGACTAAACTGTACGTTTAGTTGTGATGTGGCTCAATAGGTTTAGTTTGTATTTGTGCTCTAGAGAGACTTAATTCTATCTTTTATATGTTCCTTTATTACATTTGCACAGTGGACCGTTCAAACATTTAGTAAATATGACTAAAGTCTGTAAAATTTGTGTTTGTTCTGTGGAAATTACATGATATTTGTTCAAAAATATGTGTCTTTGTTCAGCCTGTTGCATTTGTTCAAGCGTCAACTGGACAAATTAAGAGTTTGGTTGAAATAAACTCTTTGTTTTTCTTTGTACATTTGTCATTTTTTGTGTCTTATTCCCAAATGTTTAGTCCTGACTCTGGCACCAGCAGGAGGCCGGTCCATGTTTAGTCCTGACTCTGGCACCAGCAGGAGGCCGGTCCATGTTTAGTCCTGACTCTGGCACCAGCAGGAGGCCGGTCCATGTTTAGTCCTGACTCTGGCACCAGCAGGAGGTCGGGCCATGTTTAGTCCTGACTCTGACACCAGCAGGAGGCCGGTCCATGTTTAGTCCTGACTCTGGCACCAGTTGGAGGCCGGTCCATGTTTAGTCCTGACTCTGGCACCAGCAGGAGGCCGGTCCATGTTTAGTCCTGACTCTGGCACCAGCAGGAGGCCGGTCCATGTTTAGTCCTGACTCTGGCACCAGCAGGAGGCCGGTCCATGTTTAGTCCTGACTCTGGCACCAGCAGGAGGCCGGTCCATGTTTAGTCCTGACTCTGGCACCAGCAGGAGGCCGGTCCATGTTTAGTCCTGACTCTGGCACCAGCAGGAGGCCGGTCCATGTTTAGTCCAGACTCTGGCACCAGCAGGAGGCCGGTCCATGTTTAGTCCTGACTCTGGCACCAGCAGGAGGCCGGTCCATGTTTAGTCCTGACTCTGGCACCAGCAGGAGGCCGGTCCATGTTTAGTCCTGACTCTGGCACCAGCAGGAGGCCGGTCCATGTTTAGTCCTGACTCTGGCACCAGCAGGAGGCCGGTCCATGTTTAGTCCTGACTCTGGCACCAGCAGGAGGCCGGTCCATGTTTAGTCCTGACTCTGGCACCAGCAGGAGGCCGGTCCATGTTTAGTCCTGACTCTGGCACCAGCAGGAGGCCGGTCCGTGTTTAGTCCTGACTCTGGCACCAGCAGGAGGCCGGTCCGTGTTTAGTCCTGACTCTGGCACCAGCAGGAGGCCAGTCCATGTTTAGTCCTGACTCTGGCACCAGCAGGAGGCCGGTCCATGTTTAGTCCTGACTCTGGCACCAGCAGGAGGCCGGTCCATGTTTAGTCCTGACTCTGGCACCAGCAGGAGGCCATAGTCACCTGCCGACAGTGAAACATAGATCTGACTCGTCTGCATCATTGTGATAGGACACATTTTCACTGCGTATCAGCTGATCTAACGGCATGTAGAGGTTGAACAGAAGGGGACCCAGGACTGACCCTTGGGGCACTCCACAGGTCAGGGTCATGTGGTCTGAGACACAGCTCCCAATTTCAACAAAGTACTTCCTGTCTTCCAGATAGGACCTTAACCAGTTTAGGGCAGTGCCAGTGATGCCCACCCAGTCCTCTAGTCTCTGTAAGAGGATCCCATGATCGACAGTGTCAAAAGCAGCACTCAGATCTAACAGAATTAAGACTGAGGCTTTGCCCGTGTCAGTGTTCAGGCGGATGTCATTTGTCACCTTGACAAGAGCAGTCTCAGTGTGATGAGGTCTAAACTTGACTGAAAAACATCAAATGAGTTGTTTATTAAGAGGAAATCTGTGAGCTTTTCAAGGACTTTGCCCCAAAATGGTAGATTAGAGATGGGCCGGTAATGACTCAGTACTGCGGCATCAAGACTGCTCTTCTTTAGGAGAGGCTTTATGACCGCAGTTTTCAAAGACATTGGGAATGTTCCAGATTGAAGCGACATGTTTACTATGGGAGTGAGTGGTGCTAACAAACTGTTCAGCACAGACTTTAGAAATCTGGAGGGTCACACATGGAGGCAGCATGTAGATGAACTCAGACTGGTGATGATCTCATGGACAGTTTTGTCAGTTACAGGTGCAAAGTGAGTTAGCTCTAAGTGTCTCGGTGGTTTTAGGGTAATTTTTTGCATTGTGGGATTTATTGCATTTTTAATGCTCTGAACTTTGTCATTAAAGAATAATGCAAACTCATTACACTTGCACCAATGAAATTTCCCCATGTGGGACAATAAAGGAATATCTTAAATGAGTTCTAACGGCAGCTGAGCTGGAGGGTTTGTTCATCTGTTACTGTGGCAAACAGGACACACCAGTTGTTACTGCAGCTTCCAATAATTTCAGAGAAATATCTTTCCCTTGTTCTACATAAAAGGAGGTTGTACATGTTCAGCTTCTCTTTGTAAATCTCTTTTTGAACCTGGAGCTTTGACTTCTTTAATGCATGAGCTTTTTGATTTTATATATGTTGTTTTATTATTGTTCATTGTTTTATGTTGCACTGAATCACCAAAGAAAGTTCTTATGTTTGTGAATTTTGTTCATTGACAATGACAATAAACCTTTTCTGAATCTGATTCTGATTAGTTTGGGTTTGAACCTAGCTTTGCTCTGGCTTTTTAAACTTTGATCTTTCCACTGCACCACACCCTGTGTCGGCCGAGGCTCTGAGCAGTTCTGACCCGGAAACACTGCATTCCTTTAACATTCACACTTCCTCAAACACAGACGACGTTTCAGCTCAAGAGGTCGACACACGAGCGGCTCAGAAAAGACTGGACCCTAACGAGTGCAGTGACTGTGGTGAGTACAGCCGTCGTCATGGACACAACATGAATGAGCACAAGAAAGTCACAAAAGTATTTAGATGATGTCGTTCTTCTACATTTCTCTGATCCATTAGTGCGTATGAGCGTTAGAGAAAGAAACGCTGCCCTTTAGTGTAAAACCATGAAATAGTAAATCAAACTGCTTTCTGTTTAGTTCAAACCTCCACAAACACGTTCTGAAATGATTCTTGTCTTAGGTTAAGACTTCAGTGTCAGGACATTCTCAAACATGCATGAACATGGAGGAGGCTACTGTCTTTACTCTCACAAATATTGTATGCAGGTGTAAAAAGTATCTCCACTTGATCAATGCAAGGATAGAATATGATACTTCTTTTGTCAGTCTTTTGAAAGTACAGCTTTCCTTTCTCTTTCTCTTATATCAGGTGCTGTCACTTTAAGGCTCTGCTGGTCTCGTCACTTTGCCAGTTTCACACTGACACTGGAAACAACATGCAGGAGTTTTAAAGTGACGTTTTCAATCACCAAGATAGAATTGTGTTAGAAATGTTTAGATGTTTCAAATAAATCTTATGGGTTTTTCCCTCACGACTCTTTACTGAGTTATGCATTTGTGTCGCTGTATTGACTGAATGAGTAAATCACAGGCAGCACCAAAAGTTCTGTTCAGTCCATGAAACATGTTGAGTTTAGTTTCACTTTGGCTTTTCCAGGGTCAGAATCGTGGCCCCGCCCACTTCTCTGTCGGCTCAAACCGACTACAAACAGGTGGAGAGTTCCATCATCGAGCTCTTGGATTCATCCTTCTTTTTACTACAAACCCTCATCATTACGTTCTGTTCATTATCTGAGCTGCTCCGAGACAGTGACTGTAGGATTTTACAGGTTTATCAGCTTCATATGACACAAAGACACTTTTTCACCCAATATGTCTCTGTCCTCAGGGTCAGAATGGCGGCTCTGAGGTCTGAGGACCAGTTCCTGTGCTCCATCTGTCTGGATCTCTTCACTGAACCAGTGTCCACTCCATGTGGACACAACTTCTGCAAACGCTGTCTCTCCCAGCACTGGGACACCAGCGCCCCCTGCAGGTGTCCTCTGTGTAAAGAGCTGTTCCACATCAAACCAGAGCTCAAAGTGAACACGCTCTTCTCAGAGATGGTCTCTCAGTTCAAACAGGAAGCAGGAAGTAGGTCTGAACAAGAGTCCAGACCTGGAGAAGTGTCCTGTGATTACTGCACCAGTCCCAAACTGAAGGCTCTGAAGTCCTGTCTGGTCTGTCTGTCCTCGTACTGTGAGACGCACCTTCAGCCTCATCTGAGCGTGCCCGGGCTGAGGAGCCACCAGCTGACCCAGCCTGTGGAGAACATAGAGGAGAGGATGTGTCCCCAACACCACAAACCTCTGGAGCTCTTCTGCAGCACCGACCACAGCTGCGTCTGTACCATGTGCACTGCTTTAGAGCACCAGTCTCATAAGTTTGTGTCTCTGAAGGAAGAGTTCACCCAGAGAAAGGCCTCGCTGCAGCAGACTCAGGAGCAGAGCAGGAACATGGTGGAGCAGAGGAGGCTGAAGATCCAGGAGGTCCAGAGCTCAGTGCAGCTCAGTCAGAGAGCAGTCGACACAGAGAGGGCCACAGGGCTGCAGGCCTTCACCGCTCTGATAGAGTCTGTTCAGAGGAGCCGAGAGCGCTTCATACAAGAGCTCCAGGAGAGACAGAGACAGAGCCAGAAACAGGCTGAAGCTCTGGTCCTCCAGCTGCAGCAGGAGATCTGTGAGCTGGAGCAGAGAAGCACTGAGGCAGAGCAGCTCCAACGCTCTGAAGACCACCTGCACTTCCTCCAGCACTGCACTAAACTGACGCCCCCTACAAGCCTGAAGGACTGGAGCAGTGAGACACTGGAGACAGAGACGTATGAGGGAACTGCAGCCCGAGTTCTGTCTGAGCTGGAGGAGAGTCTAAAGGAGACTTTCACTCAAGAACGTAAGGTGTCTGAGGCTAAACTGAAGACAATCAAACAGTTTGCTGTGGATCTAACTCTGGATCCAAACACTGCAAATGTTAAACTGTTTGTGTCCAGAGATTTGAAGCAGGTTCATCACACGGATGAGAAGAAGTTCACAGACAGTCCTCAGAGATTTTCATTCTACAATGTTTTAACAAAGCAGAGTTTTTCTTCAGGCAAGTTCTACTTTGAGGTTCAAGTCAAAAGCAAAACTTCCTGGACTTTAGGAGTGGCCAAAGAGGCTCTGAACAGTAAATATGGATACTGGTGCATCCATAAGGAGAACACAGATAAGTATAAGGCTTGTACTGATCCTCCAGTCCTTCTGTCTCTGAAGTCTCCTCCTCAGAAGGTTGGTGTGTTTGTGGACTATGACAAAGGTCTGGTCTCCTTTTATGATGCTGATTCTGAAGATCTCATCTACTCCTTCACCGGCTGCTGCTTCAAAGAGAAACTGTTTCCATTTTTAAATCCTGGTAGTAATTCTTATGGTGTAAACTCTGCTCCTCTGGTCCTCACCACAGTGAAGAAGTGACTCTGGTGTTCAGACCAATCAGGCAGGAGGCCACTCCCCTCAGGCAGGAGGCCACTCCCCTCAGGCAGGAGCCACTCCTCTTAGGCAGGAGGCCACTCCCCTCAGGCAGGAGGCCACTCCCCTCAGGCAGGAGGCCACTCCCCTCAGGCAGGAGGCCACTCCCCTCAGGCAGGAGGCCACTCCCCTCAGGCAGGAGGCCACTCCCCTCAGGCAGGAGGCCACGCCCCTCAGGCAGGAGGCTACGCCCCTCAGGCAGGAGGCCACTCCCCTCAGGCAGGAGGCCACTCCCCTCAGGCCAGGGGCCACTCCCCTCAGGCAGGAGGCCACTCCCCTCAGGCAGGAGGCCACTCCCCTCAGGCAGGACCAGAACCTCCCTCCACAAGAACAGTTTCTTTCCCTCTGATGTTGGACTCATGAACACTTCTTAAACTCTGTCACTTTCTGCTCTACATCTGTAAATTCAACTGTACATTTGTGTAAATATTAAGCCTATTTTACATTTTTATTCTTTTTTTTATCCATAGCTTATTGTTATTCTTGTCCCATAACACATTTAAATTGTTTCTCTTTTGACTTATTCATTGTTCATTGTTTTATGTTGCATCGATCACCAAGACAAGTTCTATGTTTGTGAATTCATTGACAACGACAATAAACCTTTTCTGATTCTGATAAACACGTACGAAAAGACCATTTTATCACAAAAACATTGGTATTATGTCCAAAAAATACTAAAGCATTGATACTTTTCATCAATAACTGAGGTAAATCCTCAGTCCTTATATTTGCACCTTTGTTTGGTCGTTAGTTGCTCTGGTTTGTGATCATCCAAAGCGCTCGGCGACGCCTCGTTTGTGGACGTTTCCAGTGACTTTTGTGCAGAAGACAAAGCACAACAGATTCTAACAAAACCTTTTCAATCTGTAACATTTTCTCTAACATTTATGTCTTTTACACTTTGTTTCACATATTTTATCCAGACAAATCGCTCGCATCAGCTGTTCACGTGGAAACGCAATAATCCAATTACGCCGGAAATCAGACAAGGATCTTCTGTTGCCTGCGTGTAAATACAGCCGGTGTTTAAAGCGCCCCCTACAGGTCGGACCACTCATCGAACTCAAATACACTTACGTTTTATGTATTTAAAATGTTGCCGAAAATGATTAAAATGTTATCACAGAATAGAACATGTTTTAGGTTTATACTTCCACTTCCTGTTTGTAATTGATGACATCACACTGGGAAATCATCTAATGTCACAATTTCTTTAAATTTGACAAATAAATATATATGAGAGCGACTTTATTTTCTTTAATTCATGTTTAGAGAGTCAAAAAAGTTGTTTCTTTGTGTAAATTCTGCATAAACTTTGACTGGAATGAGTGTCCCTGGTGTGATGTCACTTCCTGTCATTTTCTACAGATATTTCAAAGTTTCCTCCACAAATACCTGCTCGATCGGTGTAAAACTAAAATATATATGTACAACAAGTATAAATACACCAAGTAGTCAATCTTAAAAACCTGAAGGTCGCAAAGAAAACGCAAGCAATTAATTCACAGCAGAGATCGTGTCCACGCTGCGCGACTTTGTTCGTTTTCCACCGATTTCGAAAAACGTTTCGGACGATCGGGCGTTTCTGATCTGCTCTGAAACGAGAAAAGTCGGTGCCTAGTTTTGTCGACATTTACTTACTTCAAAAATGCCAAAGATCATGACTTATCTGTTTCTCTAGATATGAAGTAGGTCTATTTATTTATTCATTTATTTATTTACGTCAGAACAATTATACAGAAAAAGACAAAATTCATTATTTGCATTAGAAGTGACAAACAACAACAAAGACCAAATATGGATTTTAATTACAAATCGTTGGGAAGTTGTTGTTTGTATTCTAATATTAGAGTTTTGGTTCTTTTTGGGCCAAAGAAACTAATCTTCATGAATTGAACGATGAATGACTAAAGTAAGATGTCTGTGGTGAAAAACACAGGCCCATGTGCATGTTGTATACTTACTATTATTATGTATTACTGTAATAAACCAACAAAACTGACCATTATAATCACGTCGGCAAATAAAGTTTAAATTCCATTCATCTGATCTAAAACCTTGGCCGTTTGAAGAGCCGAGTTCACAAAGAGAAAGAGTTTGATGAAACGGTCTCTGTCACATGTGAAGTCTGTGGGAGGAAAGCTCTCTTCACTCTGCTTGTCCTCCAGGTTTCTGCGTTTTCCCACTGGGTTTTGTAGCTTTTCCTCACAGAGAAGGAGCGTCTCAGGAGGAGATGTGGGTTCATCTGCTCGTCTTATTGACCAAAATGACTGTTTTGTTGAGACCTTTGTGCAGGTTGTTTAAGGCGCTGGAATCTCAGTTGTGATTGTAGTTTGTCTTTGCCACAGACAGAGCTCGGGCTGCTCTCACGCTACCTTCAAACCACACCTTATTCATCATTTGTTCTTGGTCTTTAAACCGGCTCTTGTTCCTTTGCTTTGGCCATTTCAGAGCTTAAAACACTGAATCTATTGAAAAGCTGAGTCAGGCGCTCCATCTACTGGCAGCAGAGGGAAATAAACAAAAGCTAGCTTGCCCCGACATGCTAATGCAAGCACACAGTTGTAATGAAGGTGATTCGAGCCAGAAATGCTCATAGCAAGTCTGGAGATGATTTGTGGACTTAAAAACAGCACAAAAGACCTCCAGATCTTTACCTATGACGTCACAAGTCTGGGAAATTTGAAACTGAGTGTTTTTTGCGAGGCTCAGAGAAGAAGCGGAGAAGACGAGCTCGCAAACAGGAGCGTGACTGAAGCTGAACACAAGTCCAGTCATGTTTTAACGTTACAACAAAGTGACCCGCCAACACCTGCAGGGTCCGGTCTTGATAGAACTGTTAACCTGCAGGGCCTGGTCTTAATAGAACTGTTCACCTGCAAGGTCTGGTCTAGATAGAACTGTTCACCTGCAGGGTCTGGTCTAGATAGAACTGTTCACCTGCGGGGGCTGGTGTTGATAGAACTTTCCCCCTGCAGAGTCTGATCATAATAGAACTGTTCACCTGCATGGCCTGGTGTTGATAGAACTTTTTCACCTGCATGGTCTGGTGTTGATAGAACTGTTCTTTGTGGTTCTCGCTGGTTCTTTGTGGTTCTTTGTGGTTCTTCTTGCACCTTCAGCCTTCAGCCTGGTGTTGTCCAGCATCAGTGTGTTCCTCATTTACCTGGTGAAGACCAAAGGCCACACTCTTCTGCTCTCGTGTGTCTTCAGTGGAGTCTCTGTCATCGCCTGGAACGCTCTGGACGTCATGGGAACAGAGCTCTATCCCACACACCTCAGGTAAACAAAGAGCTCTAACACACCTCAGGTAAACAAAGAGCTCTAACACACCTCAGGTAAACAAAGAGCTCTAACACACCTCAGGTAAACAAAGAGCTCTAACACACCTCAGGTAAACAAAGAGCTCTAACACACCTCAGGTAAACAAAGAGCTCTAACACACCTCAGGTAAACAAAGAGCTCTCACACACCTCAGGTAAACAAAGAGCTCTAACAAACCTCAGGTAAACAAAGAGCTCTAACACACCTCAGGTAAACAAAGAGCTCTAACACACAACACACTTCAGGTAAACAAAGAGCTCTCACACACTTCAGGTAAACAAAGAGCTCTAACACACCTCAGGTAAACAAAAAGCTCTAACACACTTCAGGTAAACAAAGTGCTCTAACACACCTCAGGTAAACAAAAAGCTCTAACACACTTCAGGTAAACAAAAAGCTCTAACACACTTCAGGTAAACAAAGAGCTCTAACACACTTCAGGTAAACAAAGAACTCTCACACACCTAAGGTAAACAAAGAGCTCTAACACATCTCGGGTTACACTTAAATAGCTCTAACACACCTCAGGTAAACAAAGAGTTCTAACACACCTCAGGTAAACAAAGAGCTCTAACACACCTCAGGTAAACAAAGAGCTCTAACACACCTCAGGTAAACAAAGAGCTCTAACACACCTCAGGTAAACTAAGAGCTCTAACACACCTCAGGTAAACAAAGAGCTCTAACACACTTCAGGTAAACAAAGAGCTCTAACACACCTCAGGTAACACCTAAAGAGCTCTAACACACCTCAGGTAAACAAAGAGCTCTAACACACCTCAGGTAACACTTAAAGAGCTCTAACACACCTCAGGTAAACAAAGAGTTCTAACACACCTCAGGTAAACAAAGAGTTCTAACACACCTCAGGTAAACAAAGAGTTCTAACACACCTCAGGTAAACTAAGAGCTCTAACACACCTCAGGTAACACTTAAAGAGCTCTAACACACCTCAGGTAAACAAAGAGCTCTAACACACCTCAGGTAAACAAAGAGCTCTAACACACCTCAGGTAATACTTAAAGAGCTCTAACACACCTCAGGTAAACAAAGAGCTCTAACACACCTTAGGTTACACTTAAAGAGCTCTAACACACCTCAGGTAACACTTAAAGAGCTCTAACACACCTCAGGTTACACTTAAAGAGCTCTAACACACCTCAGGTTACACTTAAAGAGCTCTAACACACCTCAGGTAACACTTAAATAGCTCCAACACACCTCAGGTTACACTTAAAGAGCTCTAACACACCTCAGGTTACACTTAAAGAGCTCTAACACACCTCAGGTAACACTTAAATAGCTCTAACACACCTCAGGTTACACTTAAAGAGCTCTAACACACCTCAGGTTACACTTAAAGAGCTCTAACACACCTCAGGTTACACTTAAAGAGCTCTAACACACCTCAGGTAAACAAAGAGCTCTAACACACCTCAGGTAAACAAAGAGCTCTAACACACCTCAGGTTACACTTAAAGAGCTCTAACACACCTCAGGTGACACTTAAAGAGCTCTAACACACCTCAGGTTACACTTAAAGAGCTCTAACACACCTCAGGTTACACTTAAAGAGCTCTAACACACCTCAGGTAAACAAAGAGCTCTAACACACCTCAGGTAAACAAAGAGCTCTAACACACCTCAGGTTACACTTAAAGAGCTCTAACACACCTCAGGTAAACAAAGAGCTCTAACACACCTCAGGTTACACTTAAAGAGCTCTAACACACCTCAGGTTACACTTAAAGAGCTCTAACACACCTCAGGTTACACTTAAAGAGCTCTAACACACCTCAGGTTACACTTAAAGAGCTCTAACACACCTCAGGTTACACTTAAAGAGCTCTAACACATAATAAGGTGTATATTTCGCTCCTCCAGGTCGACCGCTCTGGGCTTCTTCACGGGCGTGGCTCGGGTGGCAGCGATCATGGGTAACGTGGTGTTCGGGCGCCTGGTGGACACAAACTGTGCGGTGCCGGTGCTCTTGGTGTCGGTGCTGCTGCTGAGCGGAGGATTCGCCGCGTTGCTCCTGCCTCAGACCAAACAGACGGAGCTCACGTGATCGCGGCGTGAAAGAGCCGAGTCGGGTCCAAACGCCGTTCACGTTTTTCTGCTTTAAACGTGTGCGATTTCATTTCCATGCCTCAAATATTCAGGTGATTTTGTGCCTCGGTAATAAAAAAAACACCTGGTGAATCCAGTTTTTACAGTTTCTTTGCCTTAAAGAGTTCAAAGCATTTTTACTTGTAACAGTGAAATGCTTCAATTGTGATTTAAACTACATGAACTATTTAAATCGTTTGTTTCAGTTTGTTGTTTACTCTAAATTGCCATTGTGACTCGTCGACTATTAAAATAATCATTTGACAATCGCAGTCGTTCTCTGGACTAAACGAGCTCTAAAACACACGGAAAGAGCTTTTTATGAAAAAGACAGTGGCATTATTTAATTAAAATGTCTCAAATCAATTTAAAAAGTCTAGTTTTCATCCAAATTGGACTTAAATCATGAATTGTCTCTATCTAGAAGCCTTTTATTCATGTTTCAACCTTGATTTGATTTAAAGTGAAATTAAACATCTCAAAACTTTATTAATTTACTTTTAAATATTAATGCAGACAAATGTTGCTTTAAATTCAGATGGACTTTTGCTGAAATCTACAGAGTCCTGGACTGACTCCCGACTGAATTATTTCCCCAGTAAATGGAAATATATTTAAATTTTCTTCAGAAAAACTGTCACGCTGCAGCTAAAATAATGGAACTGTTGGATTTGAAACACGTTCTTTAAACTCTTTTATGATTATTTTTATATCCAACATGTTTATCTTTAGTGTCCTGACCAAAGGTCTAAACCAGGTCTAAACCTAAACCAGGTCTAAACCAGGTCTAAACCAGGTCCAAACCAGGTCTAAACCAGGTCCAAACCAGGTCTAAACCAGGTCTAAACCAGGTCTAAACCAGGTCCAAACCAGGTCCAAACCAGGTCTAAACCAGGTCTAAACCAGGTCTAAACCAGGTCTAAACCAGGTCTAAACCAGGTCCAAACCAGGTCTAAACCAGGTCTAAACCAGGTCTAAACCAGGTCCAAACCAGGTCCAAACCAGGTCTAAACCAGGTCTAAACCAGGTCTAAACCAGGTCTAAACCAGGTCCAAACCAGGTCTAAACCAGGTCTAAACAAGGACTGAACCAGGTCTAAACCAGGTCTAAACCAGGTCCAAGCCAGGTCTAAACCAGGTCCAAACCAGGTCTAAACCAGGTCTAAACCAGGTCCAAACCAGGTCTAAACCAGGTCTAAACAAGGTCTAACCCAGGTCTAAACCAGGTCAAAACCAGGTCTAAACCAGGTCCAAACCAGGTCTAAACCAGGTCTAAACCAGGTCCAAACCAGGTCCAAACCAGGTCCAAACCAGGTCTAAACCAGGTCTAAACCAGGTCTAAACCAGGTCTAAACCAGGTCCAAACCAGGTCTAAACCAGGACTGAACCAGGTCTAAACAAGGTCTAACCCAGGTCTAAACCAGGCCTAAACCAGGTCCAAACCAGGTCTAAACAAGGTCCAAACCAGGTCTAAACCAGGTCTAAACCATGTCTAAACCAGGTCCAAACCAGGTCCAAACAAGATCCAAACCAGGTCCAAACCAGGTCCAAACCAGGTCTAAACCAGGTCTAAACCAGGTCCAAACCAGGTCCAAACCAGGTCCAAACCAGGTCCAAACCAGGTCTAAACAAGATCCAAACTAGGTCTAAACCAGGTCTAAACCAGGTCTAAACCAGGTCCAAACCAGGTCTAAACCTGGTCTAAACCAGGTCTAAACCAGGATCAAACCAGGTCTAAACCAGGTCTAAACCAGGACTGAACCAGGTCTAAACAAGGTCCAAACCAGGTCCAAACCAGGTCCAAACCAGGTGTAAACCAGGTCCAAACCAGGTCTAAACCAGGTCTAAACCAGGACTGAACCAGGTCTAAACAAGGTCCAAACCAGGTCCAAACCAGGTCCAAACCAGGTCTAAACCAGGTCCAAACCAGGTCCAAACCAGTTCTAAACCAGGTCCAAACCAGGTCTAAACCAGGTCTAAACCAGGTCTAAACCAGGACTGAACCAGGTCTAAACAAGGTCCAAACCAGGTCCAAACCAGGTCCAAACCAGGTCTAAACCAGGTCCAAACCAGGTCTAAACCAGGTCTAAACCAGGTCTAAACCAGGTCAAAACCAGGTCTAAACCAGGTCTAAACCAGGTCTAATCCAGGTCCAAACCAGGTCCAAACCAGGTCCAAACCAGGTCTAAACCAGGTCTAAACCAGGTCTAAACCAGGTCCAAACCAGGTCTAAACCAGGACTGAACCAGGTCTAAACAAGGTCTAACCCAGGTCTAAACCAGGTCTAAACCAGGTCCAAACCAGGTCCAAACCAGGTCCAAACCAGGTATAAACCAGGTCTAAACCAGGTCCAAACCAGGTCCACCCCAGATCCAAACCAGGTTTAAACCAGATCCAAACCAGGTTTAAACCAGGTCCAAACCAGATCCAAACCAGGTCTAACCCAGATCCAAACCAGGTCTAAACCAGGTCTAAACCAGATCCAAACAAGGTCTAAACCAGGTCTAAACCAGGTCTAAACCAGGTCTAAACCAGGTCTAAACCAGGTCTAAACCAGGTCCGAACCAGGTCTAAACCAGGACTGAACCAGGTCTAAACAAGGTCTAACCCAGGTCTAAACCAGGTCTAAACCAGGTCCAAACCAGGTCCAAACAAGGTCCAAACCAGGTCTAAACCAGGTCTGAACCAGGTCCAAACCAGATCCAAACCAGGTCCAAACCAGGTCCAAACCAGGTCCAAACCAGGTGCAAACCAGATCTAAACCAGGTCCAAACCAGGTCTAAACCAGGTCCAAACCAGGTCTAAACCAGGACTGAACCAGGTCTAAACAAGGTCTAACCCAGGTCTAAACCAGGTCAAAACCAGGTCTAAACCAGGTCCAAACCAGATCTAAACCAGGTCCAAACCAGATCTAAACCAGGTCTAAACCAGGTCTAAACCAGGACTGAACCAGGTCTAAACAAGGTCTAACCCAGGTCTAAACCAGGTCAAAACCAGGTCTAAACCAGGTCCAAACCAGATCTAAACCAGGTCCAAACCAGATCTAAACCAGGTCCAAACCAGGTCCAAACCAGGTCCAAACCAGGTCTAAACCAGGTCTAAACCATGTCTAAACCAGGTCCAAACCAGGTCCAAACAAGATCCAAACCAGGTCCAAACCAGGTCCAAACCAGGTCTAAACCAGGTCTAAACCAGGTCTAAACCAGGTCTAAACCAGGTCTAAACCAGGTCCAAACCAGGTCCAAACCAGGTCCAAACCAGGTCTAAACCAGGTCTAAACCAGGACTGAACCAGGTCTAAACAAGGTCCAAACCAGGTCCAAACCAGGTCCAAACCAGGTGTAAACCAGGTCCAAACCAGGTCTAAACCAGGTCTAAACCAGGACTGAACCAGGTCTAAACAAGGTCCAAACCAGGTCCAAACCAGGTCCAAACCAGGTCTAAACCAGGACTTAACCAGGTCTAAACCAGGTCTAAACCAGGTCCAAACCAGGTCTAAACCAGGTCTAAACCAGGTCTAAACCAGGTCTAAACCAGGACTGAACCAGGTCTAAACAAGGTCCAAACCAGGTCCAAACCAGGTCCAAACCAGGTCTAAACCAGGTCCAAACCAGGTCCAAACCAGTTCTAAACCAGGTCCAAACCAGGTCTAAACCAGGTCTAAACCAGGTCTAAACCAGGACTGAACCAGGTCTAAACAAGGTCCAAACCAGATCCAAACCAGGTCTAAACCAGGTCTAAACCAGGTCTAAACCAGGTCAAAACCAGGTCTAAACCAGGTCTAATCCAGGTCCAAACCAGGTCCAAACCAGGTCCAAACCAGGTCTAAACCAGGTCTAAACCAGGTCTAAACCAGGTCCAAACCAGGTCTAAACCAGGACTGAACCAGGTCTAAACAAGGTCTAACCCAGGTCTAAACCAGGTCTAAACCAGGTCTAAACCAGGTCTAAACCAGGTCTAAACCAGGTCTAAACCAGGACTGAACCAGGTCTAAACAAGGTCCAAACCAGGTCCAAACCAGGTCCAAACCAGGTCTAAACCAGGTCCAAACCAGGTCCAAACCAGTTCTAAACCAGGTCCAAACCAGGTCTAAACCAGGTCTAAACCAGGTCTAAACCAGGACTGAACCAGGTCTAAACAAGGTCCAAACCAGGTCCAAACCAGGTCCAAACCAGGTCTAAACCAGGTCTAAACCAGGTCCAAACCAGGTCTAAACCAGGTCTAAACCAGGTCTAAACCAGGTCTAAACCAGGTCCAAACCAGGTCCAAACAAGATCCAAACCAGGTCCAAACCAGGTCCAAACCAGGTCTAAACCAGGTCTAAACCAGGTCTAAACCAGGTCCAAACCAGGTCCAAACCAGGTCTAAACCAGGTCTAAACCAGGTCTAAACCAGGTCCAAACCAGGTCCAAACCAGATCCAAACTAGGTCTAAACCAGGTCTAAACCAGGTCCAAACCAGGTCCAAACCAGGTCTAAACCAGGTCAAAACCAGGTCTAAACCAGGTCTAATCCAGGTCCAAACCAGGTCCAAACCAGGTCCAAACCAGGTCTAAACCAGGTCTAAACCAGGTCTAAACCAGGTCCAAACCAGGTCCAAACCAGATCCAAACAAGGTCTAAACCAGGTCTAAACCAGGTCCAAACCAGGTCTAAACCAGGTCCAAACCAGGTCCAAACAAGGTCCAAACCAGGTCTAAACCAGATCCAAACCAGGTCCAAACCAGGTCCAAACCAGGTCCAAACCAGGTCCAAACCAGATCCAAACCAGGTTTAAACCAGGTCCAAACCAGGTCCAAACCAGGTTTAAACCAGGTCCAAACCAGGTCCAAACCAGATCCAAACAAGGTCCAACCCAGATCCAAACCAGGTCTAAACCAGGTCTAAACCAGATCCAAACAAGGTCTAAACCAGGTCCAAACCAGGTCCAAACCAGGTCCAAACCAGGTCCAAACAAGGTCCAAACCAGGTCTAAACCAGATCCAAACCAGGTCCAAACCAGGTCCAAACCAGGTCCAAACCAGGTCCAAACCAGATCCAAACCAGGTTTAAACCAGGTCCAAACCAGGTCCAAACCAGGTTTAAACCAGGTCCAAACCAGGTCCAAACCAGATCCAAACAAGGTCCAACCCAGATCCAAACCAGGTCTAAACCAGGTCTAAACCAGATCCAAACAAGGTCTAAACCAGGTCCAAACCAGGTCCAAACCAGGTCCAAACCAGGCCCAAACTAGGTCTAAACCAGGTCTAAACCAGGTCTGAACCAGGTCTAAACCAGGACTGAACCAGGTCTAAACAAGGTCTAAACCAGGTCTAAACCAGGTCCGAACCAGGTCTAAACCAGGACTGAACCAGGTCTAAACAAGGTCTAACCCAGGTCTAACCCAGGTCTAAACCAGGTCAAAACCAGGTCCAAACAAGGTCTAACCCAGATCCAAACCAGGTCTAAACCAGGTCTAAACCAGATCCAAACAAGGTCTAAACCAGGTCTAAACCAGGTCCAAACCAGGTCTAAACCAGGTCCGAACCAGGTCTAAACCAGGACTGAACCAGGTCTAAACAAGGTCTAACCCAGGTCTAAACCAGGTCCAAACCAGGTCCAAACAAGGTCCAAACCAGGTCTAAACCAGATCCAAACCAGGTCCAAACCAGGTCCAAACCAGGTCCAAACCAGGTCCAAACCAGATCCAAACCAGGTTTAAACCAGGTCCAAACCAGGTCCAAACCAGGTTTAAACCAGGTCCAAACCAGGTCCAAACCAGATCCAAACAAGGTCCAACCCAGATCCAAACCAGGTCTAAACCAGGTCTAAACCAGATCCAAACAAGGTCTAAACCAGGTCCAAACCAGGTCCAAACCAGGTCCAAACCAGGTCCAAACAAGGTCCAAACCAGGTCTAAACCAGATCCAAACCAGGTCCAAACCAGGTCCAAACCAGGTCCAAACCAGGTCCAAACCAGATCCAAACCAGGTTTAAACCAGGTCCAAACCAGGTCCAAACCAGGTTTAAACCAGGTCCAAACCAGGTCCAAACCAGATCCAAACAAGGTCCAACCCAGATCCAAACCAGGTCTAAACCAGGTCTAAACCAGATCCAAACAAGGTCTAAACCAGGTCCAAACCAGGTCCAAACCAGGTCCAAACCAGGCCCAAACTAGGTCTAAACCAGGTCTAAACCAGGTCTGAACCAGGTCTAAACCAGGACTGAACCAGGTCTAAACAAGGTCTAAACCAGGTCTAAACCAGGTCCGAACCAGGTCTAAACCAGGACTGAACCAGGTCTAAACAAGGTCTAACCCAGGTCTAACCCAGGTCTAAACCAGGTCAAAACCAGGTCCAAACAAGGTCCAAACAAGGTCCAAACCAGGTCCAAACCAGGTCCAAACCAGGTCCAAACCAGGTCCAAACCAGATCCAAACCAGGTCCAAACCAGATCTAAACCAGGTCAAAACCAGGTCCAAACAAGGTCCAAACAAGGTCCAAACAAGGTCCAAACCAGGTCCAAACCAGGTCCAAACCAGGTCCAAACCAGGTCTAAACCGGGTCCAAACCAGGTCCAAACCAGGTTTAAACCAGGTCCAAACCAGGTCCAAACCAGATCCAAACAAGGTCTAAACCAGATCCAAACCAGGTCTAAACCAGATCTAAACAAGGTCTAAAACAGGTCCAAACCAGGTCCAAACCAGGTTTAAACCAGGTCCAAACCAGGTCCAAACCAGATCCAAACAAGGTCCAACCCAGATCCAAACCAGGTCTAAACCAGGTCTAAACCAGATCCAAACAAGGTCTAAACCAGGTCCAAACCAGGTCCAAACCAGGTCCAAACCAGGCCCAAACTAGGTCTAAACCAGGTCTAAACCAGGTCTGAACCAGGTCTAAACCAGGACTGAACCAGGTCTAAACAAGGTCTAAACCAGGTCTAAACCAGGTCCGAACCAGGTCTAAACCAGGACTGAACCAGGTCTAAACCAGGACTGAACCAGGTCTAAACCAGGTCCAAACAAGGTCCAAACAAGGTCCAAACCAGGTCTAAACCAGGTCTAAACCAGATCCAAACAAGGTCTAAAACAGGTCCAAACCAGGTCCAAACCAGGTCTAAACCAGGTTTAAACCTGGACTAAATCAATATAAAACTGACGCACAATTAAAAAAATACTGAGAAGAGTTTTAAAAAGGACTTAAACGATTTTAAAGGAGCTCAAAATTGAGGACTTTCTAAATAAATCTACATCTTTCTTGCATCTGAAGCTCATTCATACATTTTATTATAATTAGCTCTTTTATGGCCTGGACCAAGCCAAAAATAAATCTAATCATATTTTTTTTAAAATAAATTGTAAATCCTATGAACTTGAAGTTTTCTAGTGGTCCATGTGACAAACTGCTGTATCTTTACATTTTTACAAGTTTTCTTTTTGGGTTAAAACTTCCTCGAGTTTGAATGAGTCCGATTTAGACTTGAAATGAAATGTATAAACTTTCTTTTTTCCCTTTTTTTACACAGAAAGTTCAGTTAAATAAGTTAAATAAAAACATTCAGTGTTTTTTTTTTACAGTCAATTTGTGTCAAATTACAAATCGAGATTAAAACGAGGCCAAATGTTGTAATAAAACATGACTTAAATCTGACCTTTAATAAATAATCTCTGACAGAGTCATTATTGCTGTATAATTAGACTAAACTGTACGTTTAGTTGTGATGTGGCTCAATAGTTTTAGTTTGTATTTGTGCTCTAGAGAGACTTAATTCTATCTTTTATATGTTCCTTTATTACATTTGCACAGTGGACCGTTCAAACATTTAGTAAATATGACTAAAGTCTGTAAAATTTGTGTTTGTTCTGTGGAAATTACATGATATTTGTTCAAAAATATGTGTCTTTGTTCAGCCTGTTGCATTTGTTCAAGCGTCAACTGGACAAATTAAGAGTTTGGTTGAAATAAACTCTTTGTTTTTCTTTCTACATTTGTCATTTTTTGTGTCTTATTCCCAAATGTTTAGTCCTGACTCTGGCACCAGCAGGAGGCCGGTCCATGTTTAGTCCTGACTCTGGCACCAGCAGGAGGCCGGTCCATGTTTAGTCCTGACTCTGGCACCAGCAGGAGGCTGGTCCATGTTTAGTCCTGACTCTGGCACCAGCAGGAGGCCGGTCCATGTTTAGTCCTGACTCTGGCACCAGCAGGAGGCCGGTCCATGTTTAGTCCTGACTCTGGCACCAGCAGGAGGCTGGTCCATGTTTAGTCCTGACTCTGGCACCAGCAGGAGGCCGGTCCATGTTTAGTCCTGACTCTGGCACCAGCAGGAGGCCGGTCCATGTTTAGTCCTGACTCTGGGCACCAGCAGGAGGCCGGTCCATGTTTAGTCCTGACTCTGGCACCAGCAGGAGGCCGGTCCATGTTTAGTCCTGACTCTGGCACCAGCAGGAGGCCGGTCCATGTTTAGTCCTGACTCTGGCACCAGCAGGAGGCCGGTCCATGTTTAGTCCTGACTCTGGCACCAGCAGGAGGCCGGTCCATGTTTAGTCCTGACTCTGGCACCAGCAGGAGGCCGGTCCATGTTTAGTCCTGACTCTGGCACCAGCAGGAGGCCGGTCCATGTTTAGTCCTGACTCTGGCACCAGCAGGAGGCCGGTCCATCTTTAGTCCTGACTCTGGCACCAGCAGGAGGCCGGTCCATGTTTAGTCCTGACTCTGGCACCAGCAGGAGGCCGGTCCATGTTTAGTCCTGACTCTGGCACCAGCAGGAGGCCGGTCCATGTTTAGTCCTGACTCTGGCACCAGCAGGAGGCCGGTCCATCTTTAGTCCTGACTCTGGCACCAGCAGGAGGCCGGTCCATGTTTAGTCCTGACTCTGGCACCAGCAGGAGGCCGGTCCATGTTTAGTCCTGACTCTCGCACCAGCAGGAGGTCGGCCCATGTTTAGTCCTGACTCTGGCACCAGCAGGAGGCCGGTCCATGTTTAGTCCTGACTCTGGCACCAGCAGGAGGCCGGCCCATGTTTAGTCCTGACTCTGGCACCAGCAGGAGGCCGGTCCATGTTTAGTCCTGACTCTGGCACCAGCAGGAGGCCGGTCCATGTTTAGTCCTGACTCTGGCACCAGCAGGAGGCCGGTCCATGTTTAGTCCTGACTCTGGCACCAGCAGGAGGCCGGCCCATGTTTAGTCCTGACTCTGGCACCAGCAGGAGGCCGGTCCATGTTTAGTCCTGACTCTGGCACCTGCAGGAGGCCGGTCCATGTTTAGTCCTGACTCTGGCACCAGCAGGAGGCCGGTCCATGTTTAGTCCTGACTCTGGCACCAGCAGGAGGCCGGTCCATGTTTAGTCCTGACTCTAGCACCAGCAGGAGGCCGGTCCATGTTTAGTCCTGACTCTGGCACCAGCAGGAGGCCGGTCCCTGAGGTCCTCAGAGTCCGAGATGGTTCATATGGCACTAACATGTCTGAGATGTACTTTGGTGCTAGGCCATGGAGAGACTTGTACACAAACAGAGCTGCTTTAAAGTCTCTTCTCTGGGCCACAGGGGGCAGTGCAGAGACCTGAGAACAGGACTAATGTGATGGTACTTCCTGGTTCTAGTCAGGACCCGAGCAGCAGCGTTCTGGATGTACTGCAGCTGTTTTACAGCTCGTTTGGAGAGGCCAGTGAGCGGCCGTTTTAGTAGTCTAATCTACCAGAGACAAAGTCTCTCCAAATCTGGTTTAGACACTATATTTTTGATTTTGACAATGTTTTTTAGATGGTAAAAATCTGCTGATGTTATTGATTTGACGTGGCTGTTAAAGTTCAAGTCTGAGTCCATTATTACCCCCAAATTTCTGACTTGGTTTGTAGGTTTTAGAGCGAGACTCTGGAGGTGACCGCTAACACTTTCTCTTTGTTTTTGTGACAAAGACAATGATTTCAGTCTTGTCTGAGTTCAGCTGGAGAAAGTTGTTTTGCATCCACAAACTGATCTGTTGGATGCAGTGACAGAGTGAATCTACTGGTCCATAGTCACCTGCCGATAGTGAAACATAGATCTGACTCGTCTGCATAATTGTGATAGGACACATTTTCACTGCGTATCAGCTGATCTAACGGCAGCATGTAGAGGTTGAACAGAAGGGGACCCAGGACTGACCCTTGGGGCACTCCACAGGTCAGGGTCATGTGGTCTGAGACACAGTTACCAATTTCAAAAAAGTACTTGCTGTCTTCCAGGTAGGACCTTAACCAGTTTAGGGCGGGGCCGGTGATGCCCACCCAGTCCTCTAGTCTCTGTAAGAGGATCCCATGATCGACAGTGTCAAAAGCAGCACTCAGATCTAACAGAATTAAGACTCAGGCTTTGCCCGTGTCAGTGTTCAGGCGGATGTCATTTGTCACCTTGACAACAACAGTCTCAGTGCTGTGATGAGGTCTAAACTTGACTGAAAAACATCAAATGAGTTGTTTATTAAGAGGAAATCTGTGACTGTTGTAAACAACCTTTTCAAGGACTTTGCCCCAAAATGGTAGATTAGAGATGGATCTGTAATGACTCAGGACTGCAGCATCAAGACTGCTCTTCTTTAGGAGAGGCTTTATGACCGCAGTTTTCAAAGACATTGGGAATGTTCCAGATTGAAGCGACATGTTTACTATGGGAGTGAGTGGTGCTAACAAACTGTTCAGCACAGACTTTAGAAATCTGGTGGGTAACACATGGAGGCAGCTGTAGATGAACTCAGACTGGTGATGATCTCATGGACAGTTTTGTCAGTTACAGGTGCAAAGTGAGTTAGCTCTAAGTGTCTCGGTGGTTTTAGGGTAATTTTTTGCATTGTGGGATTTATTGCATTTTTAATGCTCTGAACTTTGTCATTAAAGAATAATGCAAACTCATTACACTTGCACCAATGAAATTTCCCCATGTGGGACAATAAAGGAATATCTTAAATGAGTTCTAACGGCAGCTGAGCTGGAGGGTTTGTTCATCTGTTACTGTGGCAAACAGGACACACCAGTTGTTACTGCAGCTTCCAATAATTTCAGAGAAATATCTTTCCCTTGTTCTACATAAAAGGAGGTTGTACATGTTCAGCTTCTCTTTGTAAATCTCTTTTTGAACCTGGAGCTTTGACTTCTTTAATGCATGAGCTTTTTGATTTTATATATGTTGTTTTATTATTGTTCATTGTTTTATGTTGCACTGAATCACCAAAGAAAGTTCTTATGTTTGTGAATTTTGTTCATTGACAATGACAATAAACCTTTTCTGAATCTGATTCTGATTAGTTTGGGTTTGAACCTAGCTTTGCTCTGGCTTTTTAAACTTTGATCTTTCCACTGCACCACACCCTGTGTCGGCCGAGGCTCTGAGCAGTTCTGACCCGGAAACACTGCATTCCTTTGACATTAGATCCTCACACTTCCTCAAACACAGACGACGTTTTAGCTCAAGAGGGTGACACACGAGCGGCTCAGAAAAGACTGGACCCTAACGAGTGCAGTGACTGTGGTGAGTACAGCCGTCGTCATGGACACAACATGAATGAGCACGAGAAAGTCACACAAGTATTTAGATGATGTCGTTCTTCTACATTTCTCTGATCCATTAGTGCGTATGAGCGTTAGAGAAAGAAACGCTGCCCTTTAGTGTAAAACCATGAAATACTAAATCAAACTGCTTTCTGTTTAGTTCAAACCTCCACAAACACGTTCTGAAATGATTCTTGTCTTAGGTTAAGACTTCAGTGTCAGGACATTCTCAAACATGCATGAACATGGAGGAGGCTACTGTCTTTACACTCACAAATATTGTATGCAGGTGTAAAAAGTATCTCCACTTGATCAATGCAAGGATAGAATATGATACTTCTTTTGTCAGTCTTTTGAAAGTACAGCTTTCCTTTCTCTTTCTCTTATATCAGGTGCTGTCACTTTAAGGCTCTGCTGGTCTCGTCACTTTGCCAGTTTCACACTGACACTGGAAACAACATGCAGGAGTTTTAAAGTGACGTTTTCAATCACCAAGATAGAATTGTGTTAGAAATGTTTAGATGTTTCAAATAAATCTTATGGGTTTTTCCCTCACGACTCTTTACTGAGTTATGCATTTGTGTCGCTGTATTGACTGAATGAGTAAATCACAGGCAGCACCAAAAGTTCTGTTCAGTCCATAAAACATGTTGAGTTTAGTTTAACTTTGGCTTTTCCAGGGTCAGAATCGTGGCCCCGCCCACTTCTCTGTCAGCTCAAACCGACTACAAACAGGTGGAGAGTTCCATCATCAAGCTCTTGGATTCATCCTTCTTTTTACTACAAACCCTCATCATTACGTTCTGTTCATGATCTGAGCTGCTCCGAGACAGTGACTGTAGGATTTTACAGGTTTATCAGCTTCATATGACGCAAAGACACTTTTTCACCCAATATGTCTCTGTCCTCAGGGTCAGAATGGCGGCTCTGAGGTCTGAGGACCAGTTCCTGTGCTCCATCTGTCTGGATCTCTTCACTGAACCAGTGACCACTCCATGTGGACACAACTTCTGCAAACGCTGCCTCTCCCAGCACTGGGACACCAGCGCCCCCTGCAGGTGTCCTCTGTGTAATGAGCTGTTCTACATCAAACCAGAGCCCAAAGTGAACACGCTCGTCTCAGAGATGGTCTCTCAGTTCAAACAGGAAGCAGGAAGTAGGTCTGAACCAGAGTCCAGACCTGGAGAAGTGTCCTGTGATTACTGCACCAGTCCCAAACTGAAGGCTCTGAAGTCCTGTCTGGTCTGTCTGTCCTCGTACTGTGAGACGCACCTTCAGCCTCATCTGAGCGTGCCCGGGCTGAGGAGCCACCAGCTGACCCAGCCTGTGGAGAACATAGAGGAGAGGATGTGTCCCCAACACCACAAACCTCTGGAGCTCTTCTGCAGCAGCTTTAGAGCACCAGTCTCATAAGTTTGTGTCTCTGAAGCAAGAGTTCCACCGGAGAAAGGCCTCGCTGCAGCAGACTCAGGAGCAGAGCAGGAACATGGTGGAGCAGAGGAGGCTGAAGATCCAGGAGGTCCAGAGCTCAGTGCAGCTCAGTCAGAGAGCAGTCGACACAGAGAGGGCCACAGGGCTGCAGGCCTTCACCGCTCTGATAGAGTCTGTTCAGAGGAGCCGAGAGCGCTTCATACAAGAGCTCCAGGAGAGACAGAGACAGAGCCAGAAACAGCCTGAAGCTCTGGTCCTCCAGCTGCAGCAGGAGATCTGTGAGCTGGAGCAGAGAAGCACTGAGGCAGAGCAGCTCCAACGCTCTGAAGACCACCTGCACTTCCTCCAGCACTGCACTAAACTGACGCCCCCTACAGGCCTGAAGGACTGGAGCAGTGAGACACTGGAGACCGAGTCGTATGAGGGAACTGCAGCCCGAGCTCTGTCTGAGCTGGAGAAGAGACTAAAGGAGACTTTCACTCAAGAACGTGAGAAGGTGTCTGAGGCCAAACTGAAGACATTCAAACAGTTTGCTGTGGATCTCACTCTGGATCCAGACACTGCACATGTTGAACTGTTTGTGTCCAGAGATTTGAAGCAGGTTCATCACACGGATGACAGAATCTTCACAGACAGTCCTCAGAGATTTTTATGGCGCAATGTTTTAACAAAACAGAGTTTTTCTTCAGGCAAGTTCTATTTTGAGGTTCAAGTCAAAAGCAAAACTTCCTGGATTTTAGGAGTGGCCAAAGAGTCTGTAGAAAGAAAGAACATAAAGGCTCTGAACAGTAAATATGGATACTGGTGCCTACATAAGGAGAACACAGATAAGTATAAGGCTTGTACTGATCCTCCAGTCCTTCTGTCTCTGAAGTCTCGTCCTCAGAAGGTTGGTGTGTTTGTGGACTATGACAAAGGTCTGGTCTCCTTTTATGATGCTGATTCTGCAGATCTCATCTACTCCTTCACCGGCTGCTGCTTCAAAGAGAAACTGTTTCCATTTTTAAATCCCTATTATAACTATAATGGTCTAAACTCTGCTCCTCTGGTCCTCACCACAGTGAAGAAGTGACTCTGGTGTTCAGACCAATAATCATTAGTTTAATCAAATGTTAAGCCAAATACTTTGTAGTACTGCATGACTATGTGTGTATTTGAAGATGAATATTGTTTAAGGTTAAAAGATTTATTTGTGCAAATGAAGTTATTCCATCTAAAATAACTGTCGTGTCCATGGCAACACAGTAAATAATCTCTCGTCTTGACAAACCTCTAACGGCTCTGAAAGTGTCACCTGAGAGGCCACTCCCCTCAGGCAGGAGGCCACTCCCCTCAGGCAGGAAGCCACTCCCCTCAGGCAGGAGGCCACTCCCCTCAGGCAGTAGGCCACTCCCCTCAGGCAGGAAGCCACTCCCCTCAGGCAGGAGGCCACTCCCCTCAGGCAGGAGGCCACTCCCCTCAGGCAGGAGGCCACTCCCCTCAGGCAGGAGGCTGCTCCCCTCAGGCAGGAGGCCGCACTCCCCTCAGGCAGGAGGCCACTCCCCTCAGGCAGGAGGCTGCTCCCCTCAGGCAGGAGGCCGCACTCCCCTCAGGCAGGAGGCCACTCCCCTCAGGCAGGAGGCTACTCCCCTCAGGCAGGAGGCCGCACTCCCCTCAGGCAGGAGGCCACTCCCCTCAGGCAGGAGGCCACTCCCCTCAGGCAAGAGGCCGCTCCCCTCAGGCCAGAGGCCACTCCCCTCAGGCAGGAAGCCACTCCCCTCAGGCAGGAGGCCACTTCCCTCAGGCAGGAGGCCACTCCCCTCAGGCAGGAGGCTACGCCCTCAGGCAGGAGGCCACTCCCCTCAGACAGGAGGCCACTCCCCTCAGGCAGGAGGCTACGCCCTCAGGCAGGAGGCCACTCCCCTCAGGCAGGAGGCCACTCCCCTCAGGCAGGAGGCCACTCCCCTCAGGCAGGAGGCCACTCCCCTCAGGCAGGAGGCTACGCCCTCAGGCAGGAGGCCACTCCCCTCAGGCAGGAGGCCACTCCCCTCAGGCAGGAGGCCACTCCCCTCAGGCAGGACCAGAACCTCCCTCCACAAGAACAGTTTCTTTCCCTCTGATGTTGGACTCATGAACACTTCTTAAACTCTGTCACTTTCTGCTCTACATCTGTAAATTCAACTGTACATTTGTGTAAATATTAATACTATTTTTTATTAAGTCGATTTTTATTCTTATTTTTTATCTATAGCTTATTGTTATTCTTGTCCCATAACAGATTTAAATTGTTTCTCTTTTGACTTATTCATTGTTCATTGTTTTATGTTGCATCGATCACCAAGACAAGTTCTATGTTTGTGAATTCATTGACAACGACAATAAACCTTTTCTGATTCTGATAAACACGTATGAAAAGACCATTTTATCACAAAAACATTGGTATTATGTCAAAAAAATACTAAAGCATTGATACTTTTCATCAATAACTGAGGTAAATCCTCAGTCCTTATATTTGCACCTTTGTTTGGTCGTTAGTTGCTCTGGTTTGTGATCATCCAAAGCGCTCGGCGACGCCTCGTTTGTGGACGTTTCCAGTGACTTTTGTGCAGAAGACAAAGCACAACAGATTCTAACAAAACCTTTTCAATCTGTAACATTTTCTCTGACATTTATGTCTTTTACACTTTGTTTCACATATTTTATCCAGACAAATCGCTCGCATCAGCTGTTCACGTGGAAACGCAATAATCCAATTACGCCGGAAATCAGACAAGGATCTTCTGTTGCCTGCGTGTAAATACAGCCGGTGTTTAAAGCGCCCCCTACAGGTCGGACCACTCATCGAACTCAAATACACTTACGTTTTATGTATTTAAAATGTTGCCGAAAATGATTAAAATGTTATCACAGAATAGAACATGTTTTAGGTTTATACTTCCACTTCCTGTTTGTAATTGATGACATCACACTGGGAAATCATCTAATGTCACAATTTCTTTAAATTTGACAAATAAATATATATGAGAGCGACTTTATTTTCTTTAATTCATGTTTAGAGAGTCAAAAAAGTTGTTTCTTTGTGTAAATTCTGCATAAACTTTGACTGGAATGAGTGTCCCTGGTGTGATGTCACTTCCTGTCATTTTCTACAGATATTTCAAAGTTTCCTCCACAAATACCTGCTCGATCGGTGTAAAACTAAAATATATATGTACAACAAGTATAAATACACCAAGTAGTCAATCTTAAAAACCTGAAGGTCGCAAAGAAAACGCAAGCAATTAATTCACAGCAGAGATCGTGTCCACGCTGCGCGACTTTGTTCGTTTTCCACCGATTTCGAAAAACGTTTCGGACGATCGGGCGTTTCTGATCTGCTCTGAAACGAGAAAAGTCGGTGCCTAGTTTTGTCGACATTTACTTACTTCAAAAATGCCAAAGATCATGACTTATCTGTTTCTCTAGATATGAAGTAGGTCTATTTATTTATTCATTTATTTATTTACGTCAGAACAATTATACAGAAAAAGACAAAATTCATTATTTGCATTAGAAGTGACAAACAACAACAAAGACCAAATATGGATTTTAATTACAAATCGTTGGGAAGTTGTTGTTTGTATTCTAATATTAGAGTTTTGGTTCTTTTTGGGCCAAAGAAACTAATCTTCATGAATTGAACGATGAATGACTAAAGTAAGATGTCTGTGGTGAAAAACACAGGCCCATGTGCATGTTGTATACTTACTATTATTATGTATTACTGTAATAAACCAACAAAACTGACGATTATAATCACGTCGGCAAATAAAGTTTAATTTCCATTCATCTGATCTAAAACCTTGGCCGTTTGAAGAGCCGAGTTCACAAAGAGAAAGAGTTTGATGAAACGGTCTCTGTCACATGTGAAGTCTGTGGGAGGAAAGCTCTCTTCACTCTGCTTGTCCTCCAGGTTTCTGCGTTTTCCCACTGGGTTTTGTAGCTTTTCCTCACAGAGAAGGAGCGTCTCAGGAGGAGATGTGGGTTCATCTGCTCGTCTTATTGACCAAAATGACTGTTTTGTTGAGACCTTTGTGCAGGTTGTTTAAGGCGCTGGAATCTCAGTTGTGATTGTAGTTTGTCTTTGCCACAGACAGAGCTCGGGCTGCTCTCACGCTACCTTCAAACCACACCTTATTCATCATTTGTTCTTGGTCTTTAAACCGGCTCTTGTTCCTTTGCTTTGGCCATTTCAGAGCTTAAAACACTGAATCTATTGAAAAGCTGAGTCAGGCGCTCCATCTACTGGCAGCAGAAGGAAATAAACAAAAGCTAGCTTGCCCCGACATGCTAATGCAAGCACACAGTTGTAATGAAGGTGATTCGAGCCAGAAATGCTCATAGCAAGTCTGGAGATGATTTGTGGACTTAAAAACAGCACAAAAGACCTCCAGATCTTTACCTATGACGTCACAAGTCTGGGAAATTTGAAACTGAGTGTTTTTTGCGAGGCTCAGAGAAGAAGCGGAGAAGACGAGCTCGCAAACAGGAGCGTGACTGAAGCTGAACACAAGTCCAGTCATGTTTTGACGTTACAACAAAGTGACCCGCCAACACCTGCAGGGTCCGGTCTTGATAGAACTGTTAACCTGCAGGGCCTGGTCTTAATAGAACTGTTCACCTGCAAGGTCTGGTCTAGATAGAACTGTTCACCTGCGGGGGCTGGTGTTGATAGAACTTTCCCCCTGCAGAGTCTGATCATAATAGAACTGTTCACCTGCATCGCCTGGTGTTTATAGAACTGTTCACCTGCATGGTCTGGTGTTGATATAACTGTTCTTTGTGGTTCTCGCTGGTTCTTTGTGGTTCTCGCTGGTTCTTTGTGGTTCTTTGTGGTTCTTTGTGGTTCTTCTTGCACCTTCAGCCTTCAGCCTGGTGTTGTCCAGCATCAGTGTGTTCCTCATTTACCTGGTGAAGACCAAAGGCCACACTCTTCTGCTCTCGTGTGTCTTCAGTGGAGTCTCTGTCATCGCCTGGAACGCTCTGGACGTCATGGGAACAGAGCTCTATCCCACACACCTCAGGTAAACAAAGAGCTCTAACACACCTCAGGTAAACAAAGAGCTCTAACACACCTCAGGTAAACAAAGAGCTCTAACACACCTCAGGTAAACAAAGAGCTCTAACACACCTCAGGTAAACAAAGAGCTCTAACACACCTCAGGTAAACAAAGAGCTCTAACACACCTCAGGTAAACAAAGAGCTCTAACACACCTCAGGTAAACAAAGAGCTGTAACACACCTCAGGTTACACTTAAAGAGCTCTAACACACCTCAGGTAAACAAAGAGCTCTAACACACCTCAGGTAACACTTAAAGAGCTCTAACACACCTCAGGTAACACTTAAAGAGCTCTAACACACCTCAGGTAAACAAAGAGTTCTAACACACCTCAGGTAAACAAAGAGTTCTAACACAGCTCAGGTAAACAAAGAGCTCTAACACACCTCAGGTTACACTTAAAGAGCTCTAACACACCTCAGGTTACACTTAAAGAGCTCTAACACACCTCAGGTAAACAAAGAGCTCTAACACACCTCAGGTAAACAAAGAGCTCTAACACACCTCAGGTAAACAAAGAGCTCTAACACACCTCAGGTAAACTAAGAGCTCTAACACACCTCAGGTTACACTTAAAGAGCTCTAACACACCTCAGGTAACACTTAAAGAGCTCTAACACACCTCAGGTAACACTTAAAGAGCTTTAACACACCTCAGGTTACACTTAAAGAGCTCTAACACACCTCAGGTAACACTTAAAGAGCTCTAACACACCTCAGGTAACACTTAAAGAGCTCTAACACACCTCAGGTTACACTTAAAGAGCTCTAACACACCTCAGGTAACACTTAAAGAGCTCTAACACACCTCAGGTTACACTTAAAGAGCTCTAACACACCTCAGGTTACACTTAAAGAGCTCTAACACACCTCAGGTTACACTTAAAGAGCTCTAACACACCTCAGGTTACACTTAAAGAGCTCTAACACACCTCAGGTTACACTTAAAGAGCTCTAACACACCTCAGGTTACACTTAAAGAGCTCTAACACACCTCAGGTAATACTTAAAGAGCTCTAACACACCTCAGGTAACACTTAAAGAGCTCTAACACACCTCAGGTAACACTTAAAGAGCTCTAACACACCTCAGGTTACACTTAAAGAGCTCTAACACACCTCAGGTTACACTTAAAGAGCTCTAACACACCTCAGGTTACACTTAAAGAGCTCTAACACACCTCAGGTAACACTTAAAGAGCTCTAACACACCTCAGGTAACACTTAAAGAGCTCTAACACACCTCAGGTTACACTTAAAGAGCTCTAACACACCTCAGGTTACACTTAAAGAGCTCTAACACACCTCAGGTAAACTAAGAGCTCTAACACACCTCAGGTAATACTTAAAGAGCTCTAACACACCTCAGGTTACACTTAAAGAGCTCTAACACACCTCAGGTTACACTTAAAGAGCTCTAACACACCTCAGGTTACACTTAAAGAGCTCTAACACACCTCAGGTTACACTTAAAGAGCTCTAACACACCTCAGGTAACACTTAAAGAGCTCTAACACACCTCAGGTAACACTTAAAGAGCTCTAACACACCTCAGGTTACACTTAAAGAGCTCTAACACACCTCAGGTTACACTTAAAGAGCTCTAACACACCTCAGGTAAACTAAGAGCTCTAACACACCTCAGGTTACACTTAAAGAGCTCTAACACACCTCAGGTAACACTTAAAGAGCTCTAACACACCTCAGGTAATACTTAAAGAGCTCTAACACACCTCAGGTTACACTTAAAGAGCTCTAACACACCTCAGGTTACACTTAAAGAGCTCTAACACACCTCAGGTCAAACTTTAAGTAAGTAAGTAAATTTGATTTGTAAAGCACCTTTCACAGACAGAAGTCACAAAGTGCTTCACAAAAGCACAGAATAAAACAATAAAAAACACATAAAACTTCCAGTGAGCAATACACATACAACAATATACAGTCAAATCAGTCCGACTGAATAAAAAGGTTTTGAGCTGACCCTTAAATGCAACAACAGAGTCCAGTGGAGAGAGCGGAAGATCATTCACAGCCTGGAAGGATCCGTCTCCTCTGGTCCGAAAACGAGTGCGAGGAACCAACAGCAGTTTCTGATCCAAAGACCTCAGTGAGCGAGAGGGAGCGTACGATGTGAACAGATCGCTGATGTACAATGGCACCTGACCATTTAAAGCTCTAAAAGTCAGAACTAGAATAGGGGAGGGAAGAGATGAGGAGGAGGGGAGAGAAGAGGAGAGGAGAGAGGAGGAGGGGAGGGAAGAGAAGAGGAGGAGGGGAGAGAAGAGGAGAGAGGAGGAGGGGAGGGAAGAGAAGAGGAGGAGGGGAGAGAAGAGGAGAGAGGAGGAGGGGAGGGAAGAGAAGAGGAGGGGAGAGAAGAGGAGAGGAGAGAGGAGGAGGGGAAGGAAGAGAAGAGGAGGAGGGGAGAGAAGAGGAGAGAGGAGGAGGGGAGGGAAGAGAAGAGGAGGAGGGGAGAGAAGAGGAGAGAGGAGGAGGGGAGGGAAGAGAAGAGGAGGGGAGAGAAGAGGAGAGGAGAGAGGAGGAGGAGAGAAGAGAAGAGGAGGAGGGGAGAGAAGAGGAGAGGAGAGAGGAGGAGGGGAGGGAAGAGGAGAGAGGAGGAGGGGAGGGAAGAGAAGAGGAGGAGGGGAGAGAAGAGGAGAGAGGAGGAGGGGAGGGAAGAGAAGAGGAGAGGAGGAGGGGAGGGAAGAGAAGAGGAGAGAGGAGGAGGGGAGGGAAGAGAAGAGGAGGAGGGGAGAGAAGAGGAGAGGAGAGAGGAGGAGGGGAGGGAAGAGGAGAGAGGAGGAGGGGAGGGAAGAGAAGAGGAGGAGGGGAGAGAAGAGGAGAGAGGAGGAGGGGAGGGAAGAGAAGAGGAGGAGGGGAGAGAAGAGGAGAGGAGAGGAGGAGGGGAGGGAAGAGGAGAGAGGAGGAGGGGAGGGAAGAGAAGAGGAGGAGGGGAGAGAAGAGGAGAGAGGAGGAGGGGAGGGAAGAGAAGAGGAGAGGAGGAGGGGAGGGAAGAGAAGAGGAGAGAGGAGGAGGGGAGGGAAGAGAAGAGGAGGAGGGGAGAGAAGAGGAGAGGAGAGAGGAGGAGGGGAGGGAAGAGAAGAGGAGGAGGGGAGAGAAGAGGAGAGGAGAGAGGAGGAGGGGAGGGAAGAGGAGAGAGGAGGAGGGGAGGGAAGAGAAGAGGAGGAGGGGAGAGAAGAGGAGAGAGGAGGAGGGGAGGGAAGAGAAGAGGAGGAGGGGAGAGAAGAGGAGAGGAGAGGAGGAGGGGAGGGAAGAGAAGAGGAGAGAGGAGGAGGGGAGGGAAGAGAAGAGGAGGAGGGGAGAGAAGAGGAGAGGAGAGAGGAGGAGGGGAGGGAAGAGAAGAGGAGGAGGGGAGAGAAGAGGAGAGGAGAGAGGAGGAGGGGAGGGAAGAGAAGAGGAGAGAGGAGGAGGGGAGGGAAGAGAAGAGGAGGGGAGAGGAGAGAAGAGGAGAGAGGAGGAGGAGAGAAGAGAAGGAGAGAGGAGGAGGGGAGGGAAGAGAATAGGAGGAGGGGAGAGAAGAGAAGAGGAGAGAGGAGGAGGGGAGGGAAGAGAAGAGGAGGGGAGAGGAGAGAAGAGGAGAGAGGAGGAGGAGAGGAGAAGAGGAGGGGAGGAGAGGAGGAGAAGAGAGGAGCGGAGAGAAGAGGAGAAGAGAGGAGAGAAGAGGAGGGGAGGAGAGGAGAGGGGGAGAGGAAGAGAGAAGAGGAGGACATCTCCTAATGTGCAGTGTTTCCTCTGTCCAGGCGCGGGACAAGAAGGTGGCGGGCACATCGAAAGCGCCCGCTCGTACGGATCGACCGCGCGCACTCTGAACATCATTTCCACCGTGATTTTCTGTGCCTCCATTTTTATTTGCATCACAGTCTTTGCAGTACTTTTTTGCCCTTTAAATTGCAATAAATACACTGTAAAGCAGTTTTTTCTTTTACCAGATTATATCACATTTTGAAGACTTGACTCCAAACGCTTTTATGAATGATGTGAAGTATTTTCACTTCAACTTCCGTGATGTGATTCTGAAGTAAATCTACTTTTGCCTTAATTTAAAAAAAAAATGTTTCAACCATAATTTCTATTTTTGAGTTGTTTTACTTTTCTTATTGCTACTATTAATTCAAAGTTTTATCAATTAGAGGTCTACTTTTTTGTTGCTTTACATTTTACTAAAAAAATTCATTAATCAAATGTTTTATTTAACTTTATGGTGAATTTGTGACGAGTAATTGTGCTTTTGACAGTAATTAAAAGTGTGTGATCTTGCTGATAAATAAAGGTATATTTAATAAAGGCAATTTTTCGCAAAAATATGAAATTGCTCAGCTAAAAATAAAGGTTTTCTTTTACTTTTTAGTTTTTCAGCTACTTACTTTTAACCCTACTTGAGTAACATTTTTTATTGAAGTAACTTAACTCCACTGTTATTAAGTGACAGAAGCTTCATGTTGACTATAATAACTTTGACATTTTTAATCAGATATTTAGTCCAGACAGTTTCTCAGTCACTCTTACTTGAGAAGCAGTTTCCCTAAACATTTTTCTCTTATTTAAGTAATTTCTGGGACCACGTTGTACTTTTACTTGGTTATAAGGCACAGGCTATTGTGTTCTTGATAGATTTGACCAAAAATAAAACAACAAAACAATGCTAACTAGACAAACAAAACGTCTTAACTCATAAACAATCCTGCCTCCTCTGTAAAGTTCAGAGATTCATTGAATCATGTTGCACAGTCCCACTGCTGGTTTCCGTGCACAGACAAACACAGAAACCACACAAATGTGGCTTTCACAAGAAGTACAGGAAAAAGGTTGAGCTCGACTGATGCAGTGGAACAATACAGTGGTATATAATATCACTTGAGCAACAGTAAAGTTCTGTCTCATAGACAAAGACCTGGTACATGACATTGGACGGATCATAAATGGAAAATAAAATTGGGCCTAAAAGAGGTACTCCCTTGGACACATCCAGAGGGAAAGCAATTGTGATCACTGTGTTTTTTCTTAAAGCAGACTGAAAGTTATATCAAATATAATTCAAAGTTTAAAAGGTCTATTGTGACCTTTAAATAAGGAAATGGAAAACAAAAGCATGTGGTGGAGAGCGTTAGGCTTCTGGACAAACAGATTTGTACGTTGACACATGTCTTCAATCATTTTGAAATGTTTTGTTAGTATTTATTTATTGCCCTTTGTAATGTGTGAGCTGTGTCCAGGTCATTTCACTTGTGGATCAATAAAGTGTGTCTAACTTTATGATACACTTCCTGCTTCTGAAGAGTGCAAACGCTTTCTTGCTTGCTCCAGCTTGCTATTGCTACTTTCCTTATTTATATTGCTTTTTTGTCAGTTTTTGTCTTCCAAACATTATTGGTTATGACTTTTTTTCCCTTTATAATCTGAAAAAGGACTTCAGGATACAATTTCAGTGTCATTCAGTGGTAAGAAGTCCACATTTGTTTTACAAGAAAAACAGCTACTTTCAACCTAAACCGGAGGGACTCTGTGTCATTCACAAAATTGTTTAAAGACCAGAAAGACCAGGCTGTATCTTGGAACAAAGATAACGTAAAGTCACCTAAAATACAGGTTACAAACTAAATTCTATCACTTTCAGAGTCTGAACTAATGGGAAAAAAGACATGACGTTGCCAAAAGGCAGCAGATGGCTGTCCTGATTGGAGATGCTGCAATACGTCATGTGATGCACGTAAATATCAACACAAATTCTTTTCCCAGCGCCACTGTTTCTGACATAACGTCCTTCCTAATGTTTGGGCCAAACGTCGAGGAGTTAAACAGCTGATTGTGCACATGGGTGCAGTGGACATGCAGCGAGAACAGACTGAAGTTTTGAAAAGAGACTTGACGTTATTCGACGTGCTTGATAAAATGGAAATCAAAACATTCATAAGTGGACCTCTTCCAAACATCGACAGGAAGAGAAACAAGTTTAGCCGGCTGCTTCAGCTGAACACATGGCTGTCCAAAGAGTGTGCAGCGAGAGGACTGCACTACAGAGGTGGAGTGAGGGTGCAGAGGTGGAGTGAGGGTGCAGAGGTGGAGTGAGGGTGCAGAGGTGGAGTGAGGGTGCAGAGGTGGAGTGAGGGTGCAGAGGTGGAGTGAGGGTGCAGAGGTGGAGTGAGGGTGCAGAGGTGGAGTGAGGGTGCAGAGGTGGAGTGAGGGTGCAGAGGTGGAGTGAGGGTGCAGAGGTGGAGTGAGGGTGCAGACAGAGAACCTGCTCCACGTTCTGAGGCATTGGACTGGGCCTGGACAGGGTCCTGAGCAGATAGTTAGAGAAGAGAGGAATGAGAGAAGAATTCCTGCTCCATCAGCCAGAGACAGAGCCAATGTTTCAACATCAAAAGCACCACAACCAAAGCCTCCACCAAAGGATTCATCAGCAGCCGCTCCACCACCACCAGAAAAGGATTCAGCTCCAGCTGCTCCACAATTACCTCCACCGCCTCAGGACTTATCAGCAACAGCACCACAACAATCTTCACCGCGGCCAGCGCAGGAGTCATTCCCCACAGGGTCCCCATCAAAGGCCTTGGACAGCATCCCTGTCATCGCCCCTGCCCTCAGAGCAGCCCATGGTTCCCTATGCAACATCCACTCCCACTTCCTCACTCTCCATCCCATCCACTCCCAGGAGCCCTCCCAGCCACCTTGAACGTCTTCTCAAATCAGGCCCAATATAGCAAGATCAAGCGTTATATCAAAATCAATTTTTCTCCTGCTACATCATCAAAAGGCCCACCACCCATATCTCCCATAAATAGGATGCACTGTGTCTCAGCATTGCTGGGACTTATTGTCATATTAAAAATCAAACCAACCCGGGGCCCTATGTAAAAATAGCTAGTTCTATTTCACCCTGGAGAGACAAAGAGACCACGAGAATGGACTGTTTAGCAAGCTTTATTTGCGAGTTATTTGGCGCTCAGACCCCGGCGGAAGACGTTGCAATCATGGGCACTCCATGATCTATTTGTATTAGATGTCTCCCCCCGGAGCCTGGAGACTGGTGGTGGTAGATGTGAAGAGGAGGTAGAGGATGAGGGGAATTTAGAGGAGGAGCTGGGGAGGTGGTGGGTCGCAGTACGGTTTGAGCGGCCGAGCCATCTGCCTGAGGGCTTAAATGCCACCGCCTGGTGCTGATTGGGAGCAGGGAGGAGTCACTGGGAGCGTTGATTGGGGATGAGGAGCAGGTGCGAGGGCCATGGTACAGACGCCCCCTGACCTTTCACCCTCCTTCTTTGGCCAGGAAAAACTGCATAACCTCTTTGGGATAAGCGCAGAAACCTGGGAGAGTCCATGGTGAAGGAGGGATCTGACTCTCACAGACGGACAGGCGGGCGCCCGCTTGAGTGCGATGATGGCGCTGGGGAGCAGGGTCCTTCCATGGTGGCCTTGATGTAGGAAGGAGTTAGGTCTTCCAGGCTGAATTTACGCAGGCTTCATTTCTGTAGTCACAACACACAGATGGGAAAACAAAATGCGAGTCAGGCTGCCCAATCTGAGAAATGTGATTCATTATCTCTGTGAAAAGATAAAGCCCAGTCCCACTGAAACTAGTCTGAAACTTGCTGTGCTAAATGTCAGATCCTTATGTAACAAACTCACTCTTAATTAATAATTTTATTTCTTCTTGATTGATATTCTTGATTTTATGTTTTTAACGGAAACATGTCTTGACAAAAACACAGGAAATGTAGTTCTAATAGAAAACTAGATTCAAACTTTAGGTTTGAATCTGAAACACGAGAAAACAAAAAAGGGGGCAGAGTCTGTGCAATTTTTAGATATTAAATAATCACCCGCAGGTTGTCTTTTGGTTTGTTTTCATCATTTGAGTATGTGTCCTTTAAAATGGAGCTAAAACAGTCTCCATCCATTCTCTTCATTGTTTTATACAAGCCTCTCCAGCACTGCCAACGTTTTATTGATGATTTTACTGAGATGTTTCAGTCATATGCACAGTCTTGATGATTTGGTCATTACAGGTGATTTCAATGTGCATGTTGATAATATTTGTAACAGAAATGCTAAAGAGCTTGATGCTGTCCTTGAAACCTTCAGTCTTACTCAGCATGTGAGAGGCCCCACCCACAGCAGACTGGCCCCACCCACAGCAGACTGGCCCCACCCACAGCAGACTGGCCCCACCCACAGCAGACTGGCCCCACCCACATCAGAGGGCACACACTAGATCTCATAATTACAAAGGGGGTAAATATTTCAAATGTCAATGTGGTCGATGCTGCTCTGTCTGATCATTTCTCCATCATTTCACTGCTCATTTCACTTCTTTGACATGTCTGTTTTTCCCAAACCACCAGAGGAGGTACATGTAAAACAGCTGCAGTTCATCCAGAACGCTGCTGCTCGGGTCCTGACTAGAACCAGGAAGTATGATCACATTAGTCCTGTTCTCAGGTCTCTGCACTGCCCCCTGTGGCTCAGAGAAGAGACTTTAAAGCAGCTCTGCTTGTGTACAAGTATCTCCATGGCCTAGCACCAAAGTACATCTCAGACATGTTAGTGCCATATGAACCATCTCGGACTCTGAGGACCTCAGGGACCGGCCTCCTGCTGGTGACAGAGTCAGGACTAAACATGGACCGGCCTCCTGCTGGTGCTAGAGTCAGGACTAAACATGGACCGGCCTCCTGCTGGTGCCCAGAGTCAGGACTAAACATGGACCGGCCTCCTGCTGTGCCAGAGTCAGGACTAAACATGGGAATTTCAGTTTTATGCAGCTAAAATCTGGAACATTCTTCCTGAGGATGTGAGACAGGCTTCAACTCAGACAATGTTCAAATCTAGTCTAAAAACAGTTTTGTTTAGCTGTGCATGTGACTAAAAGGATTTTCTTTGCACTCTTCTCTTTCATGTCTTAAACTGTTTTGTGATTTCTGTATTTTTTTATGATTTGAATGCATTTTTTTCATATTGTGTGAAGCACTTTGAATTGCCTTGTGTATGAAATGTGCTCACAAATAAACTTACCTTGCCTGAACCATACTGAAAGTTTAATTATTTAAACTTTTTAATTTTAATTATTTAATATCTTTGATATTAAATAATTAAAATGTATTGAAAGTGGCAAAATGCTAAAATGATAATTTCTGCCCAACTTTCAGCAATTCTACACTGATGTTGAAAATTCATAGAAAAATATTAATATTTTGAGAAAGTTAATTGTGAAATGTGGCAAAAAACTGTTCAAAAGTTTTTAATAGCTCTTTTTGAAAATTTGATTTTATAATACAGCTACATTGATGATGCTCTGGAATCCGAGTTTGAGATTTCCATCTATTTCAGTTATCTAGTAATAGTAACTTGAAAATGGCAAATATGCCAAAAAGTCACAAATCTGAGCATTTACCCAACTTCAGGCTCTTGTATCTTGCTATTGAGCAAGTTTCAGGTGGAGAACATTTGACCCAGTAAGGAACATATATTTGAGATTACAAAAAATACAAAATTAGTTAGTGGCCGGAACGAGCTTGGCTTTGGGGTCATGGCCTACTTCTCATGATACGCTACATAAAGTGTTAAAGTGATGTTCTTCCTCCCTAAACCACAGAAACCAACTGACTAAGACAGACAAACATTTCCACTACATTAAACACACATCTTTTGTCTCTCAACATATATACATGTTTTAACAATGTTACAGAATATCTGTGATCTAACGCTACAAAATAAACTACATCAAAAATATGATTCACAGTTGACCTGTTCACACTTTGGCTCATGAGCACATTTTAAAGAAGAAACTGTGTCGGCCTCTTTAACATAGACAGAAACTGATTCTTTAATTATTTTTAAATGGGTTCTGATTAAAAATGGTTTGAAAGTACATTTTGGTTCCATAAGGCAGTTGCCCAGAATCACACTTTCACCACTTCCTTAGTGAAGAAGATAAAGGTTTGAGTTGTGAAACTTGTTTGCTACAAATGTAAAAATCATATTTGAGTTTTTTCTCTATTCTTATTGTACCAGGCTGTCATCTTTTTTCAGGATTCAGGTGAAGTAGTGACTGTCGTTGTCCTAAACTGTTAATTAAACAGATGTTCTGCCCCTTTTAAATGAACTAAAAACAGCAATTGAATAGAAATTGCATTTTCCGTTTTTCACAGTTGGAAAACCTCAAAGTTCTATATTTTTAAGGACATTCATTTTCTTTGCAAACGAAACAAAAACACAATATTATACCAAAATAGTTCAGCCCTACAGCAACTGCTGTGATATTGGGCATCACAATAATAAATTATATTGGATTGAATTGAATTTGTCAACAACAACAAAAATTTAATTAATTAATTATTTAGGAATTCTAAATATATTTCTATATTTAGATCACTGTTTAGTTTAAAAAGTGATGGACTCTTTCCTATGTGTATTTGTTTAATAACTGTCAAAATAAAAGCTAATCTTTTCCTGCGTGCCGTTTCTTCTTTCAGAGAAAAGGGACAACAAACATTTGTGGCGTCTATAAATGTTTGGAACGTTTCCTGAACCTTCTCTCAGACCTGCCTCTGAGGCTGAAGACACAACTACTGCAGCGAGATGCAGGTTCAGCCTGAAAGTGTTCCCTTACAGACGGGGAACGTGTGCCCCCCGTACAACCCCTACGTGGGGCACCCTACGGTGGTCCATCACACAAGAGTACAAGTGACCAGGGAGATGCCCAGGGACCACTTCCTCTGTTCGCTCTTCATTATGCTCTACTGCGGGAACCCCTTGTGCCTGGGACTGGCTGCGCTCATTCACTCCGTCAAGGTCAGTGTCATTTAAGTATTAATGACATTAATAAATAATTATATTACCGTTATATAATTGTGAATATGACCACATGCAATATTCTTGAGCTGAGGAATGATTCATACATTTGGGGCGCAGCGAGAAGGTCGGGAGTCCAAGCCTTAGTGTTGGGTGTCGTCCCTGTGGTCGTCAACTCAGAACATGCACAACAGGTCAAGTCCTCCAGCTAAAGTGGTCCTGAGACGAGCTCAAGCCCTGGAGAATATTGTGTACATACTATAGTGTACATACTAGAATATTGTATGCATACTACGGACGTCACGATATCACGTTTTACGCTAATGATTATTGGGGGGAAAAACATCACGATTTAACGATTGTTCACGATCGTTGTGACTCTGACCAAACAACAGGGAAATCTTTAATTGAGCGTCTGCTTATGTCATAAAGCAGACACTGTATGTTCTTGTATTTTTTCCAGGATTGTCCTGATTTTTGACATGTTTCAACTCCTTAACACTTTCACCGATTTCAACAAGTTATACCTCGTTACGATCCCTTTCACAGTCTTAGGGGGGCTATTACTTTTGACATTTACTTTTGAACAACAGATTCGAGCCTTCAATGGAATGAACATTCCATTCCATGGGCCTAACAAGAATAAAATCTTTACTACACACATGTAGTACTTTTACGCAAGAATGCAGGCGATTATCTAGTTTTCTTTCATTTTCTTTCATGTTTGTGGTCTGACGTGTCACTCTTCACAAGTTTATGAAAATTTACTTTCTGAAACCCAAAATAAAGTTACATTTGATAAGCAGAAATGTTCTTTAAATTTAGGTCTATTTTTGGGCTGAATATTGAACGAAAAATACCAATTTGTTTCTAAAATTGTCACGATTATTATTTTTTTCTTACAATTATATTATGTCCTGAATAATCACAATTATTGATTAACCTGATAATCGTGACATCCCTGGTACAGGTCTATTTGTTTCCTTTTATTCAATTTAAATTGTTTTTCTTTAATGCATGCCTTATTTGAAATATTTTGCTTAATTATTGTTCATTGTTTTATGTTGCACCGACAGATGTAGACAACAAAGGTACAATACGAGGACAATAAAGTGCACCTTAAACTATTTGTACACTTAATATTATGCTGGACATTTAGCTACAATATAAGTGCCTGTGATATACATTTCTTTCTTTTTAAATAATTAATAAATCCTGATGTTTCTCCCAGTAATTGTAAACCAGGACCTCTCCTCCTAATGTGCGGTGTTTCCTCTGTCCAGGCGCGGGACAGGAAGGTGGCGGGCGACATCGAGGGCGCCCAAAGACACGGATCGACCGCGAGCACTCTGAACACATGTTCCATCGTGCTTTTCGTTCTCTCCGTGATCACTGTTGTGATCATGTTCTCAGTTCTCACGGCTAAGATTTCACACATTTATGACAGTTATGGCAGAGGTTATGGTTATGGAGGATATCAAAGTTACACATAATTTGTTGTATTCTAAAAAAGGAAGAAGAGATTTTTAGGTTTTTGTGCCTCGGTTGTTACTACAACAAAAAAATATTATTATTATTATTATAAATGATAAATAACAGATCATTTAAAATGTCATACTATAGCCGAGATCATGATTTAAAGACTGTTAAAGTTTTTTTAATATGCTTTTATCAGTCCAATACTTTTTTCTTGTAATTATGCTTGTATCAGTAATGTGTAGTGCGAGTAAGTAAAACATTTTTCTTTTTCAAAAACATTACATTGTTCGACTAGATTTTCTTTTCACCACTGGTTTAAGTAACATTGAAAAAGAAAAAAGATTGAAATGGTCAAAAAACTGATTGAAATGGTCAAAATAACAGATTTAAATGGTCTAAAACAGATTCAAAAACAGATTCAAATAGTAAAAAACAGATTCTGATTCAAGTGTTAAAAAATCTGATTCAAATGGTCAAAACCAGATTCAAATTGTCAAAAAACTGATTCAAATAGATTACAATAATGTGGAGTTGTGAAAGAAATCAAGCCATGGCAAGTTGCATTCCCCGATTACACCAAGCAGCATGTATTTGCATGTGTTGTCATGGAAACAGTCACTGAAGTACTGGCAGTCTCCAAACAAACACCACAGTCTTTTCTCAAAGGCGTAAAAAGCGTATAAAGTCATTTGACTATCAAAGTGTTTGTGTGTTTGGTTTATTCACAATTCCTCAACAAAGTAATTTAACTGCATCTGTGGGAAATACTATTTCTACTTTTTGTTTTAACTTACAGGCTTTAGTTTTGTTCTTGAAAGACATGAACTAAAATGCAGTTTAAATAAATATATAAAATTATACAAAAGTTATTTAAAATTATACACATTTTCTCCCAGAAAGGAACATTCTTAAGGTTTATCTTTTTAATAATTTATTTTTAATTTGTCTTTATTAGTATTATTATTATTATTAATTTGTTTGTTTATCATTTTACTTCCTTGTTGTATTTTATGATATCTCACTGGGAAATTACCCAGCAACCACTGGGCAAAAACTCATCTAATGTTACTTTTTTCTCTATTGAACACATAAAAATCCATGAGAGCGACTTTATTATGTCGAAATAATGTTTAGCGCGTCAAAAAAGGGTCAACTGTCACATCTCCTCAAACTATTCCGCATAAACGCCAAGTGTCGCTGGTGTGACGTCACTTCCTGCGCAGATTTGTCCCGTTTTCTCCGCAGAATCGCCACTCGATTGGCGTAAAACTGTCATTTATAGTCACCGCAGATAAAAACACACCAAGCACGGTCCAAAAAAGTAGGTGGTAAAAACCTGACATGGGGGCCCTTTAATCCTCATCGGCTGCTTAACGTTAAAACGGTCCCGACACACCCAGCCCCTTCAGGGGAAATGAAAACCGAATCTTACCGCGACCAATAAAAGCTCCAGACACTTCCTGTTTCCCCCGCCACACCTGGATCATCATCAGTGGAAGAAGATACTACTACTACTACTACTACTACTACTACTACTACTACTACTACTACTACTACTACTACTACTACTACTACTACAATAAGAGCACAATGAGCGTCCCGTCCGACAGTGTCCCGCTGCAGGAAAACATGTTTTATTCTGAAGGGGAATGCGCCGTGATGGTCCGACAGGACGCGACGGTCAATGTGGCCCGGGTCATGCCCGGGGACCACTTCGTCTGGTCCCTCATCTGTTGCATTTACTACAACCCGTTCTGCCTGGGACTGGCCGCGCTCATCTACTCCGTCAAGGTCAGTGCGACGCACAAAGTGATGGAGTCGAGCTGTGTAGCGCGCTCCGAGTTGGGTGTAAATGCGCTCTGAGTTGTGTTGAAACGCGCTCTGAGTTGTGTTGAAATATGCTCTGAGAAACGCGCTCTGAGTTGTGTTGAAATGTGCTCTGAGTTGTGTTGAAACGCGCTCTGAGTTGTGTTGAAACGCGCTCTGAGTTGTGTTGAAACGCGCTCTGAGTTGTGTTGAAACGCGCTCTGAGTTGTGTTGAAACGCGCTCTGAGTTGTGTTGAAATGCGCTCTGAGTTGTGTTGAAATGCGCTCTGAGTTGTGTTGAAATATGCTCTGAGTTGTGTTGAAACGCGCTGAGTTGTGTTGAAATGCGCTCTGAGTTGTGTTGAAATGCGCTCTGAGTTGTGTTGAAACGCGCTCTGAGTTGTGTTGAAACGCGCTCTGAGTTGTGTTGAAACGCGCTCTGAGTTGTGTTGAAACGCGCTCTGAGTTGTGTGTAAATGCGCTCTGAGTTGTGTTGAAATGTGCTCTGAGTTGTGTTGAAATATGCTCTGAGTTGTGTTGAAACGCGCTCTGAGTTGTGTTGAAATGCGCTCTGAGTTGTGTTGAAACGCGCTCTGAGTTGTGTTGAAACGCGCTCTGAGTTGTGTTGAAATGTGCTCTGAGTTGTGTTGAAACGCGCTCTGAGTTGTGTTGAAATATGCTCTGAGTTGTGTTGAAATATGCTCTGAGTTGTGTTGAAACGCGCTCTGAGTTGTGTTGAAATGCGCTCTGAGTTGTGTTGAAACGCGCTCTGAGTTGTGTTGAAACGCGCTCTGAGTTGTGTTGAAATGTGCTCTGAGTTGTGTTGAAATGCGCTCTGAGTTGTGTTGAAATGCGCTCTGAGTTGTGTTGAAATGTGCTCTGAGTTGTGTTGAAACGCGCTCTGAGTTGTGTTGAAACGCGCTCTGAGTTGTGTTGAAACGCGCTCTGAGTTGTGTTGAAACGCGCTCTGAGTTGTGTTGAAACGCGCTCTGAGTTGTGTTGAAACGCGCTCTGAGTTGTGTTGAAACGCGCTCTGAGTTGTGTTGAAACGCGCTCTGAGTTGTGTTGAAACGCGCTCTGAGTTGCGCTCTGAGTTGTGTTGAAACGCGCTCTGAGTTGTGTGTAAATGCGCTCTGAGTTGTGTTGAAATGTGCTCTGAGTTGTGTTGAAATGTGCTCTGAGTTGTGTTGAAACGCGCTCTGAGTTGTGTTAAAACGCGCTCTGAGTTGTGTTAAAACGCGCTCTGAGTTGTGTTGAAACGCGCTCTGAGTTGTGTTAAAACGCGCTCTGAGTTGTGTTGAAACGCGCTCTGAGTTGAACGCGCTCTGAGTTGTGTTGAAACGCGCTCTGAGTTGTGTGTAAATGCGCTCTGAGTTGTGTTGAAATGTGCTCTGAGTTGTGTTGAAACGCACTCTGAGTTGTGTTGAAATGCGCTCTGAGTTGTGTTGAAATGTGCTCTGAGTTGTGTTGAAACGCGCTCTGAGTTGTGTTGAAACGCGCTCTGAGTTGTGTTGAAACGCGCTCTGAGTTGTGTTGAAATGCGCTCTGAGTTGTGTTGAAACGCGCTCTGAGTTGTGTTGAAACGCGCTCTGAGTTGTGTTGAAACGCGCTCTGAGTTGTGTTGAAACGCGCTCTGAGTTGTGTTGAAATGCGCTCTGAGTTGTGTTGAAACGCGCTCTGAGTTGTGTTGAAACGCGCTCTGAGTTGTGTGTAAATGCGCTCTGAGTTGTGTGTAAATGCGCTCTGAGTTGTGTTGAAATGTGCTCTGAGTTGTGTTGAAATGTGCTCTGAGTTGTGTTGAAACGCGCTCTGAGTTGTGTTGAAATGCGCTCTGAGTTGTGTTGAAATGTGCTCTGAGTTGTGTTGAAATGTGCTCTGAGTTGTGTTGAAACGCGCTCTGAGTTGTGTTGAAACGCGCTCTGAGTTGTGTTAAAACGCGCTCTGAGTTGTGTTGAAACGCGCTCTGAGTTGTGTTGAAACGCGCTCTGAGTTGTGTTGAAACGCGCTCTGAGTTGTGTTGAAACGCGCTCTGAGTTGTGTGTAAATGCGCTCTGAGTTGTGTTGAAATGTGCTCTGAGTTGTGTTGAAATGCGCTCTGAGTTGTGTTGACATGCGCTCTGAGTTGTGTTGAAACGCGCTCTGAGTTGTGTTGAAACGCAATCAAACACAAGGTATATTCGGCATAATCATTAACAAAAGAACAAGTTTGTGTGATTATAGTAATGTGTGAACCGGTTGCATAAAGATGGTTGTGATATTGATGGGTTTTTAAAAAAATTATGAATAATTAAGCGACAAACGAATCGATTCATGGTTCCCGTCCTGTCCTGTCCCGTCCTGTCCTTTTTTTAATTTGACACATAAAAATACATAAAAGCGACTTTATTTAGTTGAATTCATGTTTAGAGAGTCAAAAAAGTTGTTCATTTTGTGTAAATTCTGCATAAACTGGAATGCGTTTCCCTGGTGTGATGTCACTTCCTGTCATTTTCTACAGATTTTTCAACGTTTTCTCCACAAATACCTGCTCGATCGGTGTAAAACTATAACTTATACGTACAACAGGTACAAATACACCAAATAAATTGGAAATTTGAATTTTGGTCAACAGTATTTTCTATTCAGTCGTTCATACAGTTTGTTTGCTCAAAGCCGGGACTTGAGCAAACAACGTCACTGATGTCGATAACACAAGGTGCGCCTGCTCTCAGTCAGATAAAAGTACTCACTGAAAGATTCACTGGAAATGGAAAGTTAAAACCACATTTCGCAACAGATTTAGGCTTTGCTGCGAGGTTTATTATAATCACAGAGTAAGGTCAGGTCTGTGGAGAGGCAAGCCTGCTCGAACACGCGTTGTATGTGTCCAGTGCAATAAAAGCATCCGTCAGAGTTTGTCATCGTAGTGTTTTTGTCATTAATAATAAAGAAATGTAGGCTTTTACTGACTAAAGAGTGGCTGTTGACCTCTTGATTTAAAAAGATCCTCGACTTTATGAAACGACAAGATCTCGTTTGGTGTAAAAATGCGAATGAATTGCCTGAGATGTTCAACCTTTCATTGCAAACATGTATTTTCTTGAACATGTCTATGAGCAGTGCCAGTGAGCAGAGGTGGGAAGTACTCTGACATGTTCACTGAAAATACTTTTGAGTTGCTTTTGGACGCTGTACTTTAACTCCTACTTGAGTAATTTAGTTGACTTTAACAGTTCTCTTTAGTTCCTCTTCCCACTCTTCCTCTTCCCACTATGTTAACAGTAAATCTACAAGTGACGAAAGCTTTACGTTGACAATATTCAATGATTTGAACATTTGTTTCTTGTTTTGCTCCTTCAGATATGATTTAGTTTTATCTATCCTTTTAAAAAAACACCTTTGTTTCATCCGTCCAATCACATTAACTTAAATCAGATGTTACATCCAGACAGTTACTCTTATTTGCAGAGGCGTAGCTACACAACGGGCAAGAAGGGCAATTGCTTAGGGCCCCATGATCACCAGGGGCCTCAAGAGGGCAGTATTTAGGCTACAACAGGCTCATCACAGTCATTACATTTCACTGGCAGGTTTATTTGACCACAATGGGTGGGATTCATGGGTTCAGCAACTGCAATACCATATTTTCTAGACTATAAGTTGCTCCGGAGTATAGGTCGCACCAGCCAAAAAATGCATAATACAGAAGAAAAAAACATATACAAGTCGGATTGGAGTATAAGTCGCATTTTTGGGGAAAAGTATTTAAGATAAGATAGATAAGATATTCCTTTATTGTCCCACATGGGGAAATTTCATTGGTGCAACGCAGGTAGATACAGAGGTAGATCCAGAAGAACAGAACAGATCAATTATAGGAAGTCTGAAAAACACTTTCAGTAGAAGATCTCCTATAAATAAATAAAAACTCCCATAGACAAATAAATAAATACATAAATACCATTGCATGTGATCCCGACAGTAATTGCACATGGATTTGCTAAAATCCATGACCAAGAACAAACATTTGATCTTGAAATGCAGTTTAAAATAATAACAGATGAGAGAACATGGTGAATAGGTGTACGTATGCTAACGCTAACACCTTCAGCTACATGACGTATGCTAACGCTAACACCTTCAGCTACATGAGGCACAGACAGAACTGTGGTAAGTGTCTGGTATGTTAACGTAACATATGAACAGTTATTCAGATAACTATAGCATAAAGAACATGCTAACAAGTTTAGCAAAGCATCAGTTTTACCCCAAATCACTAAATCCATTGAATTCTTCTTCCTCTGTGTCACTTCTAAACAACTCCACAAACTCCAGAGGAAGTGACGATTCTTCTTCTGCGTCGCTTAGAGCCTAGAGCGCCCTCTTGTGGATGTCAGTGTGAAAATAACAAATAATATCATATATAAGTCGCTCTGGAGTATAAGTCGCACCCCGGCCAAAACTATGAAAAAAGGTGCGACTTATAGTCCGGAAAATACGGTAACTATAATAATCCTTTTTTTTTTTTTTTTTTTTACTTCAAAGTTAAAGAGAAGAAGGGGCGGCGTCCGTCTGGAAAGCTCATACCGTCATCTAAAACTGTTCATTCGATTGTGGTTTGGATTTTTGGTCGTGGGGAAATGTCTCGACTGACTTTTTGGTTTCTCCGTCCAGGCGCGGGACAGGAAGGTGGTGGGCGACATCGAAGGCGCCCGAAGTCACGGATCGACCGCTCAGACCCTGAACATCATTTCCACCGTGCTTTTCTGTCTCTCCGTCATCATCGCCGTGATCGCCGCTGCCGTCTTCGTGACTAGGGTCGTTAACGCAATGTCAAATGTTCAGCCCAGCCACACCTATTACGACAACGGACGTTACGGCGGCTAAAACAAACTGTCACTTACATTTCGAGGTGCGACGTCGCCACAATAGGCTTCAGTTTTATATCACCTGCTTTTACGCTCTTATTTTGTAACTCGTACACTTCTCCTTTTCTTTGTTTGATGCATGAACAAAATTGTTTGTTGTGTTTCAGTTTGACTTTGGTTTTGTGGCTAGACAATGTTAGAAAAGTGTTTGTTGAGCCGTATTGTCTCGTCTGTTGTTGTTTCACAGTAGAAATTGCCTTTTTATGACTGCATATGTAAAGTGGTCCTGTATGAAAGACGTTGCTTCACTTCCATTGGTTTCAGATGAAAAACTAGCGCTGTTGTCATTGCTAGTAGCAGCTAGCTCAGTGTTAGCGTCAGTACTTCCTGTTTTAGAGATAGAATTAGTCCCGTCTAAAACGAGTAAACAGCATAAGATCAGTGAGCGAACAGTGAGTTGTGGTGGATGTGTTTGTGTCTCAATGCTAATGCTAATGCTAATTCTGTTACACTGTTGGAAGCATTTAAAAAGAACACAAATTAAATTAAACTGAAGTAATCTTCCCATAAAAACTATCGCACAGTCTTTACTATAAAAGGTTGTTCATTTTCTAATTCACATGTTCACAAAGGCTTAGCATAAGTTATTAGCGGTGAACAGCGATTAGCTTAGCCACCAGCTGCTGTGCACAAGTTGAGAGCTTGAGTTTCCCAATGTGTACTTTCAAATGTTAAAGTAATTAGTCATTCCATGGAACTAGATATTTAAAACTATCAAAAATGAAAATAAACAAACAAAAACATGCTTTTCTGTGCGTACTGTGCCTTTAAGACACGCTGCGTTTAACCCTTTGTTCTATTGCTTAAAAAAATTGTGATACAAATGAAGGAAAACGAAAGCTACCAATAAAGGCTCGAGACACTTCCTGCTACTCCACAGTCACCTGGAAGAGACAACTACTACAAATACTTCAACTACTACTACAACGGCACCATGAGCGTCCCGTCCGACCGGCGCCCATTGCAGACCAACATGGTTTACACTGACGGCGAAAATGCAGTGATGGTCCAGCAAATCACAAGAGTGAATGTGGAGCGGGAGATGCCCCGAGACCACCTGATCTGGTCCCTCATCTGCTGCATTTACTACAACCCCTTCTTATTGGGACTGGTTGCCCTCATTTTCTCCGTCAAGGTCAGTGCGACGCAGGTTTTAAGTGTTTGCATTTAGTTGTTCCACCTGTGTCGGTCCTGCAGGTTTTTCCGGTTCTCCTGGCGCGAGGGGAAGTTTGGAATACAAACCGTGTGGGCGTGACTGGTTTGGACCCGACTTCTTCTGATGTTTTGCTCTAAACGGCGTGTTTTCAGACCGTTCTGGTGAATGTGTTTCAAATAGTCGATATCCTTGTCGTGTCAGCGAGGAGAATGAACGTGGAGGACGATTTGAAGGTGAACGTGGCGTGTTTGGAAGTGCTTTGATCCTGTGGAACTTCTGACATGAAATCTGCTTTTACAGTGAGCAAAAATAAGTATTCAAACAAATTTTTCAAGTTCTCCCACTGATACATTACGGAGGGGTCTGAAATATTCATCGTTGGTGCAGAATCAAAAAATAATAATAATCTGGAAATCACATTGTATGATTTTTAAAGTATAGCATAGTTATTGCTGTAAATAAGTATTTGAACACCTGAGAAAATCAATGCTAATATTTGGTAGAAGCCTTTGTTTACAGTTACAGAGGTTAAACTTTCCTGTAGTATTGTGTATTTTGGCCACACCTCCACACAGATCTTCTCTAGATCTGTCAAGTTTCAGGCCTGTCAACTGAACGACTCGAAGTTTCAGCTCCCTCCAAAGATTTTCTGATGGATTTGGGTCTGGAGACGGTCTAGGCCACTCCAGAACCTTGATATGCTTCTTATGGAGCCACTCCTTGGTTCTCCTGGCTGTGTGCTTCAGGTCATTGTCATGTTGGAGGCTCCAGCCACGCCCCATCTTCAATGCTTCATCACCAGAGGGTCTGTTGTTCGAATCGCCCTTTACGCTTTTGCCCCCAAACACTACAACTCCTTTGAAATGGCTTTGCTGTCGTTGCTGCCGGCCCCAGTGTGCACTTGAGGGACGTGTCAGGCAGCAGCAGAAGAACACTTACTTCAAACGCTACGATACGATATAGATTTTTGAAAATACCTCATGTCGTGTGTTTTATGTTTCATCCTTCCAATTGCATTTACTGTAAATCAGATGTTGCGCACAGCCAGTTACTCTCAGGGTTGCCGTATTTACAACAGGCTCATTACAGTAATTACGTTTCGTTGACAGGTTTTATTTTTGGCCGTGGCTGCAGAGCTGCGGCGCGGTCAAATGGCCCAGCAGTTTCAGGAACCGCAGCACTGCCATATAGCCTCATGGCTAACCTTAACCTTAATCTTAAGCCTAACCTTAACCCTAACCTTAACCCTAATCTTAACCCTGACCCTAACCTTAACTCGGCGCGGTCAAATAGCGCCGCAGGAGCCGCGGCACAACATAACATGGCAGTTTCGGCCTCGCGCCGCGGCTCTGTAGACACTCCCATTTATTTATTGACTTTATACTTCGACCGCAATAGGCGCTTTCCCTCAAGTACTTATTTACTCTTCATACTTGAGTCATTTCTTGGGCCGCTACTTTGCACTTGAAGTAACGTTACTCTTACTTGAAGACCGTTTTTGGCCACTCCTCATGCCGCCAATCATGTCCGAAACTGTTCCTTTGATGTATTTCTTTTGGGTTTTGAGGAAATGTCTTTTATTATCGGTGGCGACTGACCTTTTGTTTCTCCGTCCAGGCGCGGGACAGGAAGGTGGCGGGCGACATCGAAGGCGCCCGAAGTCACGGATCGACGGCTCAAACCCTGAACATCATTTCCACCGTGCTTTTCTGTCTCTCCTTCCTCGTTACTCTGATCGTCGTCTGCGTCCTCTTCCCTCGGCGTTATTGATGCTGTCAATACAAGATTTATCCGTCATCTCGTAATCGTTCTAAATCTTTATTCAGATTATGACTTGGATAATGTGTTAAACCGTTGCATTTTAAAAACAGCGTTTGCACAATCAACTGTTCAGTAAAATCACAAAGTATAGTCAAAGCTATGATTTTCGGGTGTGTATTAGTCTCTTGTCATGTACAAAAGCATGTTTTTACCATTTTATCAAGCGTATTTGACTTTAATGATCATTGTAAACGTTGAAAGGGTTTTAAAATAAAGTGTATTTCTCAAGTTTATCTCCAGAGACACTTTTTGATGACACGAGCAGGTGGAAAGTGAATCCGATGTCCAGATTTAGCAGATTTAGAGCTCAATCTAAACGCAATCTAAAAGCACATCCACCATGAATGTTTAATCTGATTTGTTTTTAAGACGTATTGTTATTTATTATTTAATGACAAATATCCTCTCCAAAAGCTACAAACTCAAATTATTCAAAAATGTAGTGGGACGGTGGTGCTTTTTCACATAAACCTCATTATGTTTGAAGTATGTAGAAGCTAATGAGCAATTTAATCTGAACAACAAAGCTTGGTAAAATGATCTAAAGTTATTACATTCTTGCATTTCCTGATTTACTGTTCTGAGTGAAGTCATTTTTGACGATGGCGGTAGTGACACAGCAACAAAATGAATGCTTAAGTTGAAGCGGCGTTATTGAGAGAAATGTATTTACTTTGGGTGACATTTAACACCGGATGGACCAAATATTTGTTCATCTACTGTAAAGGTAAACTTGGAAAGGGCCTTTAGCTTTCACGGTTTTCCTTTAGTCCAGATGAAAGGTCAAGAGAAGAAGGGGCGGAGTCCGTCTGGAAAGATCCTTGTGATGTTTGCTTTATGTTCACTTAGTTTCCCTAAATACTTGTTTACTCTTCATACTTGAGTAAAACATTTATTTTCCACTCACTTTAAAATAAACCTCTCAATGTATTTGAAAAAGCAGCTGAACATAGACTTTAGTGCACAAATTGGTATAATACAGACTAAAGATTTGTGACTCAAAATGTCCTATTGGTTGGTTTTTTTGATTTATTGTCAAAATTCTTTCGAACAAAACATTTATGACGGATAAACAGTTAAGGGAATGCCAAGGGGGCGGAGCATATTACAATTAGTTACATTCTATACATCAAAAACATTTACATACAGTTTTCATAAGTATAAATGGCTTTTTGGTTTAAACTTTTGGAAATGGTGCAAATATGATTCAATTTGTTTAATACAAAAATGTCCTATTGTTGTGGAATAACCCAATACACAATAACTTCTTCTTTGGTGTTTTATGGCGGTTGTATATTGCAGGAGGTGGGGGACAGGAGGGTCCTGGCTAGATTCACATCTATGCTGGACCATGAGTGTCACCCCCTGCAGGACACTCTCTCCGCTCTGGAGAGCAGCTTCAGTGACAGACTGATCCACCCTCGATGTGCGAAGGAAAGGTTCCGTAGGTCTTTCCTTCCTGCTGCTGTCAGACTTTATAACAAAAACTGTTAGTACTGAACACTCGCAATACTGACCTAACCTAATACTGATGTGCAATTCTGTCATATGTTTAATTACTGTGAAATTCATGTGCAATCTATGTGCTGTCGTGACACATATTCATGTGCAATTACTGTCGTGTTCACATGCAATGGTATTTATGTATTTATTTCTTTGTCTATGGGAGTTTTTGTTTATAGGAGATCTTCTACTGAAAGTGTTTTTCCTATAAGTGATCTGTTCTTCTGTATCTACCTCTGTATCTTCCTGCGTTGCACCAATGAAATTTCCCCATGTGGGACAATAAAGGATTATCTTATCTTATCCAAGTGTTACATTACCGCCACCTACTGTCGTTATACGTCACAGACTTTACTTATACTTTATTCTTTATACTTCATCCTTTAGTCTTTATTTTTTAAACTTCCAGTATTCCTGAACACTTGCCGTCTCCGCACGCGGTAAAGTTTACAATCATCCCGCGTGTTGTGAATGGGCAGTGGCACGTGACATGTGACGTACGCTTGATATAGGCACGTTCCGCCGCGTCATCACGTCAGCAGAGTGGCGCAGCGGAAGCGTGCTGGGCCCATAACCCAGAGGTCGATGGATCGAAACCATCCTCTGCTAACACTTTTACACCCACACGCAAGGAACTTTTACAGATTGTTATAAATGTTTTCTTACATAAATTAGAAGTTATTATTGTCTTTTTTTGCGACTGGACACGTTTGTTTTTTCACTTGAAACACTTATTTCTTCCCATAAATGACGTTCGAAGAAACTGAAAAGTTACAGCGATACAGCAAAGTTAAAAATATTTACATTAATGAATTAAAATAAATTGATGATAAAGCCGTGTTTTCTTCTTGTCTGCCATTATATTTTGACATAACGGGAAGTATATTAATATATTAAAATTGTTCAACTGGGGAAAATAAGGCTAAATTTTGCTGCAAATTCGTAAGTATAACAATGTTCACTGCGTTTGAATGAAATGTGTAGTCTAACCTGTCACTTTAAAGTCATAGAAGAAATAATTCCACTTAATTTTTCATAATAATAATAGTTAAAAAGCTTACAACATCCGGCATTCCCTTGAAAAAGAAAGGAATATGCTTTTTTGATGAAGATGAATAAAAAGGGAAACACTGGACACGATTATTTTTCTCTTAAAACACAGATTATTACTTTAGATTAAACAAAAGATACTATTTTTACTGTTACACAATGGACAACAGAGGGCGCTGTTTGCCTCGCACTGATTTCGCACTTTTCAATATAATTCAACGAGTTTACGACGTATTTCTTCACGTTTTGAGTCGGATTTTTTTTTTTTAAGTCAGTTATTATTTTTACCATTCAAAGTGGACAAATCTGATGTTTTTCTTGCATCGCCAGCTCTGCCTTGTTGACATTTCTTTGTGGATAACTTTAATGCACCTTGATCGCCGCGTTCATAGTTTTATTACCCATTCCTGTAAGTATTAATAGTATTTTTTTCTGTGTTCCTGCATGTTTATAGATCTGGCATTTTGGGAGATTCACAGTTTTCAAAGTAAGTAAAATAAGAAATCCACAAACGCTGAGCCTGATCACTGTTTATTTGGGTTTGGCGCCGCACAAACTTGTCATTTTGTCATTTAATTGTCCTTTCAACTGACAAAAATCACGTCTTTGGTGTGGAATAATGGCGCCGCTTTCTCATTTCTCATCAAGACTTTGTGCCAGTTTTTGTTTCATGTGGCTCGATCCGGTATTACAGCGCCATCATGGCCCATAAACCCGACAATCCGGCAGATAAACGTCAAATTCTAACATTTTCTCAGCTCATTTTTACACTGTAGCGATCATGGAAAGTTGTGATGGAACACACTGGAACGCTGCCCCCTCAGGCCCAGAGGTACAAACACAATACCATTAAGTTTGATTGTCGGTGTAATCCCTCATTCGTCCAGGCGTGTTCCATAGTAGAAAAAACTGAACTACAGTACAGACTACAACTGAAGCTTTTTCTACTATTAAGTTTGATTGTTTTACACGCTTTAAATTAGGATGTAAATGGTTTTAAATGAGTTTCAGTGCATCCTTTTTCTCCACAGAAGCTCCAGGGTCTCAGGAATGGTCCCAGATTTGGACTCTTATTTTGTATTTAAGGGGGACATTTACTGTGTGTACAATAAATATATTCATACACCTTCACGTGACTCATTTTGATCATTTCTGCACTCAAATAACAGACCTACACATACAATTTTACTTCAACGCTATATTGGCTATTGTTTTCGCCTAATTTACCCTGCTTCACTCCTCTGTACAGCACGGCGGGAAAAGTCTTACACTCCATAAGTATTTAAAAGCCGTATAATGCTTAATATAGGACTTTTGAAGGAGACATATTACTCTTTTGACTTATTAGATTATGTGTCGATTGTTTTGCATGTTCATCGTAAAACTGCAATAATTGATCTAAAACAACTTATTATTTAACACATTTCCATCAACTTCCTGTTCAAAAGGGCAGAACTGATAAGCCCCGCCTCTTCACTGTCATTTCGCCGTAACAAGCGGCAGATTGTCATTTACATGGTTAGTTTGTTTTGTGTTGAAAAATGTTAAGACATTTTAGAACACGTTTCACTCAGAATCTTCAGTTTTTAAATAATCACAACTGAGTGCAGGGATGTGGGCGGGGATAGGTGAAAACAGGACGTTGCGCAGACCGTACGGGATGACTCCAACGCACCGAAATCAATCATGACACAACTTTGACGGGACGAATGATGAAAAAGCGCCATTGTAACCCGGTTAACAGCTTATTAGAGTTTATTTTTGCTTAATGTGTCTCCTTTAACCTTCACTAGCGAGGACCACGCCCCCAGCTACGACGCACAGTGTTTTTTGGCTGGTGAGAAACACGAACGACACAAATGTACAGAAGTTGATGCCGTTTTGGGGCTTCTGTGGCCTCCCGGGCCTCGATACTAGGACATAAAGTAGAAGAATTAGAACAATTAAAAAGGAGGGGCACGAAGTCAGAACACAGGTGTATGTGATCCCGATGATTAAATAGTGTCGCCGCAGGAAGGGGCGTGGTCCTGCTCCTGAACTTAAGATAACAAACTTCATCAACGCCACAATTTAGTCATATTTTTCAGATTCATATTGCGTAAAACACGTGATTGACTTATATTAGGTCTTAAAAACTGTTTCAAAATGATTTCCAAACTTAAACGTGTTGAGAAAAGTCAGGACGAGTTAGACACGTGACCTTAGAGCCCTTAGAGCCGCGCACTTTCCCGCGCTGCGCCGCACGCCGCAGCTCTAAGGTTGGTGCGCACTCGCTTTCCCTCCGTCCTCCCGCCGCATGTCATTTCCTGTGCTAAAAAAAATGGTGGCCAGCGCTCGGCGAGGCGACTGAGTCCCGCCGGCCATTCCTGCCTCTCTCCGCGGTGCAAAGTTTGGCTCCGGGGCGCGCGGCTGGAGGTGAGTCCGCGTCTGCGAGCGCAAGGCACGGGCGGCGGAGCGCGCGGCGGCGGCGGCAGCAGCGGGAGAGACGCGGTCCGTGCTTCCTTCCCGTTCCTCCGTGGCTACTGACAGTGAAAGTGAACATGGCTCCCGAAAGCTGCAGCCGCTCGCCCACCGGCCTCTGAATGCGGTAAAAAAAAAAGAAAAAGAAAAAAAAAAAAAAAAAAAAATCCTGCGCGGGTCACGTGCGTGCGCCGCTGACGCACGTGACCCGCGGTGACACGGAAGTTTAGAGACAAGTTTGGAGACGAAAGTGCGACTTTAAAGCGAAACGGACGAGTTGTTGTTTTTTCCTTTTTTTTTTTATTGCGTAGGCGAATTAAAGAAACAGTCTTCTCTAAACAGGATCAGTGACTCTCTTGACTCTTCTCTAGACAGGATCAGTGACTCTCTTGACTCTTCTCTAGACAGGATCAGTGACTCTCTTGACTCTTCTCTAGACAGGATCAGTGACTCTCTCTTGACTCTTCTCTAAACGGGATCAGTGACTCTCTTGACTCTTCTTTAAACGGGATCAGTGACTCTCTTGACTCTTCTCTAAACGGGATCAGTGACTCTCTTGACTCTTCTCTAAACGGGATCAGTGACTCTCTCTTGATTCTTCTCTAAACGAGATCAGTGACTCTCTCTTGATTCTTCTCTAAACGAGATCAGTGACTCTCTCCTGACTCTTCTTTAAACGGGATCAGTGACTCTCTTGACTCTTCTCTAAACGGGATCAGTGACTCTCTCTTGACTTCTCTAAACGGGATCAGTGACTCGCTCTTGACTCTTCTCTAAACGGGATCAGTGACTCTCTCTTGACTCTTCTCTAAACGGGATCAGTGACTCTCTCTTGACTCTTCTCTAAACGGGATCAGTGACTCTCTCTTGACTCTTCTCTAAACGGGATCAGTGACTCTCTTGACTCTTCTCTAAACAGGATCTGTGACTCTCTCTTGACTCTTCTCTAAACAGGATCAGTGACTCTCTTGACTCTTCTCTAAACGGGATCAGTGACTCTCTTGACTCTTCTCTAAACGGGATCAGTGACTCTCTTGACTCTTCTCTAAACGAGATCAGTGACTCTCGACTCTTCTCTAAACACGATCAGTGACTCTCTCTTGACTCTTCTCTAAACGAGATCAGTGACTCTCTTGACCCTTCTCTAAACGGGATCAGTGACTCGCTTGACTCTTCTCTAAACGGGATCAGTGACTCCCTCTTGACTCTTCTCTAAACGGGATTAGTGACTCTCTCTTGACTCTTCTCTAAACGAGATCAGTGACTCTCTCTTGACTCTTCTCTAAACGGGATCAGTGACTCTCTTGACTCTTCTCTAAACACGATCAGTGACTCTCTTGACTCTTCTCTAAACGGGATCAGTGACTCTCTCTTGACTCTTCTCTAAACGAGATCAGTGACTCTCTCTTGACTCTTCTCTAAACGAGATCAGTGACTCTCTTGACTCTTCTCTAAACACGATCAGTGACTATCTCTTGACTCTTCTCTTAACGGGATCAGTGACTCTCTTTTGACTCTTCTCTAAACGGGATCAGTGACTCGCTCTTGACTCTTCTCTAAACGGGATCAGTGACTCTCTCTTGACTCTTCTCTAAACGGGATCAGTGACTCTCTTGACTCTTCTCTAAACAGGATCAGTGACTCGCTCTTAACTCTTCTCTAAACGGGATCAGTGACTCGCTCTTGACTCTTCTCTAAACGGGATCAGTGACTCGCTCTTGACTCTTCTCTAAACGGGATCAGTGACTCTCTCTTGACTCTTCTCTAAACAGGATCAGTGACTCTCTCTTGACTCTTCTCTAAACGGGATAAGTGACTCTCTTGACTCTTCTCTAAACGGGATCAGTGACTCTCTCTTGACTCTTCTCTAAACAGGATCAGTGACTCGCTCTTGACTCTTCTCTAAACGGGATCAGTGACTCTCTCTTGACTCTTCTCTAAACGGGATCAGTGACTCGCTCTTGACTCTTCTCTAAACGGGATCAGTGACTCTCTCTTGACTCTTCTCTAAACAGGATCAGTGACTCTCTCTTGACTCTTCTCTAAACGGGATAAGTGACTCTCTTGACTCTTCTCTAAACGGGATCAGTGACTCTCTCTTGACTCTTCTCTAAACGGGATCAGTGACTCTCTCTTGACTCTTCTCTAAATGGGATCAGTGACTCTCTTGACTCTTCTCTAAACGGGATCAGTGACTCTCTCTTGACTCTTCTCTAAACGGGATCAGTGACTCTCTCTTGACTCTTCTCTAAACGAGATCAGTGACTCTCTTGACTCTTCTCTAAACAGGATCAGTGACTCTCTCTTGACTCTTCTCTAAACGGGATCAGTGACTCTCTTGACTCTTCTCTAAACGGGATCAGTGACTCTCTCTTGACTCTTCTCTAAACGGGATCAGTGACTCTCTTGACTCTTCTCTAAACGGGATCAGTGACTCTCTCTTGACTCTTCTCTAAACGAGATCAGTGACTCTCTCTTGACTCTTCTCTAAACGGGATCAGTGACTCTCTCTTGGCTCTTCTCTAAACGAGATCAGTGACTCTCTTGACTCTTCTCTAAACGGGATCAGTGACTCTCTCTTGACTCTTCTCTAGACACGATCAGTGACTATCTCTTGACTCTTCTCTAAACGGGATCAGTGACTCTCTCTTGACTTCTCTTAACGGGATCAGTGACTCTCTTTTGACTCTTCTCTAAACGGGATCAGTGACTCTCTTGACTCTTCTCTAAACGGGATCATTGACTCTCTCTTGACTCTTCTCTAAACGGGATCAGTGACTCGCTCTTGACTCTTCTCTAAACGGGATCAGTGACTCTCTCTTGACTCTTCTCTAAACGGGATCAGTGACTCTCTCTTGACTCTTCTCTAAACGGGATCAGTGACTCTCTCTTGACTCTTCTCTAAACGGGATCAGTGACTCTCTCTTGACTCTTCTCTAAACGGGCTCAGTGACTCTCTCTTGACTCTTCTCTAAACGGGATCAGTGACTCTCTTGACTCTTCTCTAAACAGGATCTGTGACTCTCTCTTGACTCTTCTCTAAACGGGATCAGTGACTCTCTTGACTCTTCTCTAAACGGGATCAGTGAATCTCTCGACTCTTCTCTAAACACGACCAGTGACTCTCTCTTGGCTCTTCTCTAAACGAGATCAGTGACTCTCTCTTGACCCTTCTCTAAACGGGATCAGTGACTCGCTTGACTCTTCTCTAAACGGGATCAGTGACTCCCTCTTGACTCTTCTCTAAACGGGATCAGTGACTCTCTCTTGACTCTTCTCTAAACACGATCAGTGACTCTCTCTTGACTCTTCTCTAAACACGATCAGTGACTCTCTCTTGACTCTTCTCTAAACACGATCAGTGACTCTCTCTTGACTCTTCTCTAAACGGGCTCAGTGACTCTCTCTTGACTCTTCTCTAAACGGGATCAGTGACTCTCTTGACTCTTCTCTAAACAGGATCTGTGACTCTCTCTTGACTCTTCTCTAAACGGGATCAGTGACTCTCTTGACTCTTCTCTAAACGGGATCAGTGAATCTCTCGACTCTTCTCTAAACACGACCAGTGACTCTCTCTTGGCTCTTCTCTAAACGAGATCAGTGACTCTCTCTTGACCCTTCTCTAAACGGGATCAGTGACTCGCTTGACTCTTCTCTAAACGGGATCAGTGACTCCCTCTTGACTCTTCTCTAAACGGGATCAGTGACTCTCTCTTGACTCTTCTCTAAACACGATCAGTGACTCTCTCTTGACTCTTCTCTAAACACGATCAGTGACTCTCTCTTGACTCTTCTCTAAACACGATCAGTGACTCTCTCTTGACTCTTCTCTAAACGGGATCAGTGACTCTCTTGACTCTTCTCTAAACGGGATCAGTGACTCTCTCTTGACTCTTCTCTAAACGAGATCAGTGACTCTCTTGACTCTTCTCTAAACGGGATCAGTGACTCGCTCTTGACTCTTCTCTAAACGGGATCAGTGACTCTCTTGACTCTTCTCTAAACAGGATTTGTGACTCTTTCTTGACAATTTGATATTCTTAAAATTCAAAAAAATACTATAATATATATATATATATATATATATATATATATATATATATATATATATAAGCACTAGTCAGAGCAATACCATCTCCATAGAAATGTTAAAAACCATAGAATCTTAGCATGTATTAAGTTTGTTTACTGTTTTTTATACATTGGTTCAAACTGAAATACCTGTTCCTCCTGTCTCTCCCCGCTCTTCACCCCCATTCCAAACTGTGTCCGGTGTTACACGCTGAAACCCAAAACAGTCTCTAAGTATATGTCCTCATGTCGCGCGCTGAAACCCAAAACAGTCTCTAAGTATATGTCCTCATGTCGCATGCTGAAACCTAAAACAGTCTCTAAGTATATGTCCTCATGTCGCATGCTGAAACCTAAAACAGTCTCTAAGTATGTCCTCATGTCGCATGCTGAAACCTAAAAGTCTCAGTACATGTCCTGGTGTTTTTTACGTGCTGAAACCTAAAACAGTCTCTAAGTACATGTCCTCATGTCGCATGCTGAAACCTAAAACAGTCTCTAAGTATATGTCCTCATGTCGCATGCTGAAACCTAAAACAGTCTCTAAGTACATGTCCTGGTGTTGTTTACGTGATGAAACCTAAAACAGTCTCTAAGTATATATCCTGGTGTCGTTTACGCGCTGAAACCCAAAACAGTCTTACTCCTGCTCTAAGTATATGTCCTCATGTCGCATGCTGAAACCTAAAACAGTCTCTAAGTACATGTCCTGGTGTTTACGTGCTGAAACCGAAAACAGTCTCTAAGTACATGTCCTGGTCTCGTTTACGTGCTGAAATCGAAAACAGTCTCTAAGTATATGTCCTGGTGTCGTTTACGTGCTGAAACCTAAAACAGTCTCTAAGTACATGTCCTGGTGTTGTTTACGTGCTGAAACCTAAAACAGTCTCTAAGTACATGTCCTGGTGTTGTTTACGTGCTGAAACCTAAAACAGTCTCTAAGTACATGTCCTGGTGTTGTTTACGTGCTGAAACCTAAAACAGTCTATAAGTATATGTCCTCATGTCGCATGCTGAAACCTGAAACAGTCTCTAAGTACATGTCCTGGTGTTGTTTACGCACTGAAACCTAAAACAGTCTAAGTACATGTCCTGGTGTTGTTTACGTGCTGAAACCTAAAACAGTCTCTAAGTACATGTCCTGGTGTTGTTTACGTGCTGAAACCTAAAACAGTCTAAGTACATGTCCTGGTGTTGTTTACGCGTTGAAACCTAAAACAGTCTAAGTACATGTCCTGGTGTTGTTTACGCGCTGAAACCTAAAACAGTCTAAGTACATGTCTTGGTGTCGTTTACGTGCTGAAACCTAAAACAGTCTAAGTACATGTCCTGGTGTCGTTTACGCGCTGAAACCTAAAACAGTCTAAGTACATGTCCTGGTGTCGTTTACGTGCTGAAACCTAAAACAGTCTAAGTACATGTCCTGGTGTTGTTTACGCGCTGAAACCTAAAACAGTCTCTAAGTACATGTCCTGGTGTTGTTTACGTGCTGAAACCTAAAACAGTCTCTAAGTACATGTCCTGGTGTTGTTTACGTGCTGAAACCTAAAACAGTCTAAGTACATGTCCTGGTGTTGTTTACGTGCTGAAACCTAAAACAGTCTAAGTACATGTCCTGGTGTTGTTTACGTGCTGAAACCTAAAACAGTCTAAGTACATGTCCTGGTGTTGTTTACGTGCTGAAACCTAAAACAGTCTAAGTACATGTCCTGGTGTTGTTTACGTGTTGAAACCTAAAACAGTCTAAGTACATGTCCTGGTGTTGTTTACGCGCTGAAACCTAAAACAGTCTAAGTACATGTCCTGGTGTTGTTTACGTGCTGAAACCTAAAACAGTAAGTACATGTCCTGGTGTCGTTTACGTGCTGAAACCTAAAACAGTAAGTACATGTCCTGGTGTTGTTTACGTGCTGAAACCTAAAACAGTCTAAGTACATGTCCTGGTGTTGTTTACGTGTTGAAACCTAAAACAGTCTAAGTACATGTCCTGGTGTCGTTTACGTGCTGAAACCTAAAACAGTCTAAGTACATGTCCTGGTGTTGTTTACGTGCTGAAACCTAAAACAGTAAGTACATGTCCTGGTGTCGTTTACGTGCTGAAACCTAAAACAGTCTAAGTACATGTCCTGGTGTTGTTTACGTGCTGAAACCTAAAACAGTCTAAGTACATGTCCTGGTGTTGTTTACGTGCTGAAACCTAAAACAGTCTAAGTACATGTCCTGGTGTTGTTTACGTGTTGAAACCTAAAACAGTCTAAGTACATGTCCTGGTGTTGTTTACGCGCTGAAACCTAAAACAGTCTAAGTACATGTCCTGGTGTTGTTTACGTGCTGAAACCTAAAACAGTAAGTACATGTCCTGGTGTCGTTTACGTGCTGAAACCTAAAACAGTCTAAGTACATGTCCTGGTGTTGTTTACGTGCTGAAACCTAAAACAGTCTAAGTACATGTCCTGGTGTTGTTTACGTGTTGAAACCTAAAACAGTCTAAGTACATGTCCTGGTGTTGTTTACGTGTTGAAACCTAAAACAGTCTAAGTACATGTCCTGGTGTCGTTTACGTGCTGAAATCTAAAACAGTCTAAGTACATGTCCTGGTGTTGTTTACGTGCTGAAACCTAAAACAGTAAGTACATGTCCTGGTGTCGTTTACGTGCTGAAACCTAAAACAGTCTAAGTACATGTCCTGGTGTTGTTTACGTGCTGAAACCTAAAACAGTCTAAGTACATGTCCTGGTGTTGTTTACGTGTTGAAACCTAAAACAGTCTAAGTACATGTCCTGGTGTCGTTTACGTGCTGAAACCTAAAACAGTCTAAGTACATGTCCTGGTGTCGTTTACGTGCTGAAACCTAAAACAGTCTAAGTACATGTCCTGGTGTCGTTTACGTGCTGAAACCTAAAACAGTCTAAGTACATGTCCTGGTGTCGTTTACGTGCTGAAACCTAAAACAGTCTAAGTACATGTCCTGGTGTTGTTTACGTGCTGAAACCTAAAACAGTCTAAGTACATGTCCTGGTGTTGTTTACGTGCTGAAACCTAAAACAGTCTCTAAGTACATGTCCTGGTGTCGTTTCCACAGCGGGTGCAGAGCTGGAACCGGACCATGCTTCTGTCATGAGCGAGCTGACCTTCGACCTCTGGTGTAAGTCACGGGCTCAGACGCCGTCCTCCGTCACGGAAACGGCGATGTTACAACAGCGAAGTTAATGCGCCCCCTAAAGGTCGGACGACGCATTGAGCTAAAATGCAGTTAAGATACAGTTATTTAGAATTTTGCTGAAAATTATAAAAAAAAATATTGCAGAAAAGCACATTTTTTAGGTTTATAATTTCACTTCCTGTTTGTAATTGACATCACATGAGGAAATTACCCAGCAAACACTGGGCCAAATCTCATCTAATGTCACAATTATTTTAATTTGAATTTGATTTGAGAGCGACTTTATTTTGGTGAATTAATGTTTAGAGCGATGTCACTTCCTGTCATTTTCTACAGATTTTTCAACGTTTTCCACACAAATACCAACTCTATTTGCATAAAACTATAATTTATGTGTACAACAGGTATAAATAAATAAACCAAATAAAGTTAAAAAAAGGTGAAAATGGTGAAAACCTCTCAAACACACTAAGTAATTCTAGTTTATCGCCCAAAAATAGACCTAAATGTAAATAACTTTTTTTAATCTGGCATTTTGTGTTTTCAAAAAAGCAAAATGTTTTTTCTCACAATAATCGTAACGCTAAAATCTGATATTGTGACGCCCCTGCTGGTGAATAAGTGCAGTGCAGATTCGGGCTGAATTCCGTCCAGTTTATTTGCCATTGCTACAGGCAGAGGTGGGAAGAGTAGAGGTGTACTCAAGTAAGAGTAAAGTTACTTCAAAATAATATTAGTGGTCCGAGAAATTACTCAAGAAAGAGTTACATTTATTTGGGGAAACTATTACTCAAGTAAGTGTCATTTAAAGAGTAACTGTCGGGACGTAACACAACTATAATTGATGCTCAAACTTTCAAAGGAGAGACACAAAAATGAGAAAAATCTAAATAATATCTGAAGAAGCAGTGCAAGAAACACAAATGTCAACATAGCTTTTATCGCTTAGATTTACTCAGACGAGAAACACTTTTACTCAAGTAAGAGTGAAAGTTACTCCTAGAAGTACAATTTCTAGTAATGTGACCGAGTACATGTGACCAGGTACATGTGACTGGGTACATGTGACCTTGTGCCTGTGACCTTGTGCATGTGATCTTGTACATGTGACCTTGTGCATGTGATCTTGTACATGTGACCTTGTGCCTGTGACCTTGTGCCTGTGACCTTGTGCATGTGATCTTGTACATGTGACCTTGTGCCTGTGACCTTGTGCCTGTGATCTTGTGCATGTGACCTTGTGCATGCGACCTTGTGCATGTGACCTTGTGCATGTGATCTTGTACATGTGACCTTGTGCCTGTGACCTTGTGCCTGTGACCTTGTGCATGTTATCTTGTGCCTGTGACCTTGTACATGTGACCTTGTGCATGTGATCTTGTGTCTGTGACCTTGTACATGTGACCTTGTGCATGTGACCTTGTGCCTGCGACCATGTGCATGTGACCTTGTGCATGTGATCTTGTGCCTGTGACCTTGTGCATGTGACCTTGTGCATGTGATCTTGTGCATGTGACCTTGTGCATGTGACCTTGTGCCTGCGACCATGTGCATGTGACCTTGTGCATGTGATCTTGTGCCTGTGACCTTGTGCATGTGACCTTGTGCATGTGACCTTGTACATGTGACCTTGTGCCTGTGACCTTGTGCATGTGATCTTGTACATGTGATCTTGTGGCTGTGACCTTGTGCATGCGACCTTGTGCATGTGACCTTGTGCATGTGACCTTGTGCATGTGACCTTGTGCCTGTGACCTTGTGCATGTGACCTTGTGCATGTGACCTTGTGCCTGTGACCGGGTACATGTGACCTTGTGCATGTGACCTTGTGCCTGTGACCGGGTACATGTGACCTTGTGCATGTGACCATGTACATGTGACCATGTGCATGTGATCTTGTGCATGTGACCTTGTGCATGTGATCTTGTGCATGTGACCTTGTGCATGTGACCTTGTGCATGTGACCTCTTAGTCCCGCCTCTTGAGGACTTGTCACTCACAGTGTCCCTCCGTGTCCTCAGTCTGTGAGCAGTGCCAGCTGCACTTCGCAGAGCGCTGTCCCGTCCACGGTCGTCCAGTGCTGGTGCAGGACACGCCGGTGGCCGTGGGGACAGTGGGCAGGGCCTCTCTCACGCCCCCTGCTGGTGTAGACGTCTTCACCGAGGGGCACGAGGTGGACGTCCGCTGCACCGGCCCCGGTTTTCCTCTTGGGGCAGTGTTCGGGCCCTACGAGGGAGAACTGGTGACCAAAGATCGCTCATCCGGCTTTTTCTCCTGGATCGTAAGTGTTTTTCCCCTTTATAATAAACTGTGCTCCAGGCTGACTCTTCCACACACATGTTTCAGCTAATATATATAATAATGTATTGTTTTTTAAGTTAATGTGTTCACTAACAATCTCACACTCACAAGTAACAGAACAACACCATAAGTTCATGAGTATGGACAAAATTACATGTTTTAAAATGTGTTTCTCCGTGAAAAATACAACGTACACTTTGGTGACGTTGTATTTTTCACAGAGTATTTTTACTGAATTATTTTAACAGAAGCGACATTGAAATCAGACGTTTCACATGTTTCCACAGATCGTCGACGCAAACAACACTTACCAGTCGATCGATGGCAGCGACGAGACCAAAGCAAACTGGATGAGGTGCTTATTTTATTCAACAAAAATCTGCTTTACAAATGTCACGAGCGGTCGTCGTGACCCTGGAGTTTGCATGTTGCATCTGCAGATTTCCCCCTGCGATTCGCTCAAATATTCAGCGTTTCGTCCGGTTCCACTTGTTCCAAAGCCCGAAACTTAAAACTGCACCTAAACCTGAACGCAAACAACAAATATACAACGTTAAAAGACACACACAAGGAGATTTTAACGTGTAATCAAATAGTTTCCTCAGCAAAAACAGACCTGGAGTTGCTTTAGTTTCATTCATTCTGTTGAGTAAGTCCTCTCCTTCCTGAGGCTCACAAAAACTCCACATTTGCAGTTCTCCTGTGCCGTTTTTAGGGCTGCAGTTACTTTTGTCAATCAATTATTCGAGCGATTATTCTTTAAATTAATTGGTTAGTTGTTTGGAATGCGAAATGCCCGTGAATATCAGATTTGTTTTCAGTTTGAAACGGTGCAAAACAATAATCGTACCTGTTTCCTACGTCTTCTGAAGTCATCGTGTATTTGTTCGAGTCATAAATCCTCTTTGGAGTTTGTGTTTAGTCCAGGTAACGATTATTCGATTACGGAATTAGTTTTACGATGATCTCAATAGCGTTTTAGTCGCGATTGATCAATAACTGTTTCAGTCCCTAAATCGTTCCCTCTGCTGCCAGTAGATGGAGTGCCAACAAACTTCCTGATGAGGAAACGCCTTACTGCTATAAAGTAACGTACGCTTTCAGTAGATACGGTAATTTAAGTTTTAAAACGTGCGATGCTGTAGAAACAGTGTTCAAGAGCAGGTTTAAAGGACAACAATTGAAAGAATGCATAATGTGTCACTTAAAGGGCCGTGTGACAGGTTTTTACGATTTTCTAATTTTCACTTTATTTGGTGTATTTAAAGCTGTTGTACATATAAATGATAGTTATACACCAATCGAGCAGGTATTTGTGGAGGTAACTTGAAAAAAAAAAACTGCAGAAAATGACAGGAAGTGACATCACACAAGGGTCAACTCATTCCAGACAAAGTTTAAGCATAAATTGCACAAAATAAACTACTTTTTTGACTCTCTAAACAACAATTCAACAAAAATAAAGTCGCTCTCATATATTTTCAAATCGTGACATTAGATGAGTTTCTGCCCAGTGTTTGCTGGGTAATCTCCTAGTGTGATGTCATCAATTACAAACAGGAAGTGAAATTATAAACCTAAAAAAAATTGCTATTCTGGGATCAAATTTGTAGAACTTTTTGCAAAATTTTAAAAAACTTGACTGCATTTGAGTTCAATGAGTCGTCCAACCTGTAGGGGGCACTTTAAGCTAGCTTGAGTCTCCTGCCCGCACTCCCGGGAAATGCGACCGACGATGCACCTTTTGGTTTCTGTCGGTCCAGGTTCGTGCACACGTCTTCTGACGACGGAGACCACAACCTCACGGCCTTTCAGCGCGGTAAACAGATCTACTTCAGAGCGTGTCGCCCCCTGGTGGCCGGAGACAGGCTCAGAGTGTGGTACAGCCCGGAGTACATCCAGAGGCTGCACAGCGTGTCCCGGGAGAAAATCGAGGAAACGCTGCAGACAGGTGAGCGGGAGGAGGCGCTATAGCGGGCAACGTTCCGGCTTTCTCAGGTATAAATGCTAAAATCTCAAACCCAAGTCCAATAGTAAGGAACTGGCTCGATACTTTATACCTACGTGTGTTTTGATACCACAATGATAACAACAAATGCTATTTTTTTAGACAATAGACTCTCATTTTAAACAGGAAATAATATTTTTGTGTGTACGTTAACATGTGGTCTTATTCTAGTGTAAGATCATTCTAAAACGGTTGAGGAAAAGTCAACATTTTGTGCTGTTTGTGTTCTTTTTTAACCATTGATACTTGTTCAAAGGAGTATCTAGTGTTGATATTAGTTTATTGTCATTCTTTATACATTCCTATCTGATTTTTTTTATACTTTTGACAACTCCAAGTACACTTGAACTTAAAGCAGGACTAAATAGCTCCCCCTGCTGCTCTCTTGTGGAATTACATTGTCAGAGAACAGACGAGTGTAAAGGTAGAAATGCTACTTACTTCTCCCTTAAAAGATGTGAAATACCAATGCAAAGACATCCAAAAGTAAGGAAGAATATTATGTAAAATCAGATTTGATTATCATGTTTTATTTTGAAGGATTCATACAAAGTAATACTGTATTGTCCAGTTTTGAACAGGAAATCAATGAACCCGTTTCTGTTATTGAGGCAATTTAGACCAAGTTTGCGGTTTACTACAAACAAGCCGTAAAATCATGATCCACGTATGTTATAGTTTAATACTAAATACCTGAAAAAAGCCTAAATGTTATTTGCGCAGGTCCTGGAGTCTCATCCAACGCTGAAACGGGGGACGACTCCGAAGACCAGCCTCCTGCAAAGAGAAAGAAAGTCCATCTGGTTTTCAATGACGTTTCAGAGGCCTCTCGGGAGAAAAAGTGCACGATCCCGCCGCGGGCCCCGTCCCTGAACGCAGCGGGCGCCTGTGCGACCCAGAGCCAGGCCTCGACCAACACGGAGCAGGGCGGCGGCCTGTGCGGCGGCCGGTGCGTGCCGGAGGTGAAGCGGGAACCGGAGGAACCTTCCACGTCCTTCTGTCCCAACTGCGTGAAGCTGAAACGGAGGGTCGCCGAGCTGGAGGCGGAGATAGAGCGTCTCCGGGGGCAACAGGCCGCGCCCACGAACGACCAGCCTCCGTGCGACGAACACGCGCCTGTTGAAGAGTACCGAGGTGAGGCTCCGGAATGAGCTTTGCGAGGAAATCTTATTATATAAGCTGCTCTCAGAGTCAAAATGAGACTGTGGCTAAGTGCATCTAATTACATCTAGATAAAGAGCGTTTTATTCTCCACAAAGCAGGAAGTGCGGCGTTAGCATGCTAGTCGTTGTTAGCGTTATCGCGTCGCTCTGGCCTCTGAACGTCGTGAGAACTAATCGCAAACTCGTCCGGGTGAATAATTAGGACTCAAGTGAGAAAGTGTGGAATACATTTGGACTTATGAGATACTATCAGTTTAAAATGATGCTAGTTCTGTTTTTGATTTTTGTTTTGTTTTTCCTTCGAGGCTGGGAAAATGTCAGATTACTTTATTTATCCTTCTAAGGGCAATTCATTTGAGCAGCATCAGACAGTAAAACCAAACCTGGTGTAGCCCATTCATTAATACATGCTACGATAATAAAAGACAACTTGCAATAGCGCCCACTATAGAGAAAGATATTGTAAACATTTTGGGGAACCAGCAGATGAATTTAAACTCTTTTCAGCGGTCACTTTCCTGACATATTCCTAGCATCCTATTTATTAACTGCTATGAGTTTCAAAGCACTTTTGAAAACTTTAAGAGGCCCGATGGAGTTTTACCATCACTCTGAAGCTAACAACAACTAGCATGCTAACAGTGCACTCCAGGAGTTAGCCCTATACATGCGTTCGCACATCTGAGAACTTGTAGAGTAGCAACTGAGTCCGCCATGTTGAAAGGGGCACAACAGCACGTCTACTACATACGATATCCAGAATTTATGAGGCCAAAATGCCAAAAACCTGCGTTCTGTAAAGACATTGCTCTGACAGACCAAGGAATGAGAGCTTTGTTATGTACTTTAGTTTGCCGTTATCGTCTAAAGAATCAAAGTATTTGTAGCTCACTATGCCGTAGAAAAGGACGCAGTTGTGGTGGTTGCTAGTATATCGCGTGCCCCTTTCAAAATGGCCGCTATGGGGAAGTCCCGGATGTATGACGTCATCGCAAACGCATGTATGTTCCCCGAGACCTGGGTTAGGGTCATATGCTGCCATATTTTATGCCGTAAAACTATACATTTATGCACAACGTTGGGGGATGTTGAACCTGAACCAGTAGCCTATGCTAGTATTAGCATAGTGCCCCCGTTCTTAGAAAAGGGGAGGAGCATAGGTACTGGGGAATATACCCTGCACTTCCTGGTTCATGTGAAATAAAAAACGCTTCGCTGTAAATCTGTCAAACGATTAAGCATGGTTCCTTTTCAACCTCTCTAGTTGGATAGATTTGCTGTTTGACGTTGGCAGCTGCTTCCTTACGAGTTTCATCCAACAAAATGCCTTTTATAAATATACCGTATTTTCTGGACTATAAGTCGCACTGGAGTATAAGTTGCACCAGCCAAAAAATGCATAATAGAGAAGAAGTCGCACTGGAGTATGAAATGCGGTTGCAAGTGTGAAAATAACAAATAATACCATATAAGTCGCTCCGGAGTATAAGTATACAAGTATAAATATAAGTTGGTAGGTGCGACCTCTATAAGGTGCGACTTATAGAACGGAAAATACGGTATAGGTTAAATCTATTTAGTCACATTTTCTGATTTTACAATACACTATCTGGAGTAAAAGGTCTACTAGAAATAAAAGTGCCTTGAATTCAGAATAAGTTTGGAATAAGTTTAGCACACAAGAGTTTAAATAAGTCGGTGGAATAAGAAAACTGCACGTTGACGAGGTAAACGGGGCCAAAAGATTGAAACGAGATGAAGCTACCGTAAAACAAACGTCATATTTTTAAGCTTTTTTAAGGTTCTCCCGACGAGGTCCTGGCTAAGATCTGAAGAAAGCTACTGACCTTGTAGCTTACACCTAAAAACACACACTTTTTCTGCCTTATTTTCCAGTGATGGAGTCTCTAACGCCGTCTCAAGTCGTTTTTGACGAGGACGAGCAGGACCTGGACTCCGCCGACGAATCCATGTCCGCGGACCTGGTCTTCTCCCCGGACGACTCCTCCTCCAAGGCCCCGTGCGCCGGCGGGCGACGCATCCGCCGCTTCAAACAGGAATGGCTGAAGAAGTTCTGGTTCCTCCGATACTCCCCGACGCTCAACGAAATGTGGTGCCACGTCTGCCGCCAGTACACGGTCCAGTCCTCGCGCACCTCCGCCTTCATCATCGGTTCGCGGCAGTTCAAAATCCACACCATCAAACTCCACAGCCAGAGCAACTTGCACAAGAAATGCCTCCAGCTCTACAAACTGCGAATGCATCCGGAAAAGACCGAAGAAATGTGCAGGAACATGACGTTTTTGTTCAACTCCGCGTACCACCTGGCGTTGGAAGGACGGCCGTATTCCGAACTGCGTCCACTGGCGGAGCTGCTGAAGAAGTGCGAACTCAAACTCGTGGACCAGTACATGAACGAGGGAGACTGCCAGATCCTTATACATCACATCGCAAGAGCCCTGAGGGAGGATTTAGTGGAGAAAATGCGACTGTCGCCATTTCTAAGCGTCATCATGGATGCGCCGAACAACGATCTGTTCGCCGACACCGTAGCGGTTTACGTCCAGTTGTTGACGAATGAAGGTTCACCCAATATCGAACTCCTATCGCTGCAGAGATTGTCGATCGGGAACGTGGAGGGCTATCTCCGAGCGTTGGAGCAAGCCTTCGGTGTCATCGGCTTGCAGTTTCAGGAGTTGTTAGTGGTCGGCTTTGGCGTGGACGGAGCGAGCATCTCGTCGGCGACCAGAAAAGATTTATATGTCGCTTTGCAGAAGATTTTCCCGTGGATCTTGTGTCTTCCCGTCGTGATCAGTCGACCGCATCTCGAAATTCTGGACGCGATCAGCGGCAAAGAGCTTCCCTGTTTGGAAGAGTTGGAAAACAACCTCAAGCAGTTGCTGAGTTTTTACCGATACTCTCCTCGAATGATGTCCGAGCTGAGGGACGCGGCGCCAACTTTGTCCGAAGAAACGGACTCTTTAGGCGATATTCGGGCAATTCGCTGGGTCATAGGCGAACCGAATGTGCTCAACGCTCTAATAAAAGATTATTTCGAAGTCGTCGCCCACTTGAAAGAAATTAGCGCGCAAACTCAGCGCGCCGACTCTTCTGCCGTCGCTTTAACGCTTCTCCAATTCCTTCTGGATTACCAATCGGTCAAACTGATCTACTTCATGTTGGACGTAATTGCCGTGTTGTCGAGGTTGGCGTTGACTTTCCAAGGCGAGCACGTGCTGGTGTCCAAAGTGGGAAACGAAATCGAAGCGGCCGTCCGAGAGCTGGGCCAACTCGTCGATTCGCCGGGCGAGTACCTCCAAGAGTTCGAGGACAACTTTCGCGAGAGTTTCAACGGTGTGGATCCGAAAAACCTGCTCGTCGCGGAATCCAAATTTCAATCCATACGCGAAAAGATCTGCGAGAAAAGTCGAGCGATCTTGAGTCAACATCTCGAATCGAAGAGTTGGCCCTTCGTCAAGGCGTGCAAGGTTTTCGACCTAACCGCGTGGCCGGAGAATAGCGAGGAACTGCACGCTTTCGGCAAGGAGGAAATCCAGACCCTTTGCGGACATTTGGAGATGCTTCCTTCGATGAGACAAGAGTTGACGTGTTCCGACGCCAGGAACAATATCGCCTGCGAATGGCAAGGGCTGAAGTTCAATTTCAACTCCGGCGGTTTCAAGGACGTCGTCGGCCACGTCCGCGCGCACAAGCAGCGCTACCAGATCCTGAGCCGGGTGGCGCAGTTCGCCAACGCGCTGCCGAGCTCCGCCGCCCGCTGCGAAAAGGGGCGCGTGGCTCTGCTGAAGGCGTGTCGGAACCACCGGACCCGGCCGACGCCCGAGCAGATGAACGACGCGCTGACGCTGGCGGTGAACGGGCCGCCCATCGCCGGCTTCGACGCCAAACGGGCGCTGGACAGTTGGTTCGAGGAGAAGTCGGGGCAGAGCGAGGCCATCTCGACGGCGATGGCGGCGAAGATGATGATGAACGATAAACAGAATAGCAACGAAAGGGAATTTTACACAGATATTTAGAGATTACGTTACGTTACAAGACATTTTCCAAGGTAGAAGTTTCCGGACTTTGAGGGAGCGATGTTTGCAGAGTTTGCGTGTTCTACCTGTGTGTGTTTACTTTGGTTCCACTTGGATTGGGAAGTGGGTAATAACTATATTTGAATTAAGATGTATTGAAGATTGCTGTTTTTTTCTTTTTTTAAATCAACTGGTCTACAGCCAATTCTGTTCAAAGCATGTTGTGTGAAGTTCAGATTTAAGATGAAGCCATTTGTTTTTTTAGTAATAGGAAATCGAGGTTGATTAATATAAGGAGATATTGTGGTGAACTTTTAGCACTCTATTATTGCATATTCTTTATCATTTATTCAACCCTGCCCCTCCAAACACGCCGTATGATTTAGATGTTAAATTCTAAATGGCGTTGAGGCCATTCTTCTTCTTTCATATATTTGTTTGTTTTAATGCCAAGACAATGATCTCAATGAGGTTCTCCTGGTTGAATAAAAATGATGTGAGAAAAGCAACAGCTAAATTGAATTGAAGTTTAAATTGTTGTTTTTTTTCTTTTTTTTTTCATTTTAATAAATATTTTTAACTTTTAAAGGAAAGTGTTTTTTTTTGTTTTAAAGGATTTTTTTATTATTTTTTTAAAGGAAAGTGTTTTATTTATCTATGAATTTCTCTAGAATTTGATGCCGTCATAATCTCCGATGGAGGACAAGGGCCTTTTTAACCGTTTGTGACAGAAACATCATGAATAGAAACCCACATTATTTATTCAGAACTGGCTCCACAAACATAATGTTCAACTCATATTTACTTAAAAGTCCTTTCAACTGGCAACAATCACACATTTTCTCACGACTATCGCGAAAAGAGGATTTCCCTGTCGTTCATTTCCACCGACAGAAGACGCTGAAGAGTATTTTCACCTTCTAATATTGTACAGAGGATTTTGAAAAGGCTTTAGATACACGGGGATCCAGAGTCTCCACTGTAGATGTCCAAATGTCTAAATTCTCATAAAAGATTATAATAATATGTCCATTGCTGGTATACAGGTGATTTGTACATGTTTGTAGTTTATTTTGCAGTCGTTTTACTTCACGTGCCATACTCAAATACTCAAAATGTGCTTGATGAAATGTGGTATTGTTAGGAAAGAGTAAGACAGATTTTGTTTTGTTGTGCCATCATTTATTCACTTCAAATGTACAGTTCTTTTTCTTTTATGTTTGTGTCTAAATATGATTCTGCATGAAGCCTCGACAATAACGATCTTCTCATTTAGCTTTGCCTTAAACCAGGAGAGGGGAAGACTGCATGGATGAACTTTTGGCGCTTCAGACGTTACGATAAAACTGATAAAAAGGATAAAACGGTCAAAGTCTCGATTTTAAATCTCAGCACGGTTTAGTTCAATCGCGACAGCTGTAAAACGACGTCACGTGCTCCGGTTTTGCCAAATAAACTTTGCATTTTTGAGCATTTTGTCCACGTTTCAAGTCATTTTGTGAAAGGAGAAAGAAAATGATGTAAAATTATGACAAAAGAACACACATAATACTACTTTTTACACAATATAAGGCTGCACGATTTTGCGATATGTGTTTTAACATCTGAAAGACAAAAATATAAACTGATGAAAATTTTGTGATTTTTAAAACATATTTATTTGTATGATTTATTTTTTCATATTTATTATTTATGAAAAATTACAAAAAATATACATAAATAAAAAATAGATATAATTCAAATAAATACATTTAAAAAAGATAATCTTTTTATTCATTAATATATTATTCATGAAAAAGGAACAAAAATATAAATAAAATTAATAAAAACATAAATAAATACAATTAAAAATACATTTTAAAACTAGAATCTTGTGAATTTCAGAGCTCTAAACTACATGTTCAACCACATATTTAGTTATTTTGTGATTTAATGCAGTCTTTGCGGTTGATTATTGCAGTTATTTCTGTTTAATTGAGATGTGTTCTGCAGCTTTACAATATAACGTAATTTTAAACTCAACGTAACAGTAGATTCTTTAAAACGTGGTCTTTTTTTAGTTCTGATAAAGTTCAATAAAACTGTTCAGAAAAGGTCAAATTCGGTCTTTCCAGCGTAATAAATGAACGCTTCAGCAGCTCTAGTTTGTGCTCGGTTCTACGTAAATATGTTTATTCTTTCTCACTCTTGCGTTTTCTTCCGGACTCGTCAATCGTACTCATTGTTCAGGTCGCCACGGTAACGTCTTCCGCTGAATTTCTCACAGTGTTGGACAAAAGTCAGAGAAACTACGATGAAGTGAAGGTTTAAATGAGCGAAAACAGAAGGGAAAGTGATCCGACGTCACAAAGTTAATACATTGTGTAAAACGTTAACACTTTATCCAATTATAGATCGGACTTTTGACACAAACCTGCGCAGATGCAGAGTAACTATTATAAACGCAATAAAATGTAATCAATCTATGTCAAAAAGTGTATTTAAACATTTCTGAGCTAAAAGGTCGTATCACACATGGTTTGAATCATTTCTTGTTTTGATATGTTTTATGAACCCAATGTTTGATCCTGTTCTGGTCCGGCTTTAGCCCTGGTTTAGCCCTGGTTTAGCCCTGGTTTAGCCCTGGTTTAGTCCCGGTTTAGTCCCGGTTTAGTCCCGGTCTAGTCCCGGTCTAGGCCCGGTCTAGCCCCGGTCTAGCCCCGGTCTAGCCCCGGTCTAGCCCCGGTCTAGGCCCGGTCTAGGCCCGGTCTAGCCCCGGTCTAGCCCCGGTCTAGCCCCGGTCTAGGCCCGGTCTAGCCCCGGTCTAGCCCCGGTCTGGCCCCGGTCTAGGCCCGGTCTAGGCCCGGTCTAGCCCCGGTCTAGCCCCGGTCTAGGCCCGGTCTAGGCCCGGTCTAGGCCCGGTCTAGCCCCGGTCTAGCCCCGGTCTAGACCCAGTCTAGCCCCGGTCTGGCCCCGGTCTAGGCCCGGTCTAGGCCCGGTCTAGGCCCGGTCTAGCCCCGGTTTAGTCCCGGTTTAGTCCCGGTTTAGTCCTGCTCCTTAATGAAAGATGTCACACTTTGATTGAATTAATTTCCATTTTTCTTGGTGGGATTAAGTCACTGAAATGATCTCAAATGACTAAACAAAGATAAATCAGATAAAGCTACTCAAAACAACTGAAGAATAAAAACAAAGAATATATAATAAAGAATTAAAATAAAATGACAAAAAAGCTACTAAAACACCTGGTTCAATCAATCAATCAATCAAAATGCGTTTGTATTTGACCAGAAAATAAATATTCAAATCACGTTCAGCGTCAAGGAAACTATAAATAAAAACAATAAAAAAGGTTGATTTATGGAGAAGTTTAAACGAGGAAACAAAGAGCTGTATGAATATATAACTGTTTAAACCAAGTACTCACAACATTAGAAGTACTATGAGAGGTAAATACACAACATTAGAAAAAGTACCATCTATAAGTTATTAAGGGCTGGAAATAAGTCGTATTTATCTTGAGATTGCCAATGAAACAAGCATAAAATATATTAAAACAAGAAAAAGACAAGCATTTTATCACTTGAAAAGAGAAAAAAAAACGACTACACTTGAAATAACAACAAAACTTACTTGTTCTTTTGGCAATCGTAATTTTCAAAAGTCAAAACTAACTCAAATAAAGTAGTATACAACTTAATTCAATCACTTTTTCACTTATTGTCTTGTTTAAGATTGTACATTTCCCAGTGTTCTGCTGCACCATGTGAATCACTGAGGAAAGTGCTGAGCGGACATAAAAAACATCACAATACAAACCTATTCAACCACAGAGCACTAAAAGAGCACAAATAATCAGTTTAAAGTGTGTGAATGGTGTTGTCTGGTGTAACGGGCGCGGCCTGCAGTGTCTATAGTGTCTCTGAGTCTGTGTTTATGGCTCTTTATGTTCGCGCTCGTGTCGTTCATTGAGCTGCAGTTTGAACACAGAGCGTCTGTGAAGGAGTCTGCAGCTGCCAACGAGCTCGTCCCCGCCTGGTACAGAGCCACAGCAGGCTGAAACGGGGCCAAACGGGGGCTGAAACGGGGCCAAACAGGGGCTGAAACGGGGCAAAACAGGGGCTGAAACGGGGCAAAACAGGGGCTGAAACGGGGGCAAACAGGGGCTGAAACGGGGCCAAACAGGGGCTGAAACGGGGGCTGAAACGGGGCCAAACAGGGGCTGAAACGGGGCAAAACAGGGGCTGAAACGGGGCCAAACAGGGACTGAAACGGGGCAAAACAGGAACTGAAACGGGGCCAAACAGGGGCTGAAACGGGGCCAAACAGGGGCTGAAACGGGGCCAAACAGGGGCTGAAACGGGGCCAAACAGGGGCTGAAACGGGGCCAAAACGGGGCCAAACAGGGACTGAAACGGGGCAAAACAGGGACTGAAACGGGGCAAAACAGGGGCTGAAACGGGGGCAAACAGGGGCTGAAACGGGGCCAAACAGGGACTGAAACGGGGCCAAACAGGGACTGAAACGGGGCCAAACAGGGACTGAAACGGGGCCAAAGAGGGGCTGAAACGGGGCCAAACAGGAACTGTAGCGGGGCCAAACGGGCTGAAGCAGGAATAAACAAGATTAAACAAGTCAAACTCAAACCAGGGAGAGCTAGAGTCAATTAAACCAGGACAAAAAAATGAACTAAAAAGATTACACCTGGACTAAACCGAGATTAAACCAGGTCTAAACTGTAAAGACGGGTGAAAAAATAAGGGCGGCTTTAGACCCGGTTTAGTGCTTGTTTAGACCCGGTTTAGTGCTTGTTTAGACCCGGTTTAGTGCTTGTTTAGTCCTGGTTTAGTGCTTGTTTAGACCCGGTTTAGTGCTTGTTTAGACCCGGTTTAGTGCTTGTTTAGACCCGGTTTAGTGCTTGTATAGACCCGGTTTAGTGCTTGTATAGACCCGGTTTAGTGCTTGTATAGACCCGGTTTAGTGCTTGTTTAGACCCGGTTTAGTGCTTGTTTAGACCCGGTTTAGTGCTTGTTTAGTCCTGGTTTAGTGCTTGTTTAGACCCGGTTTAGTGCTTGTTTAGACCCGGATTAGTGCTTGTATAGACCCAGTTTAGTGCTTGTTTAGACCCGGTTTAGTGCTTGTATAGACCCGGTTTAGTGCTTGTTTAGTCCTGGTTTAGTGCTTGTTTAGACCCGGTTTAGTGCTTGTTTAGACCCGGTTTAGTGCTTGTATAGACCCGGTTTAGTGCTTGGTTAGACCCGGTTTAGTGCTTATATAGACCCGGTTTAGTGCTTGTATAGACCCGGTTTAGTGCTTGTATAGACCCGGTTTAGTGCTTGTTTAGTCCTGGTTTAGTGCTTGTTTAGACCCGGTTTAGTGCTTGTTTAGACCCGGTTTAGTGCTTGTATAGACCCGGTTTAGTGCTTGTTTAGACCCGGTTTAGTGCTTATATAGACCCGGTTTAGTGCTTGTATAGACCCGGTTTAGTGCTTGTTTAGACCCGGTTTAGTGCTTGTATAGACCCGGTTTAGTGCTTGTTTAGTCCTGGTTTAGTGCTTGTTTAGACCCGGTTTAGTGCTTGTTTAGACCCGGTTTAGTGCTTGTATAGACCCGGTTTAGTGCTTGGTTAGACCCGGTTTAGTGCTTGTATAGACCCGGTTTAGTGCTTGTATAGACCCGGTTTAGTGCTTGTTTAGTCCTGGTTTAGTGCTTGTTTAGACCCGGTTTAGTGCTTGTTTAGACCCGATTTAGTGCTTGTATAGACCCGGTTTAGTGCTTATATAGACCCGGTTTAGTGCTTGTATAGACCCGGTTTAGTGCTTGTATAGACCCGGTTTAGTGCTTGTTTAGTCCTGGTTTAGTGCTTGTTTAGACCCGGTTTAGTGCTTGTATAGACCCGGTTTAGTGCTTGTTTAGACCCGGTTTAGTGCTTATATAGACCCGGTTTAGTGCTTGTTTAGACCCGGTTTAGTGCTTGTTTAGTCCTGGTTTAGTGCTTGTTTAGACCCGGTTTAGTGCTTGTTTAGACCCGGTTTAGTGCTTGTATAGACCCGGTTTAGTGCTTGTTTAGACCCGGTTTAGTGCTTATATAGACCCGGTTTAGTGCTTGTTTAGACCCGGTTTAGTGCTTGTTTAGACCCGGTTTAGTGCTTGTATAGACCCGGTTTAGTGCTTGTTTAGTCCTGGTTTAGTGCTTGTTTAGACCCGGTTTAGTGCTTGTTTAGACCCGGTTTAGTGCTTGTATAGACCCGGTTTAGTGCTTGTTTAGACCCGGTTTAGTGCTTATATAGACCCGGTTTAGTGCTTGTATAGACCCGGTTTAGTGCTTGTATAGACCCGGTTTAGTGCTTGTTTAGTCCTGGTTTAGTGCTTGTTTAGACCCGGTTTAGTGCTTGTTTAGACCCGGTTTAGTGCTTGTTTAGACCCGGTTTAGTGCTTGTATAGACCTGGTTTAGTGCTTGTATAGACCCGGTTTAGTGCTTGTTTAGACCCGGTTTAGTGCTTATATAGACCCGGTTTAGTGCTTGTATAGACCCGGTTTAGTGCTTGTTTAGTCCTGGTTTAGTGCTTGTTTAGACCCGGTTTAGTGCTTGTTTAGACCCGATTTAGTGCTTGTATAGACCCGGTTTAGTGCTTATATAGACCCGGTTTAGTGCTTGTATAGACCCGGTTTAGTGCTTGTATAGACCCGGTTTAGTGCTTGTTTAGTCCTGGTTTAGTGCTTGTTTAGACCCGGTTTAGTGCTTGTATAGACCCGGTTTAGTGCTTGTTTAGACCCGGTTTAGTGCTTATATAGACCCGGTTTAGTGCTTGTTTAGACCCGGTTTAGTGCTTGTTTAGTCCTGGTTTAGTGCTTGTTTAGACCCGGTTTAGTGCTTGTTTAGACCCGGTTTAGTGCTTGTTTAGACCCGGTTTAGTGCTTGTATAGACCCGGTTTAGTGCTTGTTTAGACCCGGTTTAGTGCTTATATAGACCCGGTTTAGTGCTTGTTTAGACCCGGTTTAGTGCTTGTTTAGACCCGGTTTAGTGCTTGTATAGACCCGGTTTAGTGCTTGTTTAGTCCTGGTTTAGTGCTTGTTTAGACCCGGTTTAGTGCTTGTATAGACCCGGTTTAGTGCTTGTTTAGACCCGGTTTAGTGCTTATATAGACCCGGTTTAGTGCTTGTTTAGACCCGGTTTAGTGCTTGTTTAGTCCTGGTTTAGTGCTTGTTTAGACCCGGTTTAGTGCTTGTATAGACCCGGTTTAGTGCTTGTATAGACCCGGTTTAGTGCTTGTATAGACCCGGTTTAGTGCTTGTATAGACCCGGTTTAGTGCTTGTATAGACCCGGTTTAGTGCTTGTATAGACCCGGTTTAGTGCTTGTTTAGTCCTGGTTTAGTGCTTGTTTAGACCCGGTTTAGTGCTTGTTTAGACCCGGTTTAGTGCTTGTATAGACCCGGTTTAGTGCTTGTTTAGACCCGGTTTAGTGCTTATATAGACCCGGTTTAGTGCTTGTATAGACCCGGTTTAGTGCTTGTATAGACCCGGTTTAGTGCTTGTATAGACCCGGTTTAGTGCTTGTTTAGACCCGGTTTAGTGCTTGTATAGACCCGGTTTAGTGCTTGTTTAGTCCTGGTTTAGTGCTTGTTTAGACCCGGTTTAGTGCTTGTTTAGACCCGGTTTAGTGCTTGTATAGACCCGGTTTAGTGCTTGGTTAGACCCGGTTTAGTGCTTGTATAGACCCGGTTTAGTGCTTGTATAGACCCGGTTTAGTGCTTGTTTAGTCCTGGTTTAGTGCTTGTTTAGACCCGGTTTAGTGCTTGTTTAGACCCGATTTAGTGCTTGTATAGACCCGGTTTAGTGCTTATATAGACCCGGTTTAGTGCTTGTATAGACCCGGTTTAGTGCTTGTATAGACCCGGTTTAGTGCTTGTTTAGTCCTGGTTTAGTGCTTGTTTAGACCCGGTTTAGTGCTTGTATAGACCCGGTTTAGTGCTTGTTTAGACCCGGTTTAGTGCTTATATAGACCCGGTTTAGTGCTTGTTTAGACCCGGTTTAGTGCTTGTTTAGTCCTGGTTTAGTGCTTGTTTAGACCCGGTTTAGTGCTTGTTTAGACCCGGTTTAGTGCTTGTATAGACCCGGTTTAGTGCTTGTTTAGACCCGGTTTAGTGCTTATATAGACCCGGTTTAGTGCTTGTTTAGACCCGGTTTAGTGCTTGTTTAGACCCGGTTTAGTGCTTGTATAGACCCTGTTTAGTGCTTGTTTAGTCCTGGTTTAGTGCTTGTTTAGACCCGGTTTAGTGCTTGTTTAGACCCGGTTTAGTGCTTGTATAGACCCGGTTTAGTGCTTGTTTAGACCCGGTTTAGTGCTTATATAGACCCGGTTTAGTGCTTGTATAGACCCGGTTTAGTGCTTGTATAGACCCGGTTTAGTGCTTGTTTAGTCCTGGTTTAGTGCTTGTTTAGACCCGGTTTAGTGCTTGTTTAGACCCGGTTTAGTGCTTGTATAGACCTGGTTTAGTGCTTGTATAGACCCGGTTTAGTGCTTGTTTAGACCCGGTTTAGTGCTTATATAGACCCGGTTTAGTGCTTGTATAGACCCGGTTTAGTGCTTGTTTAGTCCTGGTTTAGTGCTTGTTTAGACCCGGTTTAGTGCTTGTTTAGACCCGGTTTAGTGCTTGTTTAGACCCGATTTAGTGCTTGTATAGACCCGGTTTAGTGCTTATATAGACCCGGTTTAGTGCTTGTATAGACCCGGTTTAGTGCTTGTTTAGTCCTGGTTTAGTGCTTGTTTAGACCCGGTTTAGTGCTTGTATAGACCCGGTTTAGTGCTTGTTTAGACCCGGTTTAGTGCTTATATAGACCCGGTTTAGTGCTTGTTTAGACCCGGTTTAGTGCTTGTTTAGACCCGGTTTAGTGCTTGTATAGACCCGGTTTAGTGCTTGTTTAGACCCGGTTTAGTGCTTATATAGACCCGGTTTAGTGCTTGTTTAGACCCGGTTTAGTGCTTGTTTAGACCCGGTTTAGTGCTTGTATAGACCCGGTTTAGTGCTTGTTTAGACCCGGTTTAGTGCTTGTATAGACCCGGTTTAGTGCTTGTTTAGACCCGGTTTAGTGCTTATATAGACCCGGTTTAGTGCTTGTTTAGACCCGGTTTAGTGCTTGTTTAGACCCGGTTTAGTGCTTGTATAGACCCGGTTTAGTGCTTGTTTAGACCCGGTTTAGTGCTTATATAGACCCGGTTTAGTGCTTGTTTAGACCCGGTTTAGTGCTTGTTTAGTCCTGGTTTAGTGCTTGTTTAGACCCGGTTTAGTGCTTGTATAGACCCGGTTTAGTGCTTGTATAGACCCGGTTTAGTGCTTGTATAGACCCGGTTTAGTGCTTGTTTAGACCCGGTTTAGTGCTTGTATAGACCCGGTTTAGTGCTTGTTTAGACCCGGTTTAGTGCTTATATAGACCCGGTTTAGTGCTTGTTTAGACCCGGTTTAGTGCTTGTTTAGTCCTGGTTTAGTGCTTGTTTAGACCCGGTTTAGTGCTTATATAGACCCGGTTTAGTGCTTGTATAGACCCGGTTTAGTGCTTGTATAGACCCGGTTTAGTGCTTGTTTAGTCCTGGTTTAGTGCTTGTTTAGACCCGGTTTAGTGCTTATATAGACCCGGTTTAGTGCTTGTATAGACCCGGTTTAGTGCTTGTATAGACCCGGTTTAGTGCTTGTTTAGACCCGGTTTAGTGCTTGTATAGACCCGGTTTAGTGCTTATATAGACCCGGTTTAGTGCTTGTATAGACCCGGTTTAGTGCTTGTATAGACCCGGTTTAGTGCTTGTTTAGTCCTGGTTTAGTGCTTGTTTAGACCCGGTTTAGTGCTTATATAGACCCGGTTTAGTGCTTGTATAGACCCGGTTTAGTGCTTGTATAGACCCGGTTTAGTGCTTGTTTAGACCCGGTTTAGTGCTTGTATAGACCCGGTTTAGTGCTTGTATAGACCCGGTTTAGTGCTTGTATAGACCCGGTTTAGTGCTTGTTTAGACCCGGTTTAGTGCTTGTATAGACCCGGTTTAGTGCTTGTATAGACCCGGTTTAGTGCTTGTTTAGTCCTGGTTTTGAGGGCTGTTCCCAGTGTGATGTAATCAGGATCTATCAGAGCTTCAAGTCTCAAAAACAGTGACAAATTGCAGAGAAAAGCCCGGCTCCTTATGCCAGCCCTGGACACTCTTCTCACTGCACTTCACCCGGGGTCATTCCGGGTCAAAAGGAGACCACTGAAAACCCACTGGCTTCAAAAAGGGTCAAATCATTAGAAAATATGTGTCAAAAATATCTAAAAATTATGATAATGGGAGCAAATGTATTTATCTGGACACGAGTTCCGAGGTTTGGTTATTTAATTCTTTTAATTTCATTTGAAACAGCGTGTTCACGAGTGACTGAGCCTATCCCAGTGACTTTGGGCCTTAGGCGGGGGCTTTAGTCCTGGTTTCACTCTGGTGGACTCCTGGAAGTTTGTATCTGGTTTAGTCCAGATTTAGTCCCGCTTTAGTCCCGCTTTAGTCCCGATTTAGTCCCGATTTAGTCCCGATTTAGTCCCGGATTAATCCCGGATTAGTCTCGGTTTAGTCTCGGTTTAGTCTCGGTATAGTCTTTGTGAAGTACGAGACATTTGCAGTGTAAATTTTTCTAATAAACACAATCTTAATGGTCTAAATCTGAGTGAGCTGCGTCTGTGACCTCACGAACAGTGAGACACGGTCAGTGTCTCCGTGGCGTCTGTGACCTCACGAACAGTGAGACACGGTCAGTGTCTCCGTGGCGTCTGTGACCTCACGAACAGTGAGACACGGTCAGTGTCTCCGTGGCGTCTGTGACCTCATTAACAGTGAGACACGGTCAGTGTCTCCGTGGCGTCTGTGACCTCATTAACAGTGAGACACGGTCAGTGTCTCCGTGGCGTCTGTGACCTCATTAACAGTGAGACACGGTCAGTGTCTCCGTGGCGTCTGTGACCTCATTAACAGACAGATGCCAAACCGACGCATCGTCCCACTGACAGCTCTGGCCTTTGAAGAAAAGAGAAGATTCTGCCCAAAAGTCATAAACAGACAGAATGTGGCACATTCTCCGTGAACACAATCGAGATGAAATCAATCATATTTACAGCCTTAAGGCCTGAAACATAAACACTTATTTTGACCGCAACAAACGGTCATTTCTGCTGTTTTTATCTCTATATATAATACAAACTAATATATGACGGTGTTTTGTGTAGTGCTGTCCCACCTTCAAGGCACTCAAAGGTCATGGGTTAACTTTCAGTGTATTTGGGTCAGAGACTTGGGACATGACTTGGCCTTGCCAGACCTCGACTTGGGACATGACTTGGCCTTGCCAGACCTCGACTTGGGACATGACTTGGACTTGCCAGACCTCGACTTGGGACATGACTTGGACTTTCCAGACCTCGACTTGGGACATGATTAACTATCGTTTCCTGTGAGAGTCTTGTAGCTTTGATCTGTTGCTGCAGTGTTTCATCTGAAGCGTCGGCGGCTGTGGGAGGAACAGAGGAAGAGGTCTCTCCGTTCCCATCTTTGATCCAACTCTTTTAAACTTCACTCATTCATACGACGCTGAAAACCAAACCCGGAGAGAGAGGCGTCGTGCAACAGCTTTAAAGGTGCACTACGGAACATTTCTAGAGGGACGGCCTCCTGCTTTCCTCCGAGCTGCTGTAGCTTTGCCAAGACTCTTTCATATCGCAGCATCTTGAGTGTTTCAATTACCACCAAACACTCCCGCTTGCCTCTCCGCAGATCTGACCTGTAACGTCGCAGACAAAGCGATAGCATCTGTACGGTTGGATCCTGGTTCGGGCCCATGTTTAGTCCAGATGCGGGCTCGGTTTGGTCCCGTTCTTGTCCCAGTTTAGTCCGGGTCTAGTTTAGGACGAGTTCCGGGTTTAGTCGCGATTTGTTTGCGTGCGAGTGACCCGGTTTAGTCCCAGTTTAGTCCCGGTTTAGTCCCGGTTTGGTCCCGGTTTGGTCCCGGTTTGGTCCCGGTTTGGTCTGGTTTAGAGCGGCTCCGGTCTCACGCAAATCCATTTAACCGCAGATTATTATTTACCACTAACGCTGTACACAAAACCAGGAAAGAGGACGTCAATCATGCTCTAGTTCTCCAAACAATCTTCATTTTCATATTTTAAGCTCATTCTGAGATCATAGACGAGTGGGCGAGGTTGTTTTCATATGCAAATGAGGAGACAATAAAAGCAGTCTTTAAGAAAAACGGCGTAAAAAAAGATTCATAGAGAGTTCGGGGACGGCCTCTTGTCCCGTCGGTCTCGGGGGAGGGGGGTATGTGATAGTGTGTGTGTGTGTGTGGGGGGGGACAGTGGGTCTTTGTGGTCCCGGGACAAAGACCGGCTCTGAGGATCTGGACCGGGGACTCAGACCGGGCCACAGACCGGGTTAGACCTCTGAAGGACCAACATGAACCAGAGGAGTGGATTAAAGCTGCTACTGCTGCTGCTGCTGGGAACTGTCCAAACAGGTGAGCGCAACCAGGGCTAAACCAGGGCTAAACCAGGGATAAACCAGGGCTAAACCAGGGCTAAACCAGGGCTAAACCAGGGCTAAACCAGGACCAAACCAGGGCTAAACCAGGACTAAACCAGGATTAAAGCAGGACCAAACCAGGATTAAACCAGGGCTAAACCAGGGCTAAACCAGGGCTAAACCAGGACTAAACCAGGACTAAACCAGGACTAAACCAGGGCTAAACCAGGGCTAAACCAGGTCTAAAGCAGGACCAAACCAGGATTAAACCAGGGCTAAACCAGGGCTAAACCAGGGCTAAACCAGGACTAAACCAGGACCAAACCAGGATTAAACCAGGGCTAAACCAGGGCTAAACCAGGGCTAAACCAGGACTAAACCAGGACTAAACCAGGACTAAACCAGGGCTAAACCAGGACTAAACCAGGGCTAAAGCAGGACTAAACCAGGGCTAAACCAGGGCTAAACCAGGGCTAAACCAGGATTAAACCAGGGCTAAACCAGGACTAAACCAGGACTAAAGCAGGACTAAAACAGGACCAAACCAGGGCTAAACCAGGACTAAACCAGGATTAAACCAGGGCTAAACCAGGATTAAACCAGGATTAAACCAGGATTAAACCAGGGCTAAACCAGGACCAAACCAGGATTAAACCAGGGCTAAACCAGGGCTAAACCAGGACTAAACCAGGACTAAACCAGGACTAAACCAGGGCTAAACCAGGACTAAACCAGGGCTAAACCAGGACTAAACCAGGGCTAAAGCAGGACTAAACCAGGGCTAAACCAGGGCTAAACCAGGGCTAAACCAGGATTAAACCAGGGCTAAACCAGGACTAAACCAGGACTAAAGCAGGACTAAAACAGGACTAAACCAGGACTAAACCAGGACTAAAGCAGGACTAAAACAGGACTAAACCAGGACTAAACCAGGGCTAAACCAGGACTGAACCAGGACTAAACCAGGGCTAAACCAGGACTAAACCAGGATTTAACCAGGATTTAACCAGGATTTAACCAGGACTAAAGCAGGATTAAAGCAGGGATAAACAAAGACCTAACCAGGAATAAACCAGGACATATCATATCGGGCTAAAGCGGTCAAACCCGTCCACACAGGCGAGTGCAGCAGGTGGAATAAGCCAGGACTAAACAAGGACTTTAATACAGAGACTCAACCTGGACTAAACCAGGACCCGCTTCACCCAAACTAAATGAGGAGTCAAAAGGGACAAAAACAGTGGTGAACAGGGACTAAAACAACCTGTAAACCAGCCAAATGTGTGAGGTTTCCAGAATGTCGTTGTGACACTTGACTCAGGACTCGAAAGTGTAACTTGTCAAGTGTTTTTTGTCAGAGACATTTTAAATCCTGGTTTTACTCTGTTCAGACTTTAGTGATTTTTTCCAGTTTTGTTGTTGTTTTAGCAATTATGTAATTTTATGTAAAAAACTATATATTTATACATGAAAACTGAACTTTTTCATGTGAAAATTGAACATATTTGGAAAGTATAAATGTTAAGAACCAGGTTTAAATGCTTAATTTTGCTGACATATTAGAGTCACAACACTGGGGATGCTGGATAATTAAAATGTACATATTGTTTGGAGAAACTTTAATAAATAAGGCTCGGAATTATATGTGAACAAATCCTTCTGTACAATCCGTCCACTGAAAAATGCCTTTTGAGAAAACAGCCTCAGAATTCACATTGTCCCACATACAGTAAATCTATGGATGCGAGTTGATAAAAAGAAACAATAAAACATCTTTAAGTGCAGATTGGATTGTATAGTTTGACTGCTGTGTCTCACCTTGAAAGCTTCAATCTTTTTCGTCTCTTCAGGTTTGGGTCTGCGCTGTTACAAATGCTCTGACTACACCGGCCGCTGCCAGAACGTCCAGGAGTGCACCTACGAAGACTCCTGCATCTCCATCAGCGAAAGAGGTCCTCCAGAAACACTCCAGAGGCTTTAGGAGCAAAGTCCGACCTCTGCACGGGCTTCAGCTACCGTATTTTCCGGACTATAAGTCGCACCGGAGTATAAGTCACAGCCAAAAAATGCATAATAGAGAAGAAAAAAACATATATAAGTCGCACTGGAGTATGAAATGCGGTTGCAAGTGTGAAAATAACATAATATCACGTATAAATATAAGTATGAAGTATAAGTCGCACCCTGGCCAAAACTCTGAAGAAAGGTGCGACTTATAGTCCGGAAAATACGGTAATTATTAAGCGTTGTATCGTTTCGAGCACTAGATGAGGTTTTGGACACTTTGCATCAGAACTGGATTGGATGTTTAGGGACGTCACCCGGCTTCACCTTTGTGTCTGACAAAGCTGTGCTAGGGGCCAAAAAAATCAAAGTACCGTATTTTCTGGACTATAAGTCGCACCTTTTTTCATAGTTTTGGCCGTGGTGCGACTTATACTCCAGAGCAACTTATATGTGATAGTTATTTTCACACTGACAACCACAAGAGGGCGCTCTAGGCTCTAAGCGACGCAGAAGAAGAATCTGCTCTTCTTCTTCCTCTGGAGTTTGTGGAGTTGTTTAGAAGTGACACAGAGGAAGAAGAATTCAATGGATTTAGTGATTTGGGGTAAAACTGATGCTTTGCTAAACTTGTTAGCATGTTCTTTATGCTATAGTTATCTGAATAACTGTTCATATGTTACGTTAACATACCAGACACTTACCACAGTTCTGTCTGTGCCTCATGTAGCTGAAGGTGTTAGCGTTAGCATACGTCATGTAGCTGAAGGTGTTAGCGTTAGCATAAGTCATGTAGCTGAAGGTGTTAGCGTTAGCATACGTCATGTAGCGGAAGGTGTTAGCGTTAGCATACGTCATGTAGCTGAAGGTGTTAGCGTTAGTATACGTCATGTAGCTGAAGGTGTTAGCGTTAGCATACGTCATGTAGCTGAAGGTGTTAGCGTTAGCATACGTCATGTAGCTGAAGGTGTTAGCGTTAGCATACGTCATGTAGCTGAAGGTGTTAGCGTTAGCATACGTCATGTAGCTGAAGGTGTTAGCGTTAGCATACGTCATGTAGCTGAAGGTGTTAGCGTTAGCATACGTCATGTAGCTGAAGGTGTTAGCGTTAGCATACGTACACCTATTCACCATGTTCTCTCATCTGTTGTTATTTTAAACTGCATTTCCAGATGAAATGTCTGTTCTTGGTCTTGAATGTTATCAAATCAATTTCCCCCGAAATACGACTTATATATGTATTTTTCTTCTCTATGATGCATTTTTTGGATGGTGCGACTTATACTCTGGAAAACACGGTATGTGAAAACTCGTGATGTTCCAAAGGATTTGTGAGAGCTAGAAATGCGTTAGAAAAGTTTAAATACCTACTTCCTTAATTCACAGTTTGAAAGGGAAATCAAATTAAACTGTAGTTGGATAAGTATAAGTATACAAGTATAAATATAAGTATAAGTCGCACCCCGGCCAAAACTATGAAAAAGGGTGCGACTTGTAGTCTGGAAAATACGGCAGTAGTAGAATGTAACAAAGTAAAAAAGTAAAACAATGAGACTCGAGCGAACAAAACGATACTCAAAATTCCCCACATTTAACGCTTTAATACTCTTCAATCTGTACGTTAAATACATCATGTGCGGTTTAGACTTCACTTTAGTGTTTAATCTGCTCTTGTGACTGTGCATTTACCTCGTCGGCCTCTCTGAAGGCGGTAACCTTTGTGTGACCTTTGTGTGACCTTTGTTATCCGTCTGCGCAGGCGGGAAAACCATCCGTCAGTGCCTGCGCTACACCGACTGCGACAACTCTCGGCTGCAGCAGATGTTCCCGTCCATCAGCGGCATCACGTATCGCTGCTGCAGCTCCAACCTCTGCAACTCGGGCTCCGCCTCCACCGCCGCCGGCTCCGCCTCTGTGCTCACCGCCGCCGCCGCCGCCGTCGTCGCCTGGACAACATGGCTCTAGACGGGCTCATTCGGTGTTTAAAGGAGACGTATTGTGCTTTTTTGTGGAGGGAGAGTACTTTGTGTACAAATTTAACATGTGTCATCAGGATTATACATTTTGTTCATTTTAAACTGTAATATTGATTTGAAAAAAAAAAATGGCTCAATAAAAGTTCAAAATTCTTCATAGTGACAATTTTTTTTACCATAACATGATTTTATTTACTTTGTTGAAAAATGTGACATCAGTTGGCGTTTTCAATCTTTTAAATAGGTGCTAAAGAGTGGGCGGGGATAGGTGGTGGGTGAGATTAGAAATGTTTCGAGCGCTCAAATCTGAAGTGTAAAATTACAATCAATCAAAACACAACTGCTTTACAAGATAACAATGTGAAAAAGCTTATTAAAGTCCATTTTACTTCATCTTTCCCCTTTAAAAGGTCTCATAAGCGCATAATACCAAATATACTGATACTGTCTGAGGTATTAAAGAGTATCGCTTCACATGCAAATATATCAATACTTACAAATAAACACGTTGGTGCATTGTTCATTTTCTCTTAACGTTCATCTTCAAGGAACAGCTTTTCTCAGTCGATCCAAGTAAAACTCCACAGCCAACCCTTTAAACCTAGACTAGTCCCATTTTAGACCTGGTTTAGAGCTGGTTTAGAGCTGGTTTAGAGCTGGTTTAGAGCTGGTTTAGAGCTGGTTTAGAGCTGGTTTAGAGCTGGTTTAGAGCTGGTTTAAACCTGGTTTAGACCTGGTTTAGACCTGGTTTAGACCTGGTTTAGACCTGGTTTAGACCTGGCGGTACGACCAGGGCCAAACGTTTTCTCAGGTGGTTCTTGGTGTGAAAAGTCTGGGAACCGCTAATGTTATATAAATAAGATAAGATAAGATAAGATAAGATAAGATATTCCTTTATTGTCCCACATGGGGAAATTTCATTGGTGCAACGCAGGTAGATACAGAGGTAGATACAGAAGAACAGATCACTTATAGGAAGTCTGAAAAACACTTTCAGTAGAAGATCTCCTATAAATAAATAAAAAACTCCCATAGACAAATAAATAATGTATATAATGGAGTAGATTTAGTTTCATTTCCACACGTTTAAGTACAATACATATAATCCAGAATGTGCTCCTCTGTGTTTTTAAATCTCTTTTGGATCATTTAGCGCACAATTTACACATTTAACTATATTCAATTCCACTGGAAGTTATGCGCCCTCTGCTGGCACTTTCTGTGTACTTCATCTGATTCTTTGACTCGTCTCACGTATATTATTTATATTATTATTATTATACAAAATAAATAAAATCAGGCCTTCTTTTATTGGTAGCTCGCCATTTATCAAAACGGCGAGCTACCACCGTGACATAAGAACTGGCATTTACTGTACACGCGCCACAAAAAGTATGTTATTTTTTTACAAATGTTTTACTAATTTGTAGTCGGTGTTGAGATTTTGAGCTGGATTATTATTTTATTTGCTTGTAACATTGTACCAGGAGATCGGGCCGGGCGAAATGGCAAAAAAAGAAGGAAAAATCAAAATAAAGAAAATAACGTGACTATTCCTATTCATTTTTTTCCTAACCAAACAGTAAATCAACAAACCTAGCTTTCAAAATCTTTACAAACCTTTACAAACTGCTGTATTTCCCTTCTTTTCAGCATATTTCGGTCGTTAACGCGTGTAAAATGTGCACCGAGACCTGAATCCTGATTTTACAACTTCACAAATCCCAGTACTTGCCAGAAATATTCTAAAATCGTGCAGCCCTGAAAAACACCACAGACATTTCCGCCTTTTCATTCGACACAAACAAAGTCAAATGTCTGAACTCTGCTCCGAAACCTTTACCGACAATTTCATAAATAAAGATTGACAATTTCAAACTTCCTTCATTAACAAAACGGGAGTTATATTTTCTTGTTTTTACGTTTAAATCATCATATTCAGACCAGTATATTGTACATCCTCCACGTGCTAATATTGACATTTTAGCATTTGTTACGCCACCGGTTCAAACAGCATTAAAAGGCCACTCGAACGTTCTCTTATAAAATATTTAATATAGATAATACATAAATAACAGGCAAATGGCAGTAAAAGTCAATGGCTGGTGGTTGAAAAGTCACTGTGCCGTTATGCTTTTACATTTAGACATCAACGACAAAATGAATAAGACTTTGTGCTTTGGAAAGTTTAACTATTAGACACAAAGAGGCGCTAAATGCGAGTCGAAACCCGCCAATCATTTTAAATAGTAAAGACAAAAACAGTTTCACAAGGGAATGAAGAGCTTATTAAGCTTATTAGGTTTGTTATGGCCCAGACTGGTCATTATTCATGGTTTAGACTTGTTTTTTGCTGGTTTACGTCTTGGTTTAGATGGAATAGTCTTTGCTCATTTAGTTCTGGTTTAGTCCTGTTTATTTTCAATTTAGGGCGCTCTAGGCTCTAGGCGACGCAGAAGAAGAATCTGCACTTCCTCTACCTCTGGAGTTTGTGGAGTTGTTTAGAAGTGACACAGAGGAAGAAGAATTCAATGGATTTAGTGATTTGGGGTAAAACTGATGCTTTGCTAAACTTGTTAGCATGTTCTTTATGCTATAGTTATCTGAATAACTGTTCATATGTTACGTTAACATACCAGACACTTACCACAGTTCTGTTTGTGCCTCATGTAGCTGAAGGTGTTAGCGTTAGCATACGTCATGTAGCTGAAGGTGTTAGCGTTAGCATACGTCATGTAGCTGAAGGTGTTAGCGTTAGCATACGTCATGTAGCTGAAAGTGTTAGCGTTAGCATACGTCATGTAGCTGAAGGTGTTAGCGTTAGCATACGTCATGTAGCTGAAGGTGTTAGCGTTAGTATACGTCATGTAGCTGAAGGTGTTAGCGTTAGCATACGTCATGTAGCTGAAGGTGTTAGCGTTAGCATACGTCATGTAGCTGAAGGTGTTAGCGTTAGCATACGTCATGTAGCTGAAGGTGTTAGCGTTAGCATACGTCATGTAGCTGAAGGTGTTAGCGTTAGCATACGTCATGTAGCTGAAGGTGTTAGCGTTAGTATACGTCATGTAGCTGAAGGTGTTAGCGTTAGCATACGTCATGTAGCTGAAGGTGTTAGCGTTAGCATACGTCATGTAGCTGAAGGTGTTAGCGTTAGCATACGTCATGTAGCTGAAGGTGTTAGCGTTAGCATACGTCATGTAGCTGAAGGTGTTAGCGTTAGCATACGTCATGTAGCTGAAGGTGTTAGCGTTAGCATACGTACACCTATTCACCATGTTCTCTCATCTGTTATTATTTCAAACTGCATTTCAAGATCAAATGTCTGGTCTTGGTCTTGGATTTTATCAAAAATTATTCCCCAAAAAATACCACTCATACTCCAGTGCGACTTATATACGTTTTTTCTTCTCTATTATGTATTTTTTGGCTGGTGCGACTTATAGTCCGGAAAATACGGTAGTCCTTTTGTTTCGATGTCGCGCTGGTTTGATCCCGCCTTGTCTGGTTTAACAGTCCTGGTTTAGTCCTTGGCATGTCATATTTAATTATTTTAATCTTTATTATTTCCGTTCTTCATCTTAATATAGTCCTGATTTGGTCCTGTTTATGTGCCATTGTCTTTTTGCAGTTGGTGTTTTCTTCCTTTAGTCTTCGTCCAGTATTTGTACCTGGTTTAGTCCGGGCTCCGTCGTAGTTTGGACCTGGTTTCGTCCCGTTTCAGTCGCTGATATCTCCGAGCGAGTCCTCTTCCATCTGCCGTCCGATCACCTCAAGCGTCACCGTCTTCTTCTGCCCCCTGCGCTCGCCACCGTTGGCGGCGGACGGCTCCCCCTGCTGGTGGTGGCGGCCCTTCAGAATGCCCTGTGTTGCTTCAGACTGCGTTTGTGCCGGCGGGTGGACCGAGGCGTACCACGGCTGGGCGCCCTCTCCCCCGCCTCGGCCTCTCCTGAAGCCGCCTCGTCCCGCTCGCACGAGACCCCAGCCCTGAGCGGAAAAGCACAACGGGGCTTATTTATGTGAGCGCAATGGTCGGCCGTTTTATTTTATTTTACATATTTTATTGGGTAAAAGGACATTTTTAAAGAAGCAGCGGACGGAGATCGGGGGCAATGAGTTCATGATGACGACGATGACGATGACGATGATAATGACGATGATAATGACGATGATAATGACGATGATGATGACGATGATAATGACGATGATAATGACGATGATAATGACGATGATGATGACGATGATAATGACGATGATGATGACGATGATAATGACGATGATAATGACGATGATGATGACGATGATGATGACGATGATAATGACGATGATAATGACGATGATAATGACGATGATGATGACGATGATAATGACGATGATAATGACGATGATGATGACGATGATAATGACGATGATGATGACGATGATAATGACGATGATAATGACGATGATAATGACGATGATAATGACGATGATGGGTGCCTTTACCTGTAGATGGGCATCGTTGCCGCTGTCCTGCACGCCTCTGGTCAGGTCCAGGTCTTTGGCGCTCAGCGAGGGCATGCGGATCGGCACCGTGTTCCCGAACTTGGAGTAGTCGACGCAGTAGCGGCCGTCCTCTTCTGTGATGATGGAGACGAAGCGGCGCCCCCACAGGATCTCATCGGGAGTGTAGGAGGTGCGCGCCTGCATCGTGATCCCTGTCGTCTCCACCACTCCTGCAACGCACACGGCAGACTGTGTCAGGGACCGTGTCAGGGACCGTGTCAGGGACCGTGTCAGGGTCAGGGACCCTGTCAGGGACCCTGTCAGGGACCGTGTCAGGGTCAGGGACCGTGTCAGGGACCGTGTTATGGTCAGGGACTGTGTCAGGGACCGTGTCAGGGTCAGGGACCGTGTCAGGGACCGTGTCAGGAACCGTGTCAGGAACCGTGTCAGGGTCAGGGACCGTGTCAGGGACCGTGTCAGGGTCAGGGACCGTGTCAGGGACCGTGTCAGGGTCAGGGACCGTGTCAGGGACCGTGTCAGGGACCGTGTCAGGGACTGTGTCAGGGTCAGGGACCCTGTCAGGGACCGTGTCAGGGACCGTGTCAGGGTCAGGGACCCTGTCAGGGACCCTGTCAGGGACCGTGTCAGGGACCGTGTCAGGGTCAGGGACCGTGTCAGGGACCGTGTCAGGGACCGTGTCAGGGACCGTGTCAGGGTCAGGGACCCTGTCAGGGACCGTGTCAGGGACCGTGTCAGGGTCAGGGACCCTGTCAGGGACCGTGTCAGGGACCGTGTCAGGGACCGTGTCAGGGACCGTGTCAGGGTCAGGGACCGTGTCAGGGACCGTGTTATGGTCAGGGACTGTGTCAGGGACCGTGTCAGGGTCAGGGACCGTGTCAGGGACCGTGTCAGGGTCAGGGACCCTGTCAGGGACCGTGTCAGGGTCAGGGACTGTGTCAGGGACTGTGTCAGGGACCGTGTCAGGGACCGTGTCAGGGTCAGGGACAGTTCCGTTTCTCGCTGCTAGGCTAAACATTTACTGAAATACAGACCGTTTTAAAGTGGTTATTTATGCAAAAATATACAATTAACCACGTGCACTTCTCATAAACGCTCGACACACAAGTTTGAATACGTTTTTTCATATTTTTGTGGATCTCGGGTCGCTTGTTTTGACCTGTTTTTCAAAGGCTTGGTCGCTTATTGCGCTCATCAACAGAAAAAAAAGGGGGGAAAAGAAGAGAAAACCCACAAAAAACATTCCATTTAGTCCAAAGTCTGTCAAATTTGTCCATTTTCAAATTAAGTCAGAATGTAATTTGTTCTCCATTTTACGAACGTCCTTTATGATGTCAGTCCGGTCCTTGATCGTGGGTGCATTTTGAGAGGGCCTTTTTCGCTGCCAGGAGGGCGCTCCAGGAGATGGCTACTGGTTGTATCCATGGCAGGAGTTCTGAGGCCCAACTACATAGTAACCCCGATTATTATTACTCCATTTTCCACACAAACAGATAAAAACAGCTCATAACACATTTCCATCCAAACCTCTGGGGCTAGTTTCAGCGTCCGACGGCGGCCTTTGCCCCCGCCCCGCCCCTTGTCTCCTCCCCTCGCCTTTACCTTCCAGTATGACGATGATCTCCAGGTCCTCGGTGGGCAGGCTGTGCTGGGACATCTCGTACAGGGGGCTGCCGCGGTCGATGGTGTGGCTGATGACCAGGGGAGACACCATGAAGATGCCGTTGGAGCGCAGCGGGTTCTCCACCTGGATGTCGAGCTGGCACACCGGGATCACCTCTCCCTCCGTCGTCACCGTGCGCCGGATCACCTGCGGGAGGGGGCGGGGATGTCGTCCTTTTAGGGTGAAACACAGTCGTGCCGTTTGGGCTACCGTCCCGCGTCCCGCACGTCTAACATCTGCCGACGTTTGATTCGACCTCGATAATGTCTTTGAATTCTCTTCATGTCCTCTCTCTCCTCTCCTTCTTTCCACTTCTGCTCCTTGTCTCTCTCTCTCCTCTGCCTTTCTTTCCATCTCATTTCCCCCCTCCTTCTTTCCTCCTCTTCTCTCTCTCTCTTTCCTCTCTCATTCTTTTTCCTCCTCTAGTTCATTTTCATTTCTTTACTCTTCCCTCGTTACCCCCTCAGCTCCACCGCTCCTCTACCTCCCTTACTATTCCTCTATCTTTCCCTCTGCACCTCACATCCTCTCTTCCCTTCTCTTCCTCTCCTCCTTTCCGTTTCCACTTCTGCTCCTTGTCTCCGTCTCATTTCCCCCTCTCCTTCTTTACTCCTCTTCTCTCCCTCTTTCCTCTTCTCGCTCTCTCTTCCTCTCTCCCGTCCTTATTCTTTTTCCTCCGCTCGTTCACTTTCCTTTCTTTCCTCCTCCCTCGTTCACCCATCAGCTCCACCGCTCCTCTTCCTCTGCTTTTCCTCTTCTTCATATTTTCCCTCTACACCACCCTCCCTCCCTCCCTTCTTCTCTTCCTCCCCCTCTCCTCTTTATCATCATTCTTTTTACTCATCCTTTCCTCTCTCCTTCCCTTTATCCCTCTCCTCTTCCATTTATTCATCCCTCTCTCCATCTCTCTCTTTCCCCTTCTCTTCTCTCTTATGCTCAAGAGATGTAATAACACACTTATATACTATATATATATATATATATATATATATATATATATATATATATATATATATATATATATATATATATATATATATATATATATATATATATATATATATATATATATATATATATATATATATATATATATATATATATATATATATATATATATATATATAATATAAGTGTGTTATTACATCAAGTCATGTCGGTCTGTCCCACCAAATCCCATGACCTGTCCCCCTTTTTGAGGTGGTCGCCCTCGTCCTGAACTCCACCTGTTGAACCCCATTCTCCCCGTTTACCTGCAGCTGAATGGTGGCCGAGATGATCATGCTCTTCCTCAGGTCCCCCAGTCGGAACATGAAGGTGGGCCGTCCGTTTCGGGGCGCGATCACGGCGTTCCGGGAGAAGATGAGCGTCTCGGCGCGGCGGTTGGCCTGCGCCGTCTTCATGAACACGCAGCCCAGCATCACGGCGTTTATGATGAGGCCCAGGATGTTCTGAATGATGAGGACCGTGATGGCCAGCGGACACTCCTCCGTCACCATGCGCCCGCCGAACCCGATTGTCACCTGAGGAGCGGATCGACGGGATTAACGAAGCTAGACACAACTGCAGGGGTGTTTATGACGAGGGAGCCCCGTTAAAACATGGATAAAACGCAAAAGATGTCAAAGGGGACGAAACGAGAGAGGGAGGACGGAGCGAGAGAGGGAGGACGGAGCGAGAGAGGGAGGACGGAGCGAGAGAGGGAGGACGGAACGAGAGAGGGAGGACGGAACGAGAGAGGGAGGACGGAGCGAGAGGGGGGACGGAGCGAGAAAGGGAGGACGGAGCGAGAGAGGGGACGGAGCGAAAGGGGGGACGGAGCGAGAGGAGACGGAGCAAGAGAGGAGACGGAGCGAGAGGGGAGACGAAGCGAGAGAGGGGACGGAGCGAGAGAGGAGACGAAGCGAGAGAGGGGACGGAGAAAGAGAGGAGACGAAGCGAGAGAGGAGACGGAGCGAGAGAGGAGACGAAGCGAGAGAGGGGACGGAGAAAGAGAGGAGACGAAGCGAGAGAGGAGACGGAGTGAGAGAGGAGACGAAGCGAGAGAGGAGACGAAGCGAGAGAGGGGACAGAGATGGCCGGAGCGAGAGGGGGGACAGAGAGGGGATGGAGCGAGAGGAGGGACGGAGCGAGAGGGGGGACAGAGAGGGGACGGAGCGAGAGGAGGGACGGAGCGAGAAGGGGGACAGAGAGGGCCGGAGCGAGAGGGGGGACAGAGGGCTGGAGCGAGAGGGGGGACAGAGGGCTGGAGCGAGAGGGGGGACAGAGCGAGAGAGGAGACGGAGCATGAGAGGGAACGGAGAGAGAGAGGAGACAGATGGGACGGAGAGAGAGGAAGAGGCGGGACGAAGCAAGGACAAAAAGACCAGCGATATTACAAACTCGGACCAGGCGCTCACCTGGACCTCAATGGAGAAGAGGAACGCTGAGGTGAAGGAGTGGATGGCGGTGACGCAGGGCACGGGGCCCGGCTCTCCGTTGGGGTCGCGAGGCTCCAGGTCGCCGTGAGCGAACGCCAGGAGCCACCAGACCATAGCGAAGAGCATCCAGGAGCAGAGGAACGCCGAGGTGAAGATCAGGAACGAGTGCTGCCATTTCAGGTCCACCATCGTCGTGAAGACGTCCTGCAAGAACCGGCCCTGAGAGCCACGAGGAGAGGACCATGAGGAGGTTTGTACATACCGTATTCTCCAGACTATAAGGCACACCTTATTTTATAGTTTTGGACCGTGTGTGTGTGTGTGTTTGTGTGTGTGGTACCTGCTCCCTGGTGTGTGTGTGTGTGTGTGGTACCTGCTCCCTGGTGTGTGTGGTACCTGCTCCCTGGTGTGTGTGGTACCTGCTCCCTGGTGTGTGTGGTACCTGCTTCCTGGTGCGTGTGTGGTACCTGCTCCCTGGTGCATGTGTGGTACCTGCTCCCTGGTGCATGTGTGGTACCTGCTCCCTGGTGCATGTGTGGTACCTGCTCCCTGGTGTGTGTGGTACCTGCTCCCTGGTGTGTGTGTGTGTGTGTGTGGTACCTGCTCCCTGGTGCGTGTGTGGTACCTGCTCCCTGGTGCGTGTGTGGTACCTGCTCCCTGGTGCGTGTGTGGTACCTGCTCCCTGGTGCGTGTGTGGTACCTGCTCCCTGGTGCGTGTGTGGTACCTGCTCCCTGGTGCGTATGTGGTACCTGCTCCCTGGTGTGTGTGGTACCTGCTCCCTGGTGCGTGTGTGGTACCTGCTCCCTGGTGCGTGTGTGGTACCTGCTCCCTGGTGCGTGTGTGGTACCTGCTCCCTGGTGTGTGTGGTACCTGCTCCCTGGTGTGTGTGGTACCTGCTCCCTGGTGCGTGTGTGGTACCTGCTCCCTGGTGCGTGTGTGGTACCTGCTCCCTGGTGCGTGTGTGGTACCTGCTCCCTGGTGCGTGTGTGGTACCTGCTCCCTGGTGTGTGTGGTACCTGCTCCCTGGTGTGTGTGGTACCTGCTCCCTGGTGTGTGTGGTACCTGCTCCCTGGTGCGTGTGTGGTACCTGCTCCCTGGTGCGTGTGTGGTACCTGCTCCCTGGTGCGTGTGGTACCTGCTCCCTGGTGTGTGTGGTACCTGCTCCCTGGTGTGTGTGGTACCTGCTCCCTGGTGTGTGTGGTACCTGCTGCCTGGTGCGTGTGTGGTACCTGCTCCCTGGTGTGTGTGGTACCTGCTCCCTGGTGTGTGTGGTACCTGCTCCCTGGTGTGTGTGGTACCTGCTCCCTGGTGCGTGTGTGGTACCTGCTCCCTGGTGCGTGTGTGGTACCTGCTCCCTGGTGCGTGTGTGGTACCTGCTCCCTGGTGTGTGTGGTACCTGCTCCCTGGTGTGTGTGGTACCTGCTCCCTGGTGTGTGTGGTACCTGCTCCCTGATGTTCTTGTGAGCCACGTTGCAGGATCCAGACTTGGTGATGAAGCGGGCTCTCTGTGCTCGGGTCCGGGTGCTCTTGGGCTGGTTCTGGTTCTCTGCCAGACGGGTCAAGAGGAACCCGTTGGGCAGCAGACCTTTACGGGCCAACATGCTCCACCTGCTGGACACAAAGAGGAACTACACCATTGAGTTTAGAGCAGTCTTAATTTCACCATTACCGTACTTTCCAGACTATAAGTATTTTTTCATAGTTTTGGCTGGGGTGCGACTTATACTTATATTTCTACTTATATACTTATACTCCGGAGCGACTTATATGTGATATTATATGTTATTTTCACACTTGCAACCGAATTTCATACTCCAGTGCGACTTATATATGTTTTTTTCTTCTCTTTTATGCATTTTATGGCTGGTGCGACTTATACTCCGGTGCGACTTATAGTCCGGAAAATACGGTAATCATGATTGTTGGCACTTTGTCCAAACAACCGTGAAATCCTTCATTTGCATTCACAAGTCCAGCTTTATTAAATCCAACCTTCTACAAAAAAAGCAATGATATTGATTTTTGTATTACTTCTTTCAAATACATTGTGACCTGAACAATCGTGATTATCGATTCTCCAAATCATCTCGACTTCCTTAAAATAACATTTATTAAATTCCGAGCCCAGACACTGCTCAAGCGCACAACATATTAACGACATCTTATTTACTATCAATGTAATTTGTTTATTTGACGTTAAATAATGAGCTCAGTGTTTGTGAAAATACAACATTTAACGGCTGTGTTTGATACGGGTCAGATCATGTGACCGCCTTATGTTTTAATAAATCATAAACTACAGAAGATTTGTGATGGAATGCAACAAACCTCGTTAAAAGTGATTTAGGCAAACTTATGTTTTTAGCGGCTGAAACGTGTGGACACTTTAGCCTCAATGTGACCATTTCAGAACCTGAATATGTCCCTTGTTTATTCTGCAATAATTTACTTATTCCAGAAGTATAACACTCTGGTTACCATGACTGTTCTGATGGTGTAAATCAATTGTAAATCTGACACTTTAGAATTAGTTCTGTTTCCCATGGCAACAATAAAGTATACCTTAACCATAACCTTAATCTTATCCTTTATTTTATCCTATATTTTATCCTTTATTTTATCCTTTATCTTATCCTTTATTTTATCCTTTATTTTATCCTTTATTTTATCCTAATTTTATCCTTTATTTTATCCTTATTTTATTCTTATCTTATCCTTTATCTTATCCTTTTATCCTTATTTTATCCTTATTTTATCCTTTATTTTATCCTTTATTCATCCTTATTTTATCCTTATTTTATCCTTTATTCTATCCTTAATCTTATCCTTAATCTAAACCCAAACCGAACAGATCAATGCAGGAGGGAAACACTACGGACAATTTATTTCCGTTCATTGATTGAATTAATAATTTACTAGAAAAAGGTTATTTTCGGTTTCATTTCTGTAAAGACCAAATAATCATAATTTATAGTGGTCAAAACACGACTTCCGCATTGTATCTGTGGTTGACTAATCACATTAATCGATTAATCATAGTTCATAAAAAGAAAACATCCAGCCTTAACCAACAGTATTACGAGTACCAATTTAAGTTACTTCGTCCAGAAAATAATGTAGTATAATATAGTTTGTTGCTGTATTTCTGATTAAAATGCCAATTATTTGACGGATTGAAACGGAAGATGTGGCTAGAATGACCGTAAATATCAGCATCATTAACTATTACAATTGTGCTGCAAAAAAGACATGTACAACTAAATAAAACATATAAAGTTCTAAACCGTTTAAATTAAATGCATCGCAAACCGCAAAGAAAGCTAACCATTTAGGAACCATTTATGCTACTTTTCCATCATTAATAGTCCTTTATCGCCGCGAATCACGCGTTTAAATCGTCATATTTTAGACGTGCATCGGCTGCGTGGATTTAATGAAACGTCACCTTTTATCAGCGGCGTTTGGAGACGAAAGATCGCCGCGTTTTGCGTGAAATGAGGTCCAAAGTCCAGCGGTTCATCATCGTTTTAGCATCACAAGAGCGCGAGGCAGGTGGAGACTGAGCAGCATCCGGTCATCGCGCCTTCAAAATAAAACGGAGAATAAAACCATGAAAGAGCGAGAGAAACGTGCTCTTTTCACCAAACTAATCTATCCACGTCAGTCTCTTTACATCACTGAAATTAGGCCCCGGAGTCCAGCGATTCATCATCTTCTGTTTTAGCATCTCAGAAGCGCGAGGCAGGTGGAGACTGAGCAGCTTCCGGTCAACGCGAATTCAAAATAAAACTGAGAATAAAATAAAAGAGCGAGAGAAATGCGCTTTTTTCCCCATGGATAATGTAATAGGAGCATATGTTCGATCCCAGTTAAGAATTAAGTTAAATATTAAGGTATTAAGCTGATATTATGAGAAAAATAAGAGGGAAGAAATAAACATGAAAGAAAAGATTGGCTTAGTAGAGATTTGTCTAATTTTGGACGAAACTTGTGTTAAAAAAAGAAGGGATTTTCCAAACTAATATCACAGTCTCTTTAGATCACTGACATTAGGCCCCGAAGTCCAGCGATTCATCATCTCACGTTTTAGCATCATTAAACCGCGAAACAGGTGGAGACTGAGCAGCTTCCGGTCAACGCAATTCAAAATAAAGCTCCGCTAAACAGCGAGATAAACGCGCTCTTTTCACCATGGATAATGTAATAGATCCATGCCATGGGGGAAAGACATATGTTCAATCCCAGTTAAGAATGAAGTTAAATATTTAGGTATCAAGCTGATAAGGGATGAGAAAAGAGGAAAGAAATAACCATGAAAGAAAAGATTGAACAAGTGTCACTGAATCACTGGCTTAGTAAAGATTTGTCTGTTTTTGGACTAAACGTGTGGTCAAAAACAGAAGGGATTTTCCAAACTAATATGTCCATGTCAGTCGCTTTACATCACTCGAAAAAATGCAAGAAAAGTGTTATATACAAGTTTCTTTGGCGCAACAAGACCTATTATATCAGAAAATCTCAACTGGTAAACAAATGTAATTTAGGAGGTATAAAGACAATTGATTTTGAGTCAATGTTGGGAATATTTAAAACAAAATGGTTGAAGGATTTGTTGTTAAAACCAAATTCTCTGGTTTCATATTCAAAGAAATATCTTCAAGATGGTCGGGTGTTTAAAATATATCCAAATTAAAATGTATAATTCATATTTATGAATTCCACAAGCAAATGTTGCATCACTGGAAAATAATATTAAGCCATAATTTCACCCCTCACTGTGCCACCTTGTGGAATAACTGGGACATTGTTTAAAAAAAAAACAAAAAAATCTTTTCAATCAATACTGGTTTGACCAAAGGATTTCAAAATAAATTTAATATTCATTGTTCTGAAAAGGACTTCAGAAAAATATCTAAGGCAATTCTAACTGTTCTGATACAGTTAATAAAAAGTAACATTTTATTTTCCAACGTTCAAATCAAACTGCCCAATCTAAGAGTTGAAGAGTTCATAATTACATATAGAAAATGAGATAATAAATACATTATTTAAATGTATATTCAACCATGATTATAACAAAAAGATGAATTACAAAATTATAAACAACTCAGATCAATTTGAAAATAGCTGGAAATGTATCAAATGGCCAACTTTGCTAAAATTAAAAGAAATGCCATTTAAAATGCTCAACAACAACAACCACAAAAATGTTTAAACAGCATTTTTTGGGAGAAATTATTGAGAAAGTACCTTCAGCCCCCCCTCACCAATCACAGACTCCTCCCCATCACCAATCAAGACTCCTCCCCCTCACCAATCACAGACTCCTCCCCATCACCAATCACAGACTCCTCCCCATCACCAATCAAGACTCCTCCCCCTCACCAATCACAGACTCCTCCCCATCACCAATCACAGACTCCTCCCCATCACCAATCAAGACTCCTCCCCCTCACCAATCACAGACTCCTCCCCATCACCAATCACAGACTCCTCCCCATCACCAATCAAGACTCCTCCCCCTCACCAATCACAGACTCCTCCCCATCACCAATCACAGACTCCTCCCCATCACCATCACATACTCCTCCCCCTCACCGTCACAGACTCCTCCCCCTCACCGTCACAGACTTCTCCCCCTCACCGTCACCGTCATAACTACTGTGGACTCCCTCCACTTCCTCTGCACCACCATCACCGAGGACCTCAAGTGGGAGCCACCATCAGCTCCTCATCAAGAAGGCCCAGCAGAGGATGTACTTCCTGCGGCAGCTGAGGAAAGCAAAGCTGACAGCGGAGATGATGGTGCAGCTCTACACGGCCATCATTGAGTCCATCCTCACCTCCTCCATCACCGTGGGTTACACTGAAGTCACAGCCAGGGACAAACAGAGACTACAGCGCCCTCTGCTGAGAAGGTGATTGGCTGCAGATTTCCATCTCTGCAGGATCTGTACGTCTCCAGGGCTCTGGGACGAGCAGGTCGGATCACAGTCGACCCTTCTCACCCTGGACACGGACTATTCAAACCACTTCCCTCAGGCAGGAGGCCACTCCCTTCAGGCAGGAGGCCACTCCCCTCAGGCAGGAGGCCACTCCCCTCAGGCAGGAGGCCACTCCCCTCAGACAGGAGGCCACTCCCCTCAGGCAGGAGACCACTCCCTTCAGGCAGGAGGCCACTCCCCTGAGAAAGGAGGCTACGGTCCAGCTGAACCAGAACCTCCCGCCATAAGAACACTTTCTTTCTCTCTGCTGTTGGACTCATGAACACTTCTTAGATATTTTAACCATAATTTAATCACTCACTGCACTTTTCACTTTCTGCACTACATATCTAAATTCAACTGTAAATTTGTGTACATAGTAAACCTATTTTTATTTTTTATCTTATAGCCTAGGCTGAGCATAAGAATATGTCTGGTATAATACTAGCCAATTGAAGAAAAAAAATCAGGATTTTGTCAAAATAACGCCAAATTCTTTTATTTTTCTAATTTTTTGCCAACTCACCAACCGTTCTTTCTAAAAACGCTGTGAAGAATAATTTTATCACACTGGTCATCATATCTTTCATCCCAGAAGATAAATAACACATTGTACGACGCATATACGTTGCACGTTAAAATTTCCGGTCCTCCAAATGCTTATGTACAGAACAGACCATGTAGGAGTGAATCTGCCTGCCTCAGTCAGCGCCACTGCCCTGGCCATCGCTCATGTCGTTGTGCATCATGGTGTGGCTTCATGTTAAATTTGACCTGCGCTTTGCATTCTGGGATTGAAACACGCCCAGCAGCTTCATCACAACAAACATGGCGGCGCCCGTGTCCCCCGAATGTTCCCCCCGCTCGCCTTCGCTACCAAAATAAAGGATAACGGCGTACAAAAGGTCAATGGAAATATCTGAATATCGGGAGATTTAGTCTCCCTTTCTCCGTCATTGACTGTTGAAGCTCGACCCCTGGTGGTCAAAAAATGGCAACAACTTGGATCTTTTTTTTTTGCCTTCAAAGTAAAAAAAATAAGAGTTTACCTACCGACCGACCCACTTGAAAAATGTTGGGTCGGGTTACAGCAAACAGACAATTTATTTGTGGCAGCCCTATTTTAAATGTTTTCCTATAACAGATTTTCATTGTTTTTCTTTTTGACTTACAGTATATATGTTGTTTTATCATTGTTCATTGTTTTATGTTGTCACCACAGCAAATTCCTATGTTTGTGAATTCTGTTCATTAAACCTTTTCTGATTCTGATGTATACTTTTCAACACATCTGTTGGTATCGATATTTCGTATCGATCTTTCCATCACTAACTGGAACGAGCAGGCCGCTATTGTGAAAAGGGCCTATTCTGTAGCAGTGGAAGGTCCTTTTAAATTGGAAAATGGCATACACAGATTTGAGAAGAAAAACGATTTATTAGTTGTTCTCCTCAGCTTGGCGAACTTGCTGTGTTAATAACAAGACATTGTTTTAGTGAACAATTGATTTTGTACTCAAACTTGTATTAACTTCTTGTTCTGGGCATTGGACAAGAGGAAGTACTTCTTATTTTGTGTCATCTGTCTGTGGTCTTTTTAGAAGCTGCTTGATGCTATGCACTCTCTCTTCAGCTTTGCCTTTAGCCTGTGCCTGTCTAGAGGCGACATGGAAAAAAACATACCGTTGTGAAAACTACTGCCACTCTTTTAGTTGTAACTAGGACTAATATCACTGACTCTGGTGTCCCATGTCCGGTGAAGAAAGATTTGACATGTGTGATGTGATTACACCGGCTGCAGCTGCACTTGTGAGCGAGGCCATTCAGGGTAGTTAGAGTAGTAATTAATCACCCACAATTGTCCTTTATAATGAAACAAATCTGTTCTGACTTTTTTCCAAGGTGCAGGAGGAAAATCAGGAACCAACATTGGTTCCCGTGCCTGTTTGCTCTGGTACTTCTGACACGTTTCACATTTTCCAACCATGATTTCAATGTTTCTCTTGATGCCAGGTCAATATACAGTGTCTTTGGCTCGCTGTTTGCATCTTCTCTCTGCGTCCTTGTGGCAGTACAGCCTGCAGAGTGGGTTCTACCACTTTAGAACAGTCTTGCTATTGGTTAGTGGTGACATCAACCAACCATCAATAAAAAGCATTTCATTTCCTACCTTTCGCCCTCTGACATTACGCTCTAACTTAATTAACTTACATTTTGTCCCAGGATATTTATATATTTTTAAAAACATTTCAATATGGAAACTACTAAATGTGATTTTCTCGGAACCTTCTGGGACACATTTCAGGTCAGAAAATTAATTTTAACTAGCTTAACTGCGGAAACATTCTGCAGTCACTCAAAAACAAACGGTTCAGATCAGATATAAAAGGTTTTTATTTTAATACAAGCAATTGGGTTTAAGAGGTCCAAAAATAAAATGTTATTGTAATACAAGGACTACAAGCTGCAAAACAGTAAGTTGTAAAGTTGAGTCTTTATTAACTGTAAATGCCACAGGCCTAGAAGATGTTTAGACATTTGTAGTGTAAAAAATTAGATTTCAGCTTTATTCAATTGTTTTTGTAGTTGGTTGTACTTTCAGTTCAACACCTCTCATTCAGATATTAGTTTCTTTTATCTCCACCTGGAAACAACTCCAGTTGAACTCAGTTCTAATGTTGTCACACACAGCACAGCACTGAAGAACTGAAGAAATTAACCACAAGAGCTGATAAATCCAAACGCGAGGGATCGTCATTAAAAGCTATTCAGTTAGTCCAGGGTAAATCAGAGTCAGAGGACAAAAGCGGGTCGCTACTAGCGAGGATAGAATTGTCCAGTTGCTAATAGCGATGGGGGTCTCGGAGGATGAGAGGAAAGGACCCTAACTGGAGCAGCAGGAGAAACCCTGCTTCTTTAGAAGATTGGCCTGAAGGTTCATTTGAAGATATTTCATAACCTTGGCATCAAAACTCCGGTCGTCCTCATCTAAGGCACTTTGACGCAGGTTTTGGGCCGTGCCATAATCCATGATGAGGTCCCTCATCACAGCTTTAACGATCCTGTGTAACATCTTCTGTGTTTTCTTCACCTGGTCATCCAGTATTTCGACCTCCTCCAAAGCTTTTTGGAGTAGTCGATTGTAGATGGCTTGGAACAACTTATCGTTCGGATGTAAATCCCCTTTGTCCTTGAATAATTTAGTCATCAAAGCCGCAATCATACACTGAGTCACGAACTGGCCTTTTGGCAAATCTGGAGACTTGGCTGCTGGTGTTTGCAGGACACTGGCCCCTTCAGGGTGCACCATGGACCTCTCAAACAGGTCGTAGCTTCTGTTACTGAAAGATTCTCCTGAAGCCAGAGAAGCATCGTATTCTTTTGAAGTTAAAGAGGCCTGATTACGTGCTGTTTCTTCTGGCAATGAAAACACAGATTGAAAAACATTCTGATTTATATCACATATATCTTCAGGATCACTTTGCATGAACGTGATCAGTTTTTGTCGGTATGTGCCCACTTCATCTTCAACTCGAGCTTTCATCCGGGATGCGGACGGTGTAGAGGAGTCCATCTGGGGAAAGTGGCTGTAAATAATAGCTTTGAGTCTCTGGAAAAACCTGTTCCTGTCCTCACTGAGCTCACAGAGATGTCTGACAGGTGATCCAGCTCGTTTAGCAAGGTGTAACTCTCGAAACAATTCACCAATATCATGTTGAATTGTCTCATAATCCACTAGTCCGACCAAGCTCACTTTTTTCCTTGTTGTTCCTCCAGGGCTACTCCTGATGCTGACAAGAGCTTTGGATCCAGGCTCAGCTACAGACTCAATTAGATTTTGTTGCATCTTTATGAAGTTCCTCTTGGCGAACTTAGAGAATTTGCAAAGGCACGGGCCATTTCTGGTTAAGGAAGAGTCCATCCCTTCTGCTGGACTCCTGATGCAGCTGTAAGAGGCGGCACAGGAGCAGCCCACGACGCTGAGGCAGGACGTCAGGCATTCTTTGACTTTGTCGTTCATGATGCGCCCAGCGGTTGGACTGGTCAAGGACGAGTTGATTTTTACAGTCCTTTTCTCAAATAGTGTGCAGAGGGCGTTGTTTACCTTCTGCGACACTTCACTCTCAATCAAATATTCGAGGGTGTCGTAGCTGTGGTCCACATCTGTATAAGAAATATTTAGAGCACGCGCAAGTACTCCCCCGATGGACTCTCTAAGAGCAACGTTGAATCTCTCATGACGGATGTCACATAGTCTCTTCGTGTTCCTGTCACGGTACTCAGGAAACTGAATAATGCTTGTGAAAACATGGACAGAGAGAGAGTATACGATATGCCTGCACATGGACAGGAGGATCTGCTGGGTGTCCTCGTCCCATACGCCCCTAGTGAGCTGCGCCCATTGCATATTTGAAATCTCCCTCAAATGGTCCCTCACAATTTGTAAAGTAAGATCAGCGTAAAATTGAATGTGAGTTCTCCTTTTTGCCTGAGCCATTTTTTGTAACGTCAAACAATTTAGCTCGTGGTATTAAAAAGCTTAGTATAACGTTGTACTTGGTAGAACTTTGCTCGGTCTGCTCGGCCCGTCTGAGGTTTTTGCTGTGTTGCTTTTAATGGCGGTTGGCAGCCAACTGAAAAGGTGCATATACAACCACCGACTGTAGTTGTACGTCTTCTGTAGCTGTACGAGGGAGAGGACCGTAATAACTTGATATTTAGATGTTTGGATACTGGTTAGCCATCATCACATGGTGTTGGGTCAGGACAGGTGAGTGAAGAGATTGAGACACAGCGTCGAGTCATGGGCTTTATGGAACCGCGCTGGTATACGCGCAGATTGCTTCTTGCCTTCCTTCTCTGATTCCTCCCTGATGTGTTCGATTGATGGATCGCAGGTCTTCTCCATCGGCGGTGTTTTATGGCGGCTGGTACTGCTTGTTCGCTTACTTGAATGGACTCATCGAATGATCGGCCACGCGGAATTCTTCTTCTTTGGGGTTTTATGGCGGTTGGTTTCCAAGTGTTACATTACCGCCACCTACTGTAGTTGTACATCTTAGACCTATTTATTATTGTTGTTGTCGTTGTTGTTGTTGTGTTACTTTTAATGGCGGTTGGCAGCCAACTGAGAAGGTGCATTTACCTCCACCTACTGTAGTTGTACGTCATCAAAGTATGTGTTTTACGCTTTACCGTTAAAAGAAAAGAAAAAGAGAAAGTGAGAAAAAGAGGGGGAGAGAGGAGAGAGAGAACAAGTGAACCGAACGAAAGATGTTGTTGTTGTTGTTGTTTTATGGCGGCTGGTATCCAAGTATTACATTGCCGCCAGACTTTATTCTTAAGATGTTGTTGTTGTTGTTGTCGCTGTTGCCGTTTTATGGCGGTTGACCTCCAAATGCCACACCACCGACAGACCCTGTATTCCCCAGACCTTATTGTTGTTGTTGTTGTTGTTGTTGTTGTTTTATGGCGGTTGGCATCCAATTGTTGCATTACCGCCAGACTTTATTCCTCAGACTTTTCGTAGTCCTCAGACTCTGTCGTAGTCCGTAAAAGTACTCCTTCCATTGCTTTGGTGTTACAAAGCCCATGAGGTCATGATATGTCTTTGTGACTAGAATAGTTGTTTCAGAGGAGACCTTGCTCAACACTATTCAAACTGCTGCTTATATATCACTCCTTCTTCTTCTTCTTCTTCTTCTTCTCAAAGTGCAAGTTCAAAGCACATAAGGCAGAACGGAACGTGTGCTGCGTTTTATGACGTCACATGCATTCCATCTGTAACGGTGCGAAACTCTTCCGTCACGCCGTAGACAGGACACGGTTGGAGTTGATCAACTTCTACTCTGTGAAAAGACATCAAAACACTTGTCTTCCAGCAGGCATACCAGCTCCCTATGAAATGAAATCAGTTGGCTGCGCACATGCTGCACACATGTTTAGCTAACATAAATTGTAGCCACACACTGAACAAAACTACAATCCACTGCATTCACAAATACTGTCCCACCAACATGCGTTTTGTGTTTTGTTGGATAGTGTTAATTTAATTAAATATATTATACTTCCAGGGAGCAAAACTTACCCTCTGCAGGCTGCAATATGGCACTGAGAGGGGAAGTGAAGCTACCGAGAAAAAAAATAATAAAACACCCGGGAGTGGTGTGCACTGGTCTTTCAAAATAAAATGACAAAATGATACAATTCACATTTTTATGGTACACACAGGAAATGTAACCAAACATAATACATGAGTAGAGTCCAGACAGAGTCTTTTGTACAGCTGCCGCCAAATTTGTGGGCAAAATTTGCTCACTAGTTCTCTGGACTCTCCTGAGGCAAGGCTGGCAGCGCGATAAGATGAGCCACGGGGCGGGTGTTGGTCCGTCCTCACCCGGCTGTCTGCTCCAGGAATCCCCATCCCTAATTCACTGACCTGCCAGAGAGCTCGGTGGGGTTGCACAATGAGAACCACTGAGAGAGAATCACCTTTAACTCAGCGTATCTGCTGGGCTGAGAGGTGCTCTTTAACCAGGGGTTCCAGGGCAAGGAAGGCTTTGCTCAGGTCTTGTTTGACAGCAACGAAAGTAACTCCAAGAATCACAACAACAGTAGGTGGCGGTAATGTAACACTATGGATACTAACTGCCATAAAACACCAGAGAAGAAGAAGACGTCAGACTTACTTCAAAGAGGCGTGTGACGTAACGGAGTTCCATTAAAAGTTATTTTTCGTTTTATGGCGGTTGTATCCATAGTGTTACATTACCGCCATTCTTTAGAACCCAATCTTTAGACTTTCACCTGAACCTGGCTGAAAATGAGGAATTTCTTTACTGTCGGTGTACTCCCTCATTTGTCCAGGAGTCTTCCATTGAAGAAAAAGATTCAGTTGTGGTCATCTGGACAGTTTTTTAGGGAAAATGAAACGTTTCAACACTCATCCGAGAGTCATTCTGCAAATCAAGACCGGGAACTCAGATATTTATCCTACTCTGAGTAGGCCCTCCCTGTTTAGAATCTTCACCGCTTAGTCTCTCCTATGTACCGCTGTACAGAGCGGTAGGAGAGACTTAACAGCCACTTAAGAAGAGGCTTTATCAGCACAGGAGACATGCAAATTCAGGATCAGAGTGCAATGCATCTTCCTCTTAAAGCCACTAACTTCTCTATCAAAGACAGTGAGCAGAAGATTCTAAGCAGGAGAAAATATGGTTTGAATGAGGAGTTAAAGAGACAATCTTTGTTAAAAACCAAAAAACGTCCTTAAACAGAAACGGCCATTTATAATGGCATTTTGCATCCATGGAAAAGTAGACGCCCAGGGAATTTAGATGCTAATCAGTTACACAGGGAGGAGAGAGAGGAGAGAGAGTGAGCCAGGTACAATAGGAGGCTGATGGCCCATCAAAGGGCTGATAGGAAACAAAGAGGCTGGACAGTAAACAAATAGGTTTAGTTTCTGGTAAAACCAAAAACACCTTTTATCAGGAGGTCCCGCCCGGTGGGCAGGGCCTACTCAGAGTAGGATCAACATCTGAGTTCCCGGTCTTGATTCGCAGATTGAGAACGACTCTCGCATGAGTGTCGAAATGTTTTGTTTTTCCTTAACAACAGAGTCCAGATGATGAAACTGAATATTTTTCTACAATGTCTTTACTCTGATTCTCCTACTCCTATGTAGGGCTTTTTTCTACTTCTGCCCACTCAGAATCTTTTGTTCCAAGGTATCTTTCTGCAGCTTTCGCAATGATCCTGATCTTTTCAGATCTCCTTTGCGTTTGAGCAGTACAATTAATAACATCCACCATAAAGAGGAAAAAATCTTTCCTTTTTATAACCAAGATATCCTCAGCACTCTCAGAAGCTTCACCTTCGAAGGCCTCGCACTTGGAAAAATGTAATTGACGATATTAATTGTGAATTAAGTTCGGGAGCTGGACCACGCCTCAACGTTTTACTCCTCCAGCAACCATGCCTCCACTCTTTAACCACACTTTTAATTACCCAGAAGCCCTATTTTTACAGGTCTATTCCAGCGTCTCTTGTCGTCTCTCCTCTCTCGACAGAGAGACAATCAGTCAGCCAAAGTTTTCGCTTGAACAAGAATCATCAGCCGTTTCCTATCAGATTCTGACCTGTTCCCGGTCTGAACTTTCAGTCGGTTGTGTCTCCAGTAGTCACGTTCCCCGGAGGACTCACCAACGCAGGTCAACTCTCCGCCGCTCACACACACAGTAGGAGTGATTCCATAGCCTCCGAACACCATCATCTCCTCCGCACGCGCCTCTCCCTTGGACCCCTTACTCCGGGACGTCTACACACAAACACCGACCTCTAATCCACAGCAACGGGACCCATGCGTTCTCCTTGTTCTTCTCCCCCTCATTCTACGCGGCCTCAGCTCACACCACAGTTTGCGCCAAGTCAATAGTACACTATTCTGACAGGTGCTAATCAAGCTGTTCCTTCTCACTTATGTGAATCTCAGCTTCCTTTTCTGACAACGTATGCAACCTTCACACCTCGTAGGCTCACAGTTTATGGTTTCACTTCATTAATATCAGGTCACATTCAGCTGTTTGACTTCGCTGCCACATGCTAGCCACAGGCATCTTCGGATATTCTATTTCTTCCAAATCCGGCAGTTTCTCATCTTCACATTGGCATACTGGCTTGATGCCACCTTCAGTCTTACTGTTATCCCACTGTTTTCTCGATATCTCATCTTAGCATGTTTGCCTTGCCTTCTCACACATGCTCACATTGCCTTCGGGCTTCTGTCATATTCCATACCAGCGCCGCTCATTTTCTTTCACCCCTAACCCCGTTAATCATTACGCTCGACTCGACTCATGCTAGCATACTACTCCAACCCATGCTAAGCCTTGCTGCTCCAATCCACCTAGCAGCCTGGCTCGCTTCGAGCCCCGCCGGCAGCCACGCTCACTCCGAGCCCCGCCCCACGGCAGCGGCCACACGCCTGCTCTGATCCACGGCAGGGGCCACAGGCTCTTTATTCATCCCTCCCTCAATAACTCATCCCACTTGACAATCCAGCTCCTCTTCTCTCGTGCCACTCAGTTAACATCATTTTCAGCCAGGCTTTACGTCGAGATCCAGATCATCTTCCCTAATTTTTAAATCATTTTTGGGGGTTCTGAATCGGCTGGGCTGATCACCCGAGACAGAGCCCCCATCCTGAGTCTCTACCCAGCCAACTCTCATCAATCCATCATCGATCCATCATCGATCCATCATCGATCCATCATCGATCCATCATCGATTCATCATCGATCCATCATCGATTCATCATCGATCCATCATCGATCCATCACCGATTCATTATCGATTCATCATCGATCCATCATCGATCCATCATCGATTCATCATCGATTCATCATCGATCCATCATCGATTCATCATCGATCCATCATCGATTCATCATCGATCCATCATCGATTCATCATCGATCCATCATCGAACCATCACTTCGCTCTGGCTGTGAGCAGTGCTGGCACTCCTTCCTGTATCCACTTTCTCATCTTTACTTGACACTGCATCCGCATACCTTGTGACTTAAATTTTTTGGACCTCAGCAGCCCTTTTGCTGAATTTGCATCCCCCGTAGGCAGAGCAATGATCTTCTCCAGTTACAGTATTTCAAGTTTGCTCCTTCGTCACATTTCCCATACTCGTGATCTCCTGCACATTTACCACATCTTTGCTTCCCTCTGCAGCCTGCTGCTATATGACCAAGACGCTGGCACTTGAAGCATTGTAGGGGCGGTGGAACATGTGGCCTTATGTCATAGCTCATGAATCCAATGAACACCTTACTGGACTTCATTCTTTAGGCTTCCATTAACAGTTCAAAGAGAGAATGTTATTTGGCTGCCAATCGCCATTCGAAGTAACACAACACAATTGATTAACATTTGAAGTGAAAACATTTACTTTGATGTTGACAAATCAAATTTGGCATACATTCTTACTATTTTGATTTAAAAAAATCTTATGACAGAATACCTCCATCTGCAAGCATGTTACCGTGGCAACCTGACAAATATCAACTTACATGCGTTTTTATTTAGAAGCATTTTGAATGGGATGAAAACATTTACTTGTCTGTACATTGACACAAGTGTACAGAAATGGATGCAGTTTTGGGGCTTCTGGCAATGAGGGCTGTAGGCTCCTGAGCCTAAGACAACAAACTTATCTTAATTTCTTGCCATTCTAAACAAAAAGCCAATGACCTAGCTCTAAGCATGTTACCGTGGCAACCTGAGAAATAATGCAGGTTCCCCTAAGACCAATGTTTGTGCTAAGTTGGTCCAAACAACAAAAAGTAATACTTTTTACTGCAAAATTGGAAAAATTCAAGCATTATGATGTTATACCAACCTAATATTAGTGTTCCAAGTAAAAAGGTGTGGAGGCTCATCGAAACAGTGTCAAATGCAACATTTTAAAAGATTAACTTTTGTCATTCAACAAATTTGACATTTTCAGGTTGTTTGTGGCCCTCTGCTCCATAGAAGTTTCAAAATGCGGCCCTTGGTAAAAAAGTTTGGACACCCCTGGTTTACAGGCCTTTGAAATTTGGCACTTCACAATTTGTATTATGTTGATCGAAGCTAAGTTGGTAGTTTGTGATGTAGGCGGGGGGATTAGAGGTGCTCTTCGTGGTGACTTGTACCCCGCTATGTCGCAAGGGGGGCGAGGGCCTTTATCACCGGGCATGGCTTTAATTTAAATAGTTTTTGTTGTTGGTAGGACTTTCAGTTCAACCCCTGTCATTCAGATATTAGTTTATTTTATCTCCACCTGGAAACAACTCCAGTTGAGTTCTAATGTCACACACAGCACTGAAGAACTGAAGAAATTAACCACAAGAGCTGAATTATCCAAACACAAGGGGTTGCCATTAAAAGCTATTCAATTAGTCCAAGGTAAATCAGAGTCAAAGGACAAAAGTGGGTAGCTACTAGCGATGATAAAATTGCCCAGTTGCTAATAGCTATGGGGGTCTGGAAGGGTCAATGATTTTGTGTAACCTCTTCTGTTTTCTTCACCTCCAGTATTTCGATCTCTTCTCAGGCTTTTTTTGTTGTAGTCGATTGTAGACAGCTTTGAATTTAGCTTTATTCAATTGTTTTTGTTGTTACACCTCTCATTCAGATATTAGTTTCTTTTATCTCCACCTGGAAACAACTCCAGTTGAACTCAGTTCTAATGTTGTCACACACAGCACAGCACTGAAGAACTGAAGAAATTAACCACAAGAGCTGATAAATCCAAACGCGAGGGATCGTCATTAAAAGCTATTCAATTCAGGGTAAATCAGAGTCATAGGACAAAAGCGGGTCGCTACTAGCGAGGATAGAATTGTCCAGTTGCTAATAGCGATGGGGGTCTCGGAGGATGAGAGGAAAGGACCCTAACTGGAGCAGCAGGAGAAACCCTGCTTCTTTAGAAGATTGGCCTGAAGGTTCATTTGAAGATATTTCATAACCTTGGCATCAAAACTCCGGTCGTCCTCATCTAAGGCACTTTGACGCAGGTTTTGGGCCGTGCCATAATCCATGATGAGGTCCCTCATCACAGCTTTAACGATCCTGTGTAACATCTTCTGTGTTTTCTTCACCTGGTCATCCAGTATTTCGACCTCCTCCAAAGCTTTTTGGAGTAGTCGATTGTTGATAGCTTGGAACAACTTATCCTTTGGATGTAAATCCCCTTTGTCCTTGAATAATTTAGTCATCAAAGCCGCAATTATGCACTGAGTCACAAACTGGCCTTTTGACAAATCTGGAGACTTAGCTCTTGATGTTTGCAGGACACTGGCCCCTTCAGGGTGCACCATGGACCTCTCAAACAGGTCGTAGCTTCTGTTGCTGAAAGATTCTCCTGAAGCCAGAGAAGCATCGTATTCTTTTGAAGTTAAAGAGGCCTGATTACGTGCTGTTTCTTCTGGCAATGAAAACACAAATTCAAAAACATTCTGATTTATTTCATATATATCTTCTGGATCACTTTGTATGAACGTGATCAGTTTTTGTCGGTATGTGCCCACTTCATCTTCAACTCGAGCTTTCATCCGGGACACAGACTTAGAGCAGTCCATCTGCTGAATGTGGCTGTAAATAATATCAATGAGTCTCTGGAAAAAACTGTTCCTGTCCTCACTGAGTTCACAAAAATGTCTGACAGGTGATCCAGCTCGTTTAGCAAGGTCTAGCTCTTGAAATAATTCACCAATATCATCTTGAATTGTCTCATAATCTACTGGTCCTACCAAGTTCACTTTTTTCCTTGTTGTTCCTTCAGGGCTGCTCCTGATGCTGTCAGTCCCGTTTGATCTGACTAGAGCTTTGGATCCAGGTTCAGCTACAGACTCGATTAGATTTTGCTGCATCTTTGTGAAGTTCTTCTTGGCGAACTTGGAGAATTTGCAAAGACAAAGGCCTTTTCTGGTTCTGGAAGAGTCCACCCCTTCCTCTGGACTCCTGATGCAGCTGCGAGAAGATGCACAAGAGCAAACCGGGACCCTGAGGCAGGACATTAGGCATTCTTTGACTTTGTCAATCATGATGCGCCCAGCGATTGGAATGGTCAAGGATGAGTTAATTTTTACAGTCCTTTTCTCTAATAGTGTGCAGAGGGCGCTGTTTACCTTCCGCGACACTTCACGCTCAATCAAATGTGTGAGGTTGTCAGGGCTGGGGTCAACATCAATACAAGAAATATTGAGAGCACGGGCAATTATTTCCCTGATGGACTCTTTAAGAACAACTTCAAACGTCTCATTTCGGATCTCACAGAGTCTGTACATGTTCCTGTCACAGTACTCTGGAAACTGCTTCACGTGGGTTAAAACATCGACAGAGAGACAGTAGACGATTTGGACGCACATGGACAGGAGGATCTGCTGGGTGTCCTCGTCCCACAGACCGTTGCAGAGCTGCGCCCATTGTATATGGGAGATCTCCCTGAAATGGTCCCTTACAATTTGTACACTAAGCTCAGCGGAAACTTTCAACTCAGTTGTCCTTTTCACCGGAGCCATTTTTTGGATCGTCAAACTATTTAGTTTGTGATTAAAAATATTTAGTACAACATCGTACTTCGTCTTCTTCTTCTTTGGTGTTTAATGGCAGTTGGTATCCAAGTGTTACATTAGCGCCACCGACTGTAGTTGAGTACTTATCTTATTCTTCTTCTTTGGTTCTCGGCCCGTTGTCTGAGGTAAACTCTGGTCCTGTAGATGTCAGACTTCAAAGAGGCGTGTTCCGTTCAGTTCAAAGTCCTCCTTTTTTTTCTCCCTTGTTTTTTTTTTCTCTCTCTCTTTCTCCTTCTCAACCAACCAACTACAGCGAGTGGTGATAAGTGCAGCTTTTCAGTTTGCTGCCAACAACAACAACAACAACAACAACAACAACAACGTACAGCATATCCACTGTAGACACTGTGAGAGGGAACTGAATTTGTTTCATGGTTTCAAAACAATAAACAGGAATTCAATCTGCGGAATCTTCTTACAATCCAAGGATCATATTAGAATATAGTTACTTACTTATAAAACACAGGATTAATTGGAAGATTATAGAATTGAGCGCGTCGTTGGAGTGTTACTACAATCGGTGATCTCTGTCCACACTGGATCCAATAGATCCACAGCTGCCGGCCGCCACTGAAGGCAGCGACAGCAACAAAAGTAACTCCAAGAATCACAACTTCAGTGGGTGGCGGTAATACAACACTATGGATACCAACCGCCATGAAAGACCCAAGAAGAAGAAGAAGAGTCCTCAGAATAAAATAGATGGCGGTAAATGCAACTTTGCAGTTGGCTGCCAGCCGCCATTCAAAGCAACAATGACGTCTTTCTCTTTTTCTTTTTTTTTTTAACTGTATAGCGTAAAACACATATTTTGAAGTACAACTGCAGTGGGTGGTGATAAGTGTACCTTTTCATTTGGCTGCCAACCGCCATTAAAAGCAACACCACAACAACAATAACAACAACATAAGGTGGAGTAAAGCAACTTGAGGGCGTGGTCAATTCTGGGCAATACACTTCAATTCCAAACTAGTGACTGTACTATTCCCATACTCTTAATATCTTGTCATGTACACAGTGCAGCGCCGTTCCACTCTCAGCTCTTAAATCTCTTTGCTGGACACGTCCTCCTCCTGCGTTGGACACTGAGTGGTCAGGACCAGACTGGACCAGACTGGACCAGACTGGACCAGACTGGACCAGACTGGACCAGACTGGACCAGACTGGACCAGACAGACTTTCATATGCTCAGCTCAGAGAGAAACGTCTATTTGCGAAACACCGTGCCTAACTGGTCCTGTCGTGCGTAACTGGCCCGGCCGTCCGTAACTGGCCCGGCCGTGCGTAACTGGTCCGGCTGTTGATCTAATTATTTATTCATTTTTACTGTAATTTCCTTTTCTCTATAGTTTGCTAAAGCGGGTTCACGACAAGACGCAACCATTGGTTCCCAGAGAAAGAACCTCCTCCAGCTCTGTAATGTAAGTAACTATACTTATAATAAACAATATTATGAATAATGACTCTTTATAGTGTCACATGTGGAGTAGTATGAATGTGGTGTGTGAGTGACAGGTCAAACATAAGTATATTACACCTATATAATATGGTTTTCAGACATGTATTTAGTACTGTGTAATTTTACCTTAAGCCACTAGAGGGACTACTAGGCCTTTAGACCAAATGGACTTTATGAAATGTATATTTTCTTATACTCAAACTAATAAATCATACCTTTAAGTATAATCATTGTCATTGTTTTTTTTAATCAGATTGACCCTTGTCCTGCCAATTATACTTCTACTTAAAGTGTATGTCTTTATGTATTATTTGATATTTTTAAACTACTTTTGTTCATCACAGCTTGGTTTTTTTTGGTTCTATAACTTAAAATAATGTACATAAAGTTCACAAAGTACTTCAGTGCTGACGTCTGTGCACAAAATATGCCATAAACCACAATTATAACACGTCTAAAAGCTCAGAAAAGTCACTTTATCATGACATCCCTCTACAGTGCAGTATTTTTTTGATGTAGCACTTCTCGTGTGTATTCATTGTGAGTACTTTCCCGGACGTGCGGTCGACTGACAGGCGTCTGACAGGCGTCTGCGCTGGAGCGACAGGGCTTTCTTTGACAAAGTGTCCTCTCGTTGTGTTTTCAGCGCTGCACAGACGAGACTCACATTCCTCAAACTTATCCAACAATGTGGGTCACAGTCACTTCACGGGCTGCGCTCACACAGCAACAGAATACTCACTGAGAATACTTCACTGAGGATACTTCACTGAGAATACTTCACTGAGAATTGTCCAGTTTCAGCTCCAATAAATGTCCAGGATGCAACATAAACACAAATCATATGGAAGTTATAGTAAAAGTGCTACTGGGTCAATAAAACATTCATTCATTTTTCGACCGCTTGTTCCCGTTCAGGGTCGCGGGCGACTGGAGCCTGTCCCAGTGGCTTTGGGCCTGAGGCGGGGCACACCCAGGACAGTGGCCAGCTCGCAGGGTTAACACAAGTAAAACAAGTATAAAAACATCACACCATCCTAGAATCTATATAGTTCAAAATTGGGCTGGATTTTCCTCTTTGTTCCTTGTTTTGTATTGTTTATATTTCTTGTTTACTTGTCATACGACTCGCTCTTTCTTCTCTCCTCAAAAATATAGTGTCTAAACCAGATTTGGAGAGACTTATCCATGGGTTTTGCTTATGTTGCAGACGGAAAGTTTTGCTGACGCGCTCGCTCACTGTTATGTGATTCCAGAGAGTTCGCTGAGGCAGTTCCAAAGTTCATGTCATCCTTTAATAATTACAATGTTCTTAAAATCAATCCAAAACAGTGCATTACTTCATACCGAAAAACACATAAATCCATATTCACCATAAAGCTCATCACATATCACAGTTCGCCGGAAGCGGTCAACAAACTGTGCTTGCCCGTCTAGCGACCTCCGCCCAACACCAAAGTGCTTCTAACCCACAGCGACACCCTGTGGCCCCTCCCAACGCTGCACCATTAGAGATTTTGACTCCTACAGGTTTGTTTCCAGTAGATCAGACTGTAACAACCTGCTCACTGTAAAACAGCTGCAGTACGTCCAGAACGCTGCTGCTCGGGTCCTGACTAGAACCAGGAAGTATGATCACATTAGTCCTGTTCTCAGGTCTCTGCACTGCCCCCTGTGGCTCAGAGAAGAGACTTTAAAGCAGCTCTGCTTGTGTACAAGTCTCTCCATGGCCTAGCACCAAAGTACATCTCAGACATGTTAGTGCCATATGAACCATCTCGGACTCTGAGGACCTCAGGGACCGGCCTCCTGCTGGTGACAGAGTCAGGACTAAACATGGACCGGCCTCCTGCTGGTGCCAGAGTCAGGACTAAACATGGACCGGCCTCCTGCTGGTGCCAGAGTCAGGACTAAACATGGACTGTCCTCCTGCTGGTGCCAGAATCAGGACTAAACATGGACCGGCCTCCTGCTGGTGCCAGAGTCAGGACTAAACATGGACCGGCCTCCTGCTGGTGCCAGAGTCAGGACTAAACATGGACCGGCCTCCTGCTGGTGCCAGAGTCAGGACTAAACATGGACCGGCCTCCTGCTGGTGCCAGAGTCAGGACTAAACATGGGCTGTCCTCCTGCTGGTGCCAGAGTCAGGACTAAACATGGACCGGCCTCCTGCTGGTGCCAGAGTCAGGACTAAACATGGACCGGCCTCCTGCTGGTGCCAGAGTCAGGACTAAACATGGACCGGCCTCCTGCTGGTGCCAGAGTCAGGACTAAACATGGACCGGCCTCCTGCTGGTGCCAGTGTCAGGACTAAACATGGACCGGCCTCCTGCTGGTGCCAGAGTCAGGACTAAACATGGACCGGCCTCCTGCTGGTGCCAGAGTCAGGACTAAACATGGACCGGCCTCCTGCTGGTGCCAGAGTCAGGACTAAACATGGACCGGCCTCCTGCTGGTGCCAGAGTCAGGACTAAACATGGACCGGCCTCCTGCTGGTGCCAGAGTCAGGACTAAACATGGACCGGCCTCCTGCTGGTGCCAGTGTCAGGACTAAACATGGACCGGCCTCCTGCTGGTGCCAGAGTCAGGACTAAACATGGACCGGCCTCCTGCTGGTGCCAGAGTCAGGACTAAACATGGACCGGCCTCCTGCTGGTGCCAGAGTCAGGACTAAACATGGACCGGCCTCCTGCTGGTGCCAGTCAGGACTAAACATGGACCGGCCTCCTGCTGGTGCCAGAGTCAGGACTAAACATGGGCCGGCCTCCTGCTGGTGCCAGAGTCAGGACTAAACATGGACCGGCCTCCTGCTGGTGCCAGAGTCAGGACTAAACATGGACCGGCCTCCTGCTGGTGCCAGTCAGGACTAAAAATGGACCGGCCTCCTGCTGGTGCCAGAGTCAGGACTAAACATGGACCGGCCTCCTGCTGGTGCCAGAGTCAGGACTAAACATGGACCGGCCTCCTGCTGGTGCCAGAGTCAGGACTAAACATGGACCGGCCTCCTGCTGGTGCTAGAGTCAGGACTAAACATGGACCGGCCTCCTGCAGGTGCCAGAGTCAGGACTAAACATGGACCGGCCTCCTGCTGGTGCCAGAGTCAGGACTAAACATGGACCAGCCTCCTGCTGGTGCCAGAGTCAGGACTAAACATAGGCCGGCCTCCTGCTGGTGCCAGAGTCAGGACTAAACATGGGCCGGCCTCCTGCTGGTGCCAGAGTCAGGACTAAACATGGACCAGCCTCCTGCTGGTGCCAGAGTCAGGACTAAACATGGACCGGCCTCCTGCTGGTGCCAGAGTCAGGACTAAACATTTACCGGCCTCCTGCTGGTGCTAGAGTCAGGACTAAACATGGACCGGCCTCCTGCTGGTGCCAGAGTCAGGACTAAACATGGACCGGCCTCCTGCTGGTGCCAGAGTCAGGACTAAACATGGCGGCCTCCTGCTGGTGCCAAAGTCAGGACTAAACATGGACCGGCCTCCTGCTGGTGCCAGAGTCAGGACTAAACATGGACCGGCCTCCTGCTGGTGCCAGAGTCAGGACTAAACATGGACCAGCCTCCTGCTGGTGCCAGAGTCAGGACTAAACATGGACCGGCCTCCTGCTGGTGCCAGAGTCAGGACTAAACATGGACCGGCCTCCTGCTGGTGCCAGAGTCAGGACTAAACATGGACTGGCCTCCTGCTGGTGCCAGAGTCAGGACTAAACATGGACCGGCCTCCTGCTGGTGCCAGAGTCAGGACTAAACATGGGAAATCTGCGTTTCAGTTTTATGCAGCTAAAAATTTGGAACAGTCTTCCTCATTTGAGTGTCATTTGTTGCTTCTCCACACACCTCCGGCCTAAACACGAGGAGCTAAAACGGTCAGAAAATTCCTTCTCTGTCAGCGCAAAAAAAGTCAAGTCATTTTTTCACAAAAGCTTCTCAAATACGTTATTCAACCTCAGCGTGATTTGTATGACCCTCCTGCACTTCCTCCTGTTGGTGTATTTGTGTATTTGCTGAGGCGACAGGGCCCGGGGCCCGGGGCCAAAGTTCATGTGAGTGAAGCCATGACACATCGTCCAAAAAATAACCACACCCAGGCTTTATTTTTAACAGCGCGCAGCTCATTTCCCGTCTGCTGAGGTGAGCTCTTCTGTCACTTCATTGGACGTAAAACAGAGGCTCGTGGCTGACCATGTGACCCCGGACCATGTGACCCCGGACCATGTGACCCCGAACGCATGAATCTGATTATACGACGAATACCAATGGAAAGAAGCAACAATCAGTGTGTTTCACTTCCCCACAAACAGGAACAAGCTGCGATTTGGCCTCATTCAAAGAAAAGGAACCAAAACACTTCTTTATTATATACATTTACTGTACTATAAAGGTACTATAAAGGTAATATAAAGGTGTACAACGTAACTACAAGTATATTAAGGGTTGTTGGCATTAAAAACACCTTTATGCAGTTAAAACATCACAGAATAACTATTTAAAATACATAAATTAGATAAATACATCTCCATGAAATGTTTTAAGTCTTTTAATAGACATTAAGATTAGCAGTGATTGCAGAAGTTATTCCTTTGCCTAGAAATATTACACATGGCATGTGTAATATATATATATATATATATATATATATATATATATATATATATATATATATATATATCTACACAGATCTGGTCTGTGTAGATATAAATATATATATATATATATATATATATATATACACATACATATATACATACATACATACATACATAGTGTTTAAGTTATGTTTGTGAATGTTGTTCACAGACAATGACAATAAAGATGATTGTGATTCTTGGCTCGGCGCATGTTTCGGTGGAAGTGAACCAGGATTTGAAAAGAACACACTTCTGCTAATGGTCCTTTTGTGAAGTGTTTCACTTAAGCCACTATTATTTACTGTCCACATGTGTTTGTCGACTATTATTTACTGTCCACATGTGTTTGTCGACTATTATTTACTGTCCACATGTGTTTGTCGACTATTATTTACTGTCCACATGTGTTTGACGACTATTATTTACTGTCCACATGTGTTTGACGACTATTATTTACTGTCCACATGTGTTTGTCGACTATTATTTACTGTCCACATGTGTTTGACGACTATTATTTACTGTCCACATGTGTTTGTCGACTATTATTTACTGTCCACATGTGTTTGACGACTATTATTTACTGTCCACATGTGTTTGTCGACTATTATTTACTGTCCACATGTGTTTGACGACTATTATTTACTGTCCACATGTGTTTGTCGACTATTATTTACTGTCCACATGTGTTTGACGACTATTATTTACTGTCCACATGTGTTTGACGACTATTATTTACTGTCCACATGTGTTTGTCGACTATTATTTACTGTCCACATGTGTTTGACGACTATTATTTACTGTCCACATGTGTTTGTCGACTATTATTTACTGTCCACATGTGTTTGACGACTATTATTTACTGTCCACATGTGTTTGTCGACTATTATTTACTGTCCACATGTGTTTGACGACTATTATTTACTGTCCACATGTGTTTGTCGACTATTATTTACTGTCCACATGTGTTTGACGACTATTATTTACTGTCCACATGTGTTTGTCGACTATTATTTACTGTCCATATCCATTTAACGTCATTTTTGCTTAGTATAAAAAGAATGTTCCGCGGCTACGTTCGGACGCGCGCCAAAATCTGACCGCTACACGATATTTCAATGATCTGATAACTGCAGAAAACCGCCAAACAGTCACGTCCGATTATAAAAAAGAGCAAACTAATGTGACAAAGATAAAGAGGAAACAGAAAACGCTTCAAATTAAACTGTTCTTTGTCTTCCAAATATTAAAAAAACAACAGTTAACATCATCAACTAACTGACGCGCGTGTTTTTAACGGTCAGATTTCCAGTGCGCACGTAAACACACTTAATATCTGATTTAATTATTGGTTTATCTGATTATTCAAGTAGTTATCGGGTTATTTCAACTGTTTTTTTTTGTGGTAAAAGACTGCACGCTAGGCTAACCATAAGCTACAAAACATTACCGGTGCAGTGTTCTTGAAAACGTCCACACTTTGTTTGTCTGGGGTGGTGGGCGTGTCCACAGCGTCGTGGGCGTGACTTTGGGACACAGTGGCGCGCGGGCACGTCACTCTCTTTCTCCTGTCTGGTCTCCGGAGCCACGTTTTAATGCATTTACGGCCAAAACATCTTCCCAAACGAGCTGTCACACGGTTGTTTTTCCGTTTTTTCCCGCGATGATTGAAGTTTCGATCCCGTCAATGGCGCAGGAGGAAGACGAGGCGGGAAAGACCAAAAAGGTGAGGTCAATTCTGATTAAAAGTCGATGGAGACACATGAAAACGCGTCGAAACTCGAAGAGACGTCGCGTTTGGTCGTTTCTGTGCGTGTTTTTCGTTTTGTTGTGTTGTTTTTTATTGTTTAGATGATGATTTTGTGACGTTTTTACGGAAAGGAGCGCGTGACCAGGTGAGCGTTTACCTGCGCTGCTCTCACTTCCGGCTTCGCTCTTTTTTTGTAAAGTCACTTTCACTGTTTTGACAGTGAAAGTGCAGCTGCTTTTAACGACAATGGACCGACTACAATCAATAACTGAACTTTATTGTGATTATGTTTGAGTGACAGGCGCTTTTGACCAATCACAGTGAAGCGTGCTCAATCAAAAGGGCACGATCTACTTTTTTTCTTCATCATATTGATCGATTTCAGTGTTATTTTGTCATGTTAATTATATTTTTAAATGTTCTTTTGTCTATTGGGGACAAAAATGAAATGTAAATATTCATTATAGACTTTGAATCTGGGTCAAATGTCTTCTAAGTCTGAACTTTAAGGTTAAAAAGACGATTAGAAATGACTGAATCTCGATTTAAAAGTTGATTAATTGAAAAGACTTTATACAGATTTTGGTACCACAATTACAATAAAAATGATAATGAAAAACGTTTCCTTGGACCATACAATTTAAAAAAAACTATGTATTTTCTATATTTGATAATGATAGTTTTGATAACGTCATAGATTGTACTAAAACTGCTCAGAAAAGGGCAAAGTTAGTCCTTTTTAAGTGATGTTTTTGTCCGTGTTTGTACTTGTTAGAATGAGTATCTCGTTTCAACACTAGTTTTAGTATTTTTAGTATCATATATCAGATAAATAAAAGGTTTAGTCAGTCTTCCTCTTAAAAGCGAATCTGTATTGAGAACATAAGAGGGCATCAGACCAGACCGTGAGTTAAAATGAGTTGTACAAATTATTTTACTGAAGTAAACGACTACGACTTTACTTCAATGACTGGACTTTGTAGTGAATGTGTAAAGCGATATCAGCGAATCAAAACGGTTGAGTCGGCTCCGAGAACACGTTTTTGAACATTTAAAGTCTTTTGTTTTTTCACTGTGAATAAAGATCAGCAGAATAAGCGAGTAATAACTGTCCTTAGCAGTCGTATATATCCTTCATTTTCATAATCATAATACTATACTCACTGTCATCGTGGAAAAAGCCCCAAACACTGTTGCAACATTGCCCCCTAGTGTTCAGAGGCCAAGCTAATGAAATCTGTAAAGTAAAGGATGTTCAAACATGTTTTTTGTGTGTGTTTTGCAGCTTTTCCGGGTGGAAGTCTTGTTCAACGAGAGGAAGCATTTCGTGCTGAGGAAAAGCAGCGAGTTCCAGGCTCTGCACAGAAAAGTACGTCCACCAAAGCGTCTCAGAAAACCTCGACTCAACGGCGACTAACCGTGTTCTCTCGCTCGCAGCTGCGGAAAGTCGTCCAGGCGCCGGACTTCCCGAGCAAAAGGAACCAACATTTAAGGACCAAACCTTTGGCGCAGAGACGGCAGGAGCTGGAGGACTATATCCAGGTCAGAGACACGTCCAAAACATTCATCTGGAAACGTCTAAAGTGAGGACAAAAGAAGCAGTTTGGCGAGATGGATCTTTAAGGGTTAAACGTGTAAACTAAGGACAAAATAAATAAATATCACACATTTTAAAGTAAGATAAAGGGAAATGAACATCACGATTATTGAGATTGTGACCAAACAACAGTGAAATCGTTCGTTTTCTTCCATTCTCGAGGTCCAACACACGCTTAAGTTTGTGACTGATTTGAACTCTGGAAAAACAAAATAAAGATAAATGTGACAAAAACAGCCAGATAAAATAAAGTTCTTTACATTTAGGTCGATTTATGGGCTGAATATTGAACAAAAAATACTGAATTCTGCTTCTAAAAACTCAAAGGATTAGGGTCTCTCTCTGTTTGTGTGTTTTAAGTCTTTTCGTCTGTCGTTTCCAGGACATAATTGACCAGAACGAAGACGTGCCTCAGGTTCTGTTGGACTTCCTCCATCTCAAACACTTCCACACGGGGACGAAGGCCTACAGCATGGAGTGAGTGTCTCTGAACTGCACAGAAACGACACACCATGTCACGTGAAAGTGAATCTGACACATTTGAACCTCGGACTGCGTTTCATTTCAGATCCCTGGATGATCTGGACAGTCACGAGGACGGCAGGTGGGACACGGTTCATGTAGAAATACTTTTTAAGACATCACAATTTGGTCTTTAACTTTTATAATAGAAGTCTAGCTTCAAAACGATTATTTTCATTGTACTTTGGCCATAAAATTAAAAGAAAAACCTTTAGATTTGTTTGATTCAGTAACAGCGCTGCCTTTGTGGTTACATTTGAAAAAAGCCTGTGATACAATCCGTTTATAGCAGTGGCATGCGGTGATTTTTATGGACGGGAAAGCAGACTGTCGGTCCTGTTCTTCGTCTTCTTTGTATTAGTCTTCTTCTTTGTCTTCGTCTTTGTCGTCTTCTTCGTATTCATCGTCTTCTTCTTCTTGCTCAGTTTTCAGATGCATCACCATCGCGCTCTGGGCTTCTTCTGTGACCCGTACATCTCCGCTCACAGCTCAGGTACAAACATCATTTCAAAGTCCACACCAGTTTGATATAATCATGTTTTGGGTGTTTTGTGCCTAAAACGACTCCCACGATCCAAACGAGCGGTTCATTAGAGCCCGAGTGCATCCATCTTCTTCCTCTTCTCCGGGGCCGGGTCGCGGGGGCAGCAGTCTAACCAGGGACTCCCAGACTTCCCTCTCCCCAGACACTTCCTCCAGCTCCTCCGGGGGGATCCTGAGGCGTTCCCAGGCCAGCCGAGAGACAGTCTCTCCAGCGTGTCCTGGGTCTTCCCCGGGGCCTCTCCCAGGTGGGACATGCCTGAAACATGCCTAAGGCTCCGGAACAGATGAGCCACCTCAGCTGGAGGAGCAGCGGCTCTACGCCGAGCTCCTCCCATGTGACTGAGCTCCTTACCTTATCTCTAAGGGAGCGCCCAGCCACCCGGCAGAGGAAACTCATTTCGACCGCTTGTCCTTTTGGTCATAAGCCAAAGCTCATGAGCTGGTCCAGTGTTCCACGACCAGGACCCAAACCGCTCTGCTCCTCCTGAATCCCAGGTTCCACTATCAGTCGGATTCTCCTCTCCAAGACCTGGAATAGACCTTATGGGAGGCTGAGGAGTGTGATCCCTCTGTAGTTGGAACACACCTTCCGCTCCACCCGCACCATAAACAGTGCTGGTGAAGCACTGCTTCCACATCCTGAGGCGCCGGACGGTCTCTGCGACAGCACGAGCTGCGTCCCGCTTGGCCTGCCGATACCTGTCGATGACCTCAGGAGACCCACAAGCCAGAGTGGCCTGATGGGCCTCCTTCAGCCTGACCCTTACTTCTGGTGTCCACCACCGGGTTTGGAGGTTACCGCTGCCACAGGCACCGGAGACCTTGTGACCACAGCTCTGAGCAGCCGCATCCACAATGCAGTTGTTTACTTTAGTCTTTGTTTTCTGACTGGACTGAAACATCTGAAGCCTTTTCTTGACACTGCTGACCTCACACTTGTGTTTCAGAGCTGACCTCACACTTGTGTTTCAGAGCTGACCTCACACTTGTTTCAGAGCTGACCTCACACTTGTGTTTCAGAGCTGACCTCACGCTTGTGTTTCAGAGCTGACCTCACACTTGTGTTTCAGAGCTGACCTCACGCTTGTGTTTCAGAGCTGACCTCACACTTGTGTTTCAGAGCTGACCTCACACTTGTGTTTCAGAGCTGACCTCACGCTTGTGTTTCAGAGCTGACCTCACACTTGTGTTTCAGAGCTGACCTCACACTTGTGTTTCAGAGCTGACCTCACACTTGTGTTTCAGAGCTGACCTCACGCTTGTGTTTCAGAGCTGACCTCACACTTGTGTTTCAGAGCTGACCTCACACTTGTGTTTCAGAGCTGACCTCACGCTTGTGTTTCAGAGCTGACCTCACACTTGTGTTTCAGAGCTGACCTCACACTTGTGTTTCAGAGCTGACCTCACGCTTGTGTTTCAGAGCTGACCTCACACTTGTGTTTCAGAGCTGCCGGACGTGGTCATGGACGGCGTGCTACAAGGATTTTACACCCGAGATGTGAAAGTCAGCTTCAGGGACCCGACCCCGCCCCTGCTTTAATGTTACACTAACAGCCTGTTCTTTATCTGTGGATTTATGCAGATGTAGCTTTAGCGACTCTAAACTTGAACTAATGTCAAACTACGACCACACACGGGGAAGTGAGAAACCAGCACGTTTGTTTTAGAAGCTGGAAAAATGAGTTAGTTTGGATTTGTTAGTTTGAAATACTGGATCAGAGCAGCTCCAAAGCTGGTTTAAGGCCTGGTTCAGACCTGGTCTAGGTTTAGTTCTACAGACGCACTACTGTTGCTCGTTACTGAAATGTTCTGATATAAATCGTCTCATAAACATGTGGATTTCGTGCGGCGCTTTAAAGGAGCCATTTTGATAGAAACATTGTGCCAAAGATAAAGCACTGGAGTTCTGCTTTTTAACAAATCGTTTAGCATTTATTTTCTTTTTTATTCCTGCTCGAGCCGACACCAAAAGCCATATTTGAGGACGAGCTTTACTTCTACATGAACTTTTGTATTTATTTTTTTATTGTGTCTAACGAAATGTTCCAACTTTCTACTGTGGTTTGTATTAAAATTGAACAAACAGACTTGGCCATTTTCTTTTTCCTAATTTAGTAACAAAATAAAGAAAACTGCAATTTACAAAAGTATTAAAACTTACACTATTACAATCCTCGTCCTGGAATCCTACCAAGTCCAAAGAATCCCAGACAAAGTTTAAGGAAAAGTATTTTATTTCAAGTTTTTAGGTTGTGTATAAAAAGGCACACGTTTTACACATTCATAAAAAGGACCAAAACATCACATTTTACACTGTTACGGCTTTAAATTACTGTAAATTAAGTGAACATTCAAGTTGCTCAATTGGACTTTTAGATTCTGACTGGTCGCTCTCGTTGCCGGGCGTGGTCAGAGCAGGCAGGTGCTGTAAACCGTGACCTTGTTGCTGATTTCCCGCAGTAACTCCTTCACCGCCGTCTCCAGCTCCACCAGCTGCACGGCTTTACGCTCCAGAGTCTTGTGATTGACCTCGTACGACTTCTCCAGGTCTGAAAACGCAACAGAAACAAAAGGACAATGACACGCTCTGGACACCAGGGGGCAGCGTTTACCGCACGAACAAAGAAAACGCTTTGAAAATGTTCGGTTTCAATGTTTTTTGCATGTTTTGTTGTGTAATTAGAGTCTTGAGATGTGGGTTTGGTTGTTTAACGGAGTCTGGAGAGAATGAATAATGCGCAGTGGCAAAACATACATTAATGTCGGTTATTTTGTGGTATAAGCGGTTTCAGAAATCGGTTTGAAGCGCCCCCTACAGGTCGGACGACTCATTGAACTAAAACGCAGTTAAGATAAATATAGTTTGAATTTTGCAAAAAAATTATAAAAATCACAGAATAGCAATTTTTTTAGGTTTATAATTTCACTTCCTGTCTATAATTGATGACATCACTAGGAAATTACCCAGCATACACTGGGCCAAAATCTAATGTCGATTTTTTTTTTACATTTTGCAAATAAAAATATATGTGAACAACTTTATTTTGTTGAATTAACATTTTGTGTTATATTTGTGTAATTTATGCGTAAACTTTGACTGGTGTCCCTGGTGTGACGTCACTTCCTATTATTTTTCTACAGATTTTTCAACGTTTTCTCCCCAAACACCAGCTCGATTGGTGTAAAACTATAATTCAGGTGTACAACAGGCATAAATACACCAAATAAAGTTAAAATTTGGAAATCGTCAAAACCTGTCACACGTCACTTTAAAATCTGAGCTCAAAGAGGAGAGAATCTCACTGAAGTCGGCTTAAGTTCGAGGGCGTTTGCGTTTTGTCTGCATTTCCCCACCTCAAAAACAACACAAACGGCGTCATAATTACACCTTCAAACCCTCGTACAACCCCCACTTCCACCAAGATGAGGATTCTCTCTCGCTCGGGCCTGAACACAAGTGTGACACCTGCTGGTCGTCTGTGAGAACATGGTCTTGGTTCTCACCTTTGAGCAGCTTCAGCTTGTCGCTGGCCTGGAGCAGCAGATCTTTGGCCTCCTTCTGCAGCGACTCGGCACGTTTCTTTGCGTCCGACAAACCCGCGGCTTTATCGTCCACCAGCTTCTCCACCGTCGAGTATTTGTCCTTTATCTCTGAGTCCAAGTCCTGAGGAAGGAGGAGAAGGGTTCAGAAGGGTTCAGACGGGTTCAGACGGGTTCAGACGGGTTCAGACGGGTTCAGACGGGTTCAGACGGGTTCAGACGGGTTCAGACGGGTTCAGACGGGTTCAGACTGGTCTGTGGTTTAGTCCCATTTTCACAGCCGAATTGAGCAAACCGCAGCATATTCACTTAGGAAAACGATGCGCCATAACCAATGGATCACACAAACGGTTCAATAATATCCATAACATTTAATTATTTTAATATATATATTTATTTTTTAGAAATAAAAGCAGAAAAAATTAGGAATTGGAGACTCAAACCTTCAGATTTGTGCGTCGACGTGTGCAACTTTGTGGTCAAACTTGCCACGTCAGAGTGCAACTTTGTGGTCAAACTTGCCACGTCAGAGTGCAACTTTGTGGTCAAACTTGCCACGTCCGAGTGTAACTTTGTGGTTAAACTTGCCACGTCCGAGTGTAACTTTGTGGTTAAACTTGCCACGTCCGAGTGCAACTTTGTGGTTAAACTTGCCACGTCCGAGTGTAACTTTGTGGTCAAACTTGCCACGTCCGAGTGCAACTTTGTGGTCAAACTTGCCACGTCCGAGTGTAACTTTGTGGTTAAAATTGCCACGTCCGAGTGTAACTTTGTGGTTAAACTTGCCACGTCTGAGTGTGTGGTTCAAGTGCAGCAGCAAAAGTCATTTTCACCCGAACCTTTTTCACTTGGTCTGCGATCTTCTCGATAACGGCCGCGTCCTCTTTGGTTCGTTCCGATGTTTGTGTGACGTCCAGAGCTTTGTCTCGCAGCGACGTCACGTTCCGCTCCAGGTTTTGGACTCGCGTCGTGGCCTCGGTCAGTTTCTGCTCCGCCTCTGCCGTTTCAGACTCCACCTGAACACAACGCCACACGCATCAGTCACACGCAAAACTAGGACTAAAGCAGGACTAAAGGAGGTCTAAAGCAGGTCTAAAGCAGGACTAAAGCAGGACTAAAGCAGGTCTAAAGCAGGTCTAAAGCAGGTCTAAAGCAGGTCTAAAGCAGGACTAAAGCAGGTCTAAAGCAGGTCTAAAGCAGGACTAAAGCAGGACTAAAGCAGGTCTAAAGCAGGTCTAAAGCAGGACTAAAGCAGGTCTAAAGCAGGTCTAAAGCAGGACTAAAGCAGGACTAAAGCAGGACAAAAGCAGGTCTAAAGCAGGTCTAAAGCAGGACTAAAGCAGGACTAAAGCAGGTCTAAAGCAGGACTAAAGCAGGTCTAAAGCAGGACTAAAGCAGGACTAAAGCAGGACTAAAGCAGGACTAAAGCAGGTCTAAAGCAGGTCTAAAGCAGGTCTAAAGCAGGTCTAAAGCAGGTCTAAAGCAGGTCTAAAGCAGGACTAAAGCAGGTCTAAAGCAGGACTAAAGCAGGACTAAAGCAGGTCTAAAGCAGGACTAAAGCAGGACTAAAGCAGGTCTAAAGCAGGACTAAAGCAGGACTAAAGCAGGTCTAAAGCAGGTCTAAAGCAGGTCTAAAGCAGGACTAAAGCAGGTCTAAAGCAGGACTAAAGCAGGTCTAAAGCAGGACTAAAGCAGGACTAAAGCAGGTCTAAAGCAGGACTAAAGCAGGTCTAAAGCAGGACTAAAGCAGGACTAAAGCAGGTCTAAAGCAGGACTAAAGCAGGACTAAAGCAGGTCTAAAGCAGGACTAAAGCAGGACTAAAGCAGGTCTAAAGCAGGACTAAAGCAGGTCTAAAGCAGGACTAAAGCAGGTCTAAAGCAGGACTAAAGCAGGTCTAAAGCAGGTCTAAAGCAGGTCTAAAGCAGGTCTAAAGCAGGACTAAAGCAGGTCTAAAGCAGGACTAAAGCAGGTCTAAAGCGGGTCTAAAGCGGGACTAAAGCGGGACTAAATCGGGTCTAAAGCAGGACTAAAGCAGGACTAAAGCAGGTCTAAAGCAGGTCTAAAGCAGGACTAAAGCAGGTCTAAAGCAGGACTAAAGCAGGTCTAAAGCAGGTCTAAAGCAGGTCTAAAGCAGGACTAAAGCAGGTCTAAAGCAGGTCTAAAGCAGGACTAAAGCAGGACTAAAGCAGGACTAAAGCAGGTTTATATCAGGACTGACTGTAGACAGCAGTTTGTTGGTGGTCTGGATGTCGTGCGTGGCTTGTTTTATTGCGTTGGATGCAGCACTTTGAGCTTTCTGAGCCTCGTCCAGAGCCTGCTTCACTTTCTCAGCCGAGTCTCTCACGTCGGCCGCTTCAGAACTGAAACGGAAGAGAAGTTTAGCCACATTTGAGACGAGAAATATCGGGGGGGAAAGGCTCCTATAACTGTTTTGTAGAGAGACACTGAAACATTTACACCCAGGTTCAAAAATACAACATCTCACAAACAAACACCGTAAACAAAAAAGAAAATGTGACGACACATTTTGACGTGTAATAGATGGTTTTCCGGAAAATACCACAACAACAAATGACAATATCAAAAATACTACCACAACAACAGCTTCAATAAATAATAACGCTCTAAATGTGACGCTTAAGTAGTTTTAAGGAAGCGCCCCCTACAGGTTGGACGACTCATTGAACTAAAATGCAGTTTAAGATAAATATATTTAGAATTTTGCTAAAAATTATAAAAATGTTATCACAGAATAGCAGATTTTTTAAGTTTATAATTTCACTTCCTGTTTGTAATTGATGACATCACACTAGGAAATTACCCAGCAAACACTAGGCCAAAACTCATCTAATGTCACAATTTATTTTATTTGACAAATAACAATATATGAGAGAGACATTATTTTCTTTAATTAATGTTTAGAGAGTCAAAAAGGCTGTTTCTTTGCGTAAATTCTGCACAAACTTTGACTGGAATGAATGTCCCTGGTGTGATTTCCTGTCATTTTCCTCATTTTCCTAACGTTTTCTCCACAAACACCTGCTCGATCGGTGTAAAACTCTCATTTATAAGTACGACAGGTATAAACACGTCAAATAAAGTGGTAAAATCCCGCCATACGTCACATTAAGGATCACTTTGCCGTATACCTGGCCCGTCGCGCCTGCTCCAGCAAAGCCTCCGCCCTCTGGATGTCCTGGCTGCTCTGCTCCAGGATGTCGCCCACGCTGCCCAGCTCCTCCACCTTCAGCCGGATCTCCTCCGTCAGGTTCTGCAGCTGCTCGGGGCTCGTGGGCATCTGCATGGCCAGCACTTCGTTGGCGACCAGCTCGATGCTCTCCAGGTCCGCGGCGTCCTCTGAGGGAAAGACGCCGACCGATATCGCCACGGAGCTCCACGAGTTGAGATCGCGTCGCAACTAACTGCCGGCCTTTTCTCAACCGTGAGCGCTCGTGGGCGTGTTTGAAAGTAGACGTCGGTGCAGCTCAGATTAACGTGGGTCCGCGCGACACTCGTCTGATTGACCCCTCGTGCTTACGCCGTGTTATGTTGTACTTCAAAATAAAGATGTAACTCTCTCATTTCCAGTCAAATCATTCATGCTGGGACTCGCTGCTATTCATGTGCAATACTGTCATAATCATGTGCAATACAGTCATAATAATGTGCAATACTGACTTATTCATGTGCAATACCGTCATATTCATGTGCAATACTGTCTGTCATAATCATGTGCAATACTGACTTAATCATGTGCAATACAGTCATAATAATGTGCAATACTGACTTATTCATGTGCAATACTGTCATAATCATGTGCAATACTGACTTAATCATGTGCAATACTGACTTAATCATGTGCAATACTGTCACTCATGTGCAATACTGTCATAATCCTGTGCAATACTGTCATAATCCTGTGCAATACTGTCATAATCCTGTGCAATACTGTCATAATCCTGTGCAATACTGTCATATTCATGTGCAATACTGTCATATTCATGTGCAATACTGTCATATTCATGTGCAATACTGTCATATTCATGTGCAATACTGTCATAATCCTGTGCAATACTGTCATACTCATGTGCAATACTGTCATATTCATGTGCAATACTGTCATACTCATGTGCAATACTGTCATACTCATGTGCAATACTGTAATTCATGTGCAATACTGTAATATTCATGTGCAATACTGTCATATTCATGTGCAATACTGTCATATTCATGTGCAATACTGTCATATTCATGTGCAATACTGTCATAATCCTGTGCAATACTGTCATACTCATGTGCAATACTGTCATACTCATGTGCAATACTGTCATACTCATGTGCAATACCGTCATATTCATGTGCAATACTGTCATACTCATGTGCAATACTGTCATACTCATGTGCAATACTGTAATTCATGTGCAATACTGTAATATTCATGTGCAATACTGTCATATTCCTGCGCAATACTGTCATAATCCTGTGCAATACTGTCATACTCATGTGCAATACTGTCATATTCATGTGCAATACTGTCAACTGTCATATTCATGTGCAATACTGTTGTGTTTGTGCTCCAGAGCGTCAGGGACAGCTTCAGTTTGAAATGAGGCTCAGTTTTACAGGCGTTTTATGAAAAATAGACCCCAAGCACGAGGGGAAAACTGAAAAAGCGCTCCAGATTGCCGCGTCGCACTCACGCGTGAGGAAGTCGCGGATCTGCTTGATGAGGCTGCGCAGCTCCTCGTTGCTCCGGTCCACTCGGTCTTTGGTGCGGTTGGTTTTCAGAAGAACGTCCCGGGCGCTCAGTTTGGCCTCGTCCGCCTTGAGTTTGGCCTCGGACACCTACACAAACACACACAATCAAGGTCTACATCACCAAACCCCAACTCTAACCCAAAGAAGAAGAGAGTTTATTTGACAACATGAACACTGAAAATTAGCATATTCTGCTACATACACTTAAAACATTGCATCTGGTTCGTGCTATGTCCTTAAATAAAAAATAAAAAAATAAATAAATAGATGATACATTTGAAGTTACAGTCCTTGTCTCCACGTGAGCCTCACCATCTTGGACAGTCGCTCCACTTCCTCGATGGCGCTGATGATCTCCTGCTCAGAGTCTCTCGCTCTGATCCAGGTGTTTTTGGCGGTGGTCAGTAAACCGCCGCAGCCTTCGCCACCACATTTGGGGCGACCTTCTGAGTCCAGGCAGCCCAGGCCTCCACAGGAGGAGCAGGCGTCCCGGGACACCACACTGCCACACGTCTGTCAGAGAAGGGACAGAGTCAGGTCCGGGAACGGAACTGGTTTGGTTTAGTCCAGTGTTTCTAAACTAGAGGATTCTTGGGATGGCTTCAGATTTTAAAAAGGTGAAATTTTGCATACCGGTATTTTTGTTGGAGGTTTTTGGACATTGCATCATTAAAACAAAACAAAGTATTAAACCCATTCATGTGCCTAAAACTAGAGTTAGGTGCACTCTGAGCATGAGCCAAAGCTTAAGAAGCACAAGGTTGGGAACAACTTGTATAGTTTAGTCCCCTTTAGATTCTCTTTTTTTTACCTCCTCTAGCCCCGGGTTACCCTCCTCTAGCCCCGGGTTACAGCCCCGGGTTACCATCCACTAGCCCCGGGTTACCCTCCTCTAGCCCCGGGTTACAGCCCCGGGTTACCATCCACTAGCCCCGGGTTAACATCCACTAGCCCCGGGTTAACATCCACTAGCCCCGGGTTACCATCCACTAGCCCCGGGTTACCATCCACTAGCCCCGGGTTACCATCCACTAGCCCCGGGTTGACCATCCACTAGCCCCGGGTTGACCATCCACTAGCCCCGGCTTACCCTCCTCTAGCCCCGGCTTACCCTCCTCTAGCCCCGGGTTACTCTCCTCTAGCCCCGGCTGACCCTCCTCTAGCCCCGGGTTACCCTCCACTAGCCCCGGGTTACCCTCCACTAGCCCCGGGTTACCCTCCACTAGCCCCGGGTTACCATCCTCTAGCCCCGGGTTACCCTCCTCTAGCCCCGGCTGACCCTCCTCTAGCCCCGGCTGACCCTCCACTAGCCCCGGGTTACCCTCCACTAGCCCCGGGTTACCCTCCACTAGCCCCGGGTTACCATCCACTAGCCCCGGGTTACCCTCCTCTAGCCCCGGCTGACCCTCCTCTAGCCCCGGCTGACCCTCCTCTAGCCCCGGGTTACCCTCCTCTAGCCCCGGCTGACCCTCCTCTAGCCCCGGCTGACCCTCCTCTAGCCCCGGGTTACCCTCCACTAGCCCCGGGTTACCCTCCACTAGCCCCGGGTTACCCTCCACTAGCCCCGGGTTACCCTCCACTAGCCCCGGGTTACCCTCCACTAGCCCCGGGTTACCCTCCACTAGCCCCGGCTTGTACCTTATGACTGAGCTCCGACAGGTCCAGACTCTGCAGCTCTCCGGCGAGGTCGTCGAGCTTCTGAGCGTGCTCCGCGTGGTTCTTCTTGAAGTCCACCGCGGTCTGGTTGAGCTTGTCCTCCGTCAGCTGCCGTAGTCGGGCCGAGGTCTCCGCGGTGCTGTTCTGACCCACCGTGGAGGCGTTCACTCGGGCCGAGGAGGCCTGCGACTGGAGGTAGTACTTGTGCACACTGGCCGTCGCCCCTGCAGAAACAACACCTCTTTATTTGTATTTGAATGTGCCCCAAGGGATAAATAAGTAGAACAAGGGTCTCCAACTGTAGTGTCCTCTTGTGGCCAACTTTGTGCACTATTTAATGGATAATGGTTAATGGTTTTAAGGCTTCAAACTGTGCCTCATTTAAGACCATACTCGTTTTGCAGATTAGCTCTTTGAGGGGAAAAAATGTTGAAATCCCCTCAAATGAAATAACTTAAATAATGTAGCTTAAAGAAGACATAATATGTTCTTGTCTGATAAACAGTTATAATCTATAACACCCGTGGATCATTATATTTTTGCTACATTTCAAATTGCAATATTGGTCTAAAACGACTCAATAAATTAAATGAAAAGTTCACGGACTTCCGGGTTGAAGCGGGTCTAAAGCAGGACTATATCAGGACTAAAGCAGGTCTAAAGCAGGTCTATATCAGGACTAAAGCAGGACTATATCAGGACTAAAGCAGGTCTATATCAGGACTAAAGCAGGTCTATATCAGGACTATATCAGGACTAAAGCAGGTCTATATCAGGACTATATCAGGACTAAAGCAGGTCTATATCAGGACTAAAGCAGGTCTATATCAGGACTAAAGCAGGTCTATATCAGATCTATATCAGGACTAAAGCAGGTCTATATCAGGACTATATCAGGACTAAAGCAGGTCTGTATCAGGACTATATCAGGACTAAAGCAGGTCTGTATCAGGACTAAAGCAGGTCTATATCAGGACTATATCAGGACTAAAGCAGGACTATATCAGGACTAAAGCAGGACTATATCAGGACTAAAGCAGCTCTATATCAGGACTATATCAGGACTAAAGCAGGTCTATATCAGGACTAAAGCAGGTCTATATCAGGACTATATCAGGACTAAAGCAGGACTATATCAGGACTAAAGCAGGACTATATCAGGACTAAAGCAGGTCTATATCAGGTCTATATCAGGACTAAAGCAGGTCTATATCAGGACTAAAGCAGGTCTATATCAGGACTAAAGCAGGTCTATATCAGGACTAAAGCAGGTCTATATCAGGACTAAAGCAGGTCTATCAGGACTAAAGCAGGTCTATATCAGGACTATATCAGGACTAAAGCAGGACTATATCAGGACTATATCAGGACTAAAGCAGGTCTATATCAGGACTAAAGCAGGTCTATATCAGGACTAAAGCAGGACTATATCAGGACTAAAGCAGGACTAAAGCAGGACTATATCAGGACTAAAGCAGGTCTATATCAGGACTAAAGCAGGTCTATATCAGGACTATATCAGGACTAAAGCAGGACTATATCAGGACTATATCAGGACTAAAGCAGGTCTATATCAGGACTATATCAGGACTAAAGCAGGTCTATATCAGGACGAAAGCAGGACTATATCAGGACTAAAGCAGGACTAAAGCAGGACTATATCAGGACTAAAGCAGGTCTATATCAGGACTAAAGCAGGTCTATATCAGGACTAAAGCAGGACTATATCAGGACTATATCAGGACTAAAGCAGGTCTATATCAGGACTAAAGCAGGTCTATATCAGGACTAAAGCAGGTCTATATCAGGACTATATCAGGACTAAAGCAGGTCTATATCAGGACTAAAGCAGGTCTATATCAGGACTAAAGCAGGTCTATATCAGGACTAAAGCAGGTCTATATCAGGACTAAAGCAGGACTATATCAGGACTATATCAGGACTAAATCAGGACTAAAGCAGGTCTATATCAGGACTAAAGCAGGTCTATATCAGGACTAAAGCAGGACTATATCAGGACTATATCAGGACTAAATCAGGACTAAAGCAGGTCTATATCAGGACTAAAGCAGGTCTATATCAGGACTAAAGCAGCTCTATATCAGGACTATATCAGGACTAAAGCAGGTCTATATCAGGACTATATCAGGACTAAAGCAGGTCTATATCAGGACTAAAGCAGGTCTATATCAGGACTAAAGCAGGTCTATATCAGGACTATATCAGGACTAAAGCAGGACTATATCAGGACTAAAGCAGGACTATATCAGGACTATATCAGGACTAAATCAGGACTAAAGCAGCTCTATATCAGGACTATATCAGGACTAAAGCAGGTCTATATCAGGACTAAAGCAGGTCTATATCAGGACTATATCAGGACTAAAGCAGGTCTATATCAGGACTAAAGCAGGTCTATATCAGGACTATATCAGGACTAAAGCAGGTCTATATCAGGACTAAAGCAGGACTAAAGCAGGTCTGTATCAGGACTAAAGCAGGTCTATATCAGGACTAAAGCAGGTCTATATCAGGTCTATATCAGGACTAAAGCAGGTCTATATCAGGACTATAGCAGGTCTATATCAGGACTATATCAGGACTAAAGCAGGTCTATATCAGGACTAAAGCAGGACTATATCAGGACTAAAGCAGGTCTATATCAGGACTATATCAGGACTAAAGCAGGTCTATATCAGGACTAAAGCAGGTCTATATCAGGACTATATCAGGACTAAAGCAGGTCTATATCAGGACTAAAGCAGGACTAAAGCAGGTCTATATCAGGACTAAAGCAGGTCTATATCAGGACTATAGCAGGTCTATATCAGGACTATATCAGGACTAAAGCAGGTCTATATCAGGACTAAAGCAGGTCTATATCAGGACTATATCAGGACTAAAGCAGGTCTATATCAGGACTAAAGCAGGTCTATATCAGGACTAAAGCAGGTCTATATCAGGACTATATCAGGACTAAAGCAGCTCTATATCAGGACTAAAGCAGGTCTATATCAGGACTATATCAGGACTAAAGCAGGACTATATCAGGACTAAAGCAGTTCTATATCAGGACTATATCAGGACTAAAGCAGGACTATATCAGGACTAAAGCAGGACTATATCAGGACTATATCAGGACTATATCAGGACTAAAGCAGCTCTATATCAGGACTAAAGCAGCTCTATATCAGGACTAAAGCAGGTCTATATCAGGACTATATCAGGACTAAAGCAGGTCTATATCAGGACTATATCAGGACTAAAGCAGGACTATATCAGGACTAAAGCAGGTCTATATCAGGACTAAAGCAGGACTAAAGCAGGTCTATATCAGGACTAAAGCAGGACTATATCAGGACTAAAGCAGGACTATATCAGGACTAAAGCAGGTCTATATCAGGTCTATATCAGGACTAAAGCAGGTCTATATCAGGACTATATCAGGACTATATCAGGACTAAAGCAGGTCTATATCAGGACTATATCAGGACTAAAGCAGGACTAAAGCAGGTCTATATCAGGACTAAAGCAGGTCTATATCAGGACTAAAGCAGGTCTATATCAGGACTATATCAGGACTAAAGCAGGTCTATATCAGGACTAAAGCAGGTCTATATCAGGACTAAAGCAGGTCTATATCAGGGACTATATCAGGACTAAAGCAGGACTATATCAGGACTAAAGCAGGTCTATATCAGGACTAAAGCAGGTCTATATCAGGACTATATCAGGACTAAAGCAGGTCTATATCAGGACTAAAGCAGGTCTATATCAGGACTATATCAGGACTAAAGCAGGTCTATATCAGGACTAAAGCAGCTCTATATCAGGACTATATCAGGACTAAAGCAGCTCTATATCAGGACTATATCAGGACTAAAGCAGGTCTATATCAGGACTATATCAGGACTAAAGCAGGTCTATATCAGGACTAAAGCAGGTCTATATCAGGACTAAAGCAGGTCTATATCAGGACTAAAGCAGGACTATATCAGGACTAAAGCAGGACTATATCAGGACTAAAGCAGGTCTATATCAGGACTAAAGCAGGTCTATATCAGGACTATATCAGGACTAAAGCAGGTCTATATCAGGACTAAAGCAGGTCTATATCAGGACTATATCAGGACTAAAGCAGGTCTATATCAGGACTAAAGCAGGACTAAAGCAGGTCTGTATCAGGACTAAAGCAGGTCTATATCAGGACTAAAGCAGGTCTATATCAGGACTAAAGCAGGTCTATATCAGGTCTATATCAGGACTAAAGCAGGTCTATATCAGGACTATAGCAGGTCTATATCAGGACTATATCAGGACTAAAGCAGGTCTATATCAGGACTAAAGCAGGACTATATCAGGACTAAAGCAGGTCTATATCAGGACTATATCAGGACTAAAGCAGGTCTATATCAGGACTAAAGCAGGTCTATATCAGGACTATATCAGGACTAAAGCAGGTCTATATCAGGACTAAAGCAGGACTAAAGCAGGTCTATATCAGGACTAAAGCAGGTCTATATCAGGACTATAGCAGGTCTATATCAGGACTATATCAGGACTAAAGCAGGTCTATATCAGGACTAAAGCAGGTCTATATCAGGACTATATCAGGACTAAAGCAGGTCTATATCAGGACTAAAGCAGGTCTATATCAGGACTAAAGCAGGTCTATATCAGGACTATATCAGGACTAAAGCAGCTCTATATCAGGACTAAAGCAGGTCTATATCAGGACTATATCAGGACTAAAGCAGGACTATATCAGGACTAAAGCAGTTCTATATCAGGACTATATCAGGACTAAAGCAGGACTATATCAGGACTAAAGCAGGACTATATCAGGACTATATCAGGACTATATCAGGACTAAAGCAGCTCTATATCAGGACTAAAGCAGCTCTATATCAGGACTAAAGCAGGTCTATATCAGGACTATATCAGGACTAAAGCAGGTCTATATCAGGACTATATCAGGACTAAAGCAGGACTATATCAGGACTAAAGCAGGTCTATATCAGGACTAAAGCAGGACTAAAGCAGGTCTATATCAGGACTAAAGCAGGACTATATCAGGACTAAAGCAGGACTATATCAGGACTATATCAGGACTAAAGCAGGTCTATATCAGGTCTATATCAGGACTAAAGCAGGTCTATATCAGGACTAAAGCAGGACTATATCAGGACTAAAGCAGGACTATATCAGGACTATATCAGGACTAAAGCAGGTCTATATCAGGTCTATATCAGGACTAAAGCAGGTCTATATCAGGACTATATCAGGACTAAAGCAGGTCTATATCAGGACTATATCAGGACTAAAGCAGGACTAAAGCAGGTCTATATCAGGACTAAAGCAGGTCTATATCAGGACTAAAGCAGGTCTATATCAGGACTATATCAGGACTAAAGCAGGTCTATATCAGGACTAAAGCAGGACTAAAGCAGGTCTATATCAGGACTAAAGCAGGTCTATATCAGGGACTATATCAGGACTAAAGCAGGACTATATCAGGACTAAAGCAGGTCTATATCAGGACTAAAGCAGGTCTATATCAGGACTATATCAGGACTAAAGCAGGTCTATATCAGGACTAAAGCAGGTCTATATCAGGACTATATCAGGACTAAAGCAGGTCTATATCAGGACTATATCAGGACTATACCAGGACTAAAGCAGGTCTATATCATGACTATATCAGGACAACAATCACCATAGCGACCACTTGTCACTTGTTCTTGTGGCATGTTTTGCATTAACTGTATTAGAGTAAGTTTATCACTCCTTCATTTTACATGAACTTTTATATATTATGAATTATATATTATGAACCAAAATTTGCACAATAATATAATATTTAATCTGTATACATCCAAATTAAATCATATGTTATGTCCCACAGTAAACGAGTATTTCTACTTCAGTCATAGTCGTGTGTACGTGTCAATCATAGTTGTGTGTTCGTGTCAGTCATAGTTGTGTGTTCGTGTCAGTCATAGTTGTGTGTTCGTGTCAGTCATAGTTGTGTGTTCGTGTCAGTCATAGTTGTGTGTTCGTGTCAGTCATAGTTGTGTGTATGTGTCAGTCATAGTTGTGTGTTCGTGTCAGTCATAGTTGTGTGTTCGTGTCAGTCATAGTTGTGTGTTCGTGTCAGTCATAGTTGTGTGTATGTGTCAGTGTAGGCCTCTAGAGGGAGACAAAGACCAAAGAGTCTTTCAACAGTTACAATTAAAGATGTTTTTTTACAGTACATAAATAAAATCATTATTAGTAGCGAGTATATTTGTGTAGTGCATTTGTGTAGTATATTTGTGTAGTACGTTTGTGTAGTACATTTGTGTAGTACATTTGCGTAGTACATTGGCGTAGTATATTAGCGTAGTATATTGGCGTAGTATATTGGCGTAGTATATTAGCGTAGTATATTGGCGTAGTATATTGGCGTAGTATATTGGCGTAGTATATTGGTGTAGTATATTAGCGTAGTATATTGGTGTAGTATATTGGTGTAATATATTGGTGTAGTATATTAGCGTAGTATATTAGTGTAGTATATTAGCGTAGTATATTAGCGTAGTATATTGGCGTAGTATATTGGCGTAGTATATTGGCGTAATATATTGGTGTAGTATATTAGCGTAGTATATTAGTGTAGTATATTAGCGTAGTATATTAGCGTAGTATATTGGTGTAATATATTGGTGTAGTATATTAGCGTAGTATATTAGTGTAGTATATTAGCGTAGTATATTAGCGTAGTATATTGGTGTAGTATATTGGTGTAATATATTGGTGTAGTATATTAGCGTAGTATATTAGTGTAGTATATTAGCGTAGTATATTAGCGTAGTATATTGGCGTAGTATATTGGCGTAGTATATTGGCGTAGTATATTAGCGTAGTATATTGGCGTAGTATATTAGTGTAGTACATTTGTGTAGTACATTAGTGTAGTACATTAGTGTAGTATATTAGTGTAGTACGTTTGTGTAGTACATTTGTGTAGTACGTTTGTGTAGTACGTTTGTGTAGTACATTTGTGTAGTACATTAGTGTAGTATATTAGTGTAGTATATTAGTGTAGTACGTTTGTGTAGTACATTTGTGTAGTACATTAGTGTAGTATATTAGTGTAGTATATTAGTGTAGTACGTTTGTGTAGTACATTTGTGTAGTACATTAGTGTAGTATATTAGTGTAGTACATTAGTGTAGTATATTAGTGTAGTATATTAGTGTAGTATATTAGTGTAGTACGTTTGTGTAGTACATTTGTGTAGTACGTTTGTGTAGTACATTAGTGTAGTATATTAGTGTAGTACATTAGTGTAGTATAATAGTGTAGTATATTAGTGTAGTACGTTTGTGTAGTACGTTTGTGTAGTACATTTGTGTAGTACATTAGTGTAGTATATTAGTGTAGTACGTTTGTGTAGTACGTTTGTGTAGTACGTTTGTGTAGTACATTTGTGTAGTACGTTTGTGTAGTACATTTGTGTAGTACATTTGTGTAGTACATTTGTGTAGTACATTTGTGTCTTCTGTGGTAAAGATACTTCACCTCTAATGTCTGAGTTCTTGATGAACTCGACCTGGTCCAGCAGCTCTCGGACCGTCCGCTCCAGTTTGTGTGAGTCTGAGCTCAGAGCGTCCAGTCTGTTCTGGACGTCCTGGTCCTGGACCGAGGTCTGGACCAGGGCCTGCTCTGTGGAGTTCAGGGACTTGGTCAGGGCCCCCATCAGCTCACTGGAAGAGAGAAGGAAATAAGAACACTAAACACAAAACATTCAAATGTTTGCTTTCCTTTTGTCTTTGTCACATTAATTTGTTCTTCTTTTGAAATAAATCACATTATTCACGTCAGATGTATTTATGACATTTCAAACAGTAACTTTATTTAAACTTCATGAAGTTGGTCTCAAACTTCAAACTTCAAATGTCACTGTTGTTTAGTCATGTCATAGACAACATGACTAAACAACAGTGACACATGTACCTGGCCTGTAGTAGTATAAGTACACATGTACCTGGCCTGTAGTAGTATAAGTACACATGTACCTGGCCTGTAGTAGTATAAGTACACATGTACCTGGCCTGTAGTAGTATAAGTACACATGTACCTGGCCTGTAGTAGTATAAGTACACATGTACCTGGCCTGTAGTAGTATAAGTACACATGTACCTGGCCTGTAGTAGTATAAGTACACATGTACCTGGCCTGTAGAAGTATAAGTACACATGTACCTGGCCTGTAGTAGTAGTAGTAGCAGCAGTAGTAGTAGTATAAGTACACAGGTACCTGGCCTGCTGCAGTAGTAGTAGTATAAGTACACAGGTACCTGGCCTGCTGCAGTAGTAGTAGTATAAGTACACAGGTACCTGGCCTGCTGCAGTAGTAGTAGTATAAGTACACAGGTACCTGGCCTGCTGCAGTAGTAGTAGTATAAGTACACAGGTACCTGGCCTGCTGCAGTAGTAGTAGTATAAGTACACAGGTACCTGGCCTGCTGCAGTAGTAGTAGTACTAGTACTAGTACTAGTAGTAGTACTAGTACTAGTAGTAGTACTAGTAGTAGTAGTAGTACTAGTAGTAGTAGTAGTAGTAGTAGTAGTAGTAGTAGTAGTAGTAGTAGTAGTAGTAGTAGTAGTAGTAGTACACATGTACCTGGCCTGCTGCAGCAGCTCTTGGACCTCGCTCAGAGGCTGTGATGCTGGGTTGTTGTGTAGAAGGTTCTGGACGTGCTCAGCGCTGCGCTCCATGCTGTCCATGGTGCTGCTGTACGGGCCGCTCGCCGCTCCGCTCTGCTTCACCGCCTTCACTTTGCTCACCAGTCGGTGGGTGTGGTTGGCGAGCTGCCCCACGATGGCGTCCCACTCGCTGAAGCACTGGTGGCAGCGGTGGCAGTCGGGGAACGTGCCGGAGAAACCGCGAGCGCACACGTCACATCTGGGGCCGGTCACTCCCTCCACACACACACAGTGACCAGAGGACTTGTCACACTGCTCCTGAGAGAGGCCCCGAGGGTCGCAGTCGCACGCTGAGGGCGAGGAGACGGGACAAATACAGTATTTACACATGTAAACAGATACAGTATATTCTAGGGGCCACTTGGGGCCACTTGGGGCCACTAGGGGCCACTAGAGGCACAAGTGAAGTGAAACAGAGTGTGATTTTAATGGGGAAATTGGATTAGCCACAGAATTACACAAAATATGAAAAAATCAATGCATTTTTGGCAGATAAACACTGACTCAGATACATTTGAGTGATACAATTATAATTTCCTCTTGGATCAGATTTAACTTCTTTGATTTCAAACAATATTTTTTTGACCTTTTCCAACTTTATACATGAAAATTGCTGTATGAAGTATTTTAGTGCTCTAAAGTTGAGGAATATGTTTTGCTAGTGACCAAAACAATCATTCAGTTTATTTTGTGATATCAGTTATTTTTACTGAGTTGAACAAGTCACTGCGACATACATAAATGTTTGCACACTTTTACCATGACATTGTGCTCTCGCAGGACGTCCCGTCTGTGTATTTGTCCCCAAACATTTGAAGAGTTTTCCCACACTTTTAAAGGAGACGGTCTCCAGTTTCGCGGACCACCCACGACTCCACAACTCACAGAAAATGTAAACGTCTCTTTCTCCAAATGACAAACACATCGAGAAGAACGGCCCTGACGTCCAACACTGACGAGTAGTTTATGCTGTTTATGCTTTTAATGGCTTCAAAAGACTCAAGGACAAGGTTTAAGTTCAAAGAAACAAACTATAAAAGTGAAACAACACTTTATGCCCTTGTTGGAACACTGGCCTTTTTTCATTTGATCAGATCTTCTTGACCGAACTATGACAGACCTAAGACATACCTTAGACAGACCTAAGACAGACCTATAAACAGACCTAAGACAGACCTATAAACAGACCTAAGACAGACCTAAGACAGACCTAAGACAGACCTAAGACAGACCTAAGACAGACCTAAGACAGACTTATAAACAGACCTAAGACAGACCTATGACAGACCTATAACAGATCTATGACAGACATATGACAGACCTATAAACAGACATAAGACAGACCTATAAACAGACCTAAGACAGACCTAAGACAGACCTAAGACAGACCTAAGACAGACCTAAGACAGACCTATAACAGATCTATGACAGACATATGACAGACCTATAAACAGACATAAGACAGACCTATAAACAGACCTAAGACAGACCTAAGACAGACCTAAGACAGACCTAAGACAGACCTAAGACAGACCTAAGACAGACTTATAAACAGACCTAAGACAGACCTATGACAGACCTATAACAGATCTATGACAGACATATGACAGACCTATAAACAGACATAAGACAGACCTATAAACAGACCTAAGACAGACCTATGACAGACCCAAGACAGACCTATAGACAGACCTAAGACAGACTTAAGACAGACCTAAGACAGACCTATGACAGACCTAAGACAGACCTAAGACAGACCTATGACAGACCTATGACAGACCTATGACAGACCTATGACAGACCTATGACAGACCTATGACAGACCTAAGACAGACCTATGACAGACCCAAGACAGACCTATAGACAGACCTAAGACAGACTTAAGACAGACCTAAGACAGACCTATGACAGACCTAAGACAGACCTAAGACAGACCTATGACAGACCTAAGACAGACCTAAGACAGACCCAAGACAGACCTATAAACAGACCTAAGACAGACCTAAGACAGACCTAGTAGTCTGTAGAAGCTGTAGTAATATCCATAGTAGTAGCTGTAATAGTAGTAGCTGTAGTAGTAGTAGCTGTAGTAGTAGTAGCTGTAGTAGTAGTAGCTGTAGTAGTAGTAGCTGTAGTAGTAGTAGCTGTAGTAGTAGTAGCTGTAGTAGTAGTAGCTGTAGTAGTAGTAGCTGTAGTAGTAGTAGTTTTAGTAGTTTCCTCAAAATGACCCTCCCACTGAACCGTTTTAATACATTTGACCCGCGTTTGACCCGTGACCATAATATTAGCATGAGAAGGAAACCACTTCAACGCCTGAAAGGATTTTGTGGTTTAAGTTTACATTGAAAACATTTCGGAGCAAAAGCGTTACAAACATCAGAGTCTGGATTCTCTCTGGACGAGCGGCAAACATCTGGACCTTGTCGAGTTTGGAGCTGGTCCCAAAGCCAGATGTGGAAATACACGAGCAGGGGTCCACTCTAAAAGGGGTCTGAAGGGGTCTAGAGCGGTCTGAAGGGGTCTAAAGGGGTCTGAAGGGGTATAAAGGGGTATAAAGGGGTATAAAGGGGTCTGAAGGGGTCTGAAGGGGTCTGAAGGGGTATAAAGGGGTATAAAGGGGTCTGAAGGGGTCTGAAGGGGTCTGAAGGGGTATAAAGGGGTATAAAGGGGTCTGAAGGGGTCTGAACGTGTTTACAGGGGTCTAAAGGGGTCTGAAGGGGTCTAGAGCGGTCTGAAGGGGTATAAAGGGGTATAAAGGGGTCTGAAGGGGTATAAAGGGGTATAAAGGGGTCTGAAGGGGTCTGAACGTGTTTACAGGGGTCTAAAGGGGTCTGAAGGGGTCTAGAGCGGTCTGAAGGGGTATAAAGGGGTCTAGAGCGGTCTGAAGGGGTCTAGAGCGGTCTAAAGGGGTCTGAAGGGGTATAAAGGGGTCTGAAGGGGTCTAAAGGGGTATAAAGGGGTCTGAAGGGGTATAAAGGGGTATAAAGGGGTCTGAAGGGGTATAAAGGGGTATAAAGGGGTATAAAGTGGTCTGAAGGGGTAGCTATCAAAATGAAAGGCTTCAAAGAGGCACAATGCACACTGTACTTTATGCCCTTGTTGGAACACTTTTTATTTATTATTTTAATTAGTGCACACAAATCAATGTGTCGGCAGCAGCTTCAACATTAATGTGGCAGATGAGAAGCTACATTTCATCTAAAAACACACAACATGCACACAACACACGTGACATTACACAACATTAAACCTGATGAACACACAGTGTGTGCGCACACACATCTGAGACAACAGATTATACAGACCTAAGACAGACCTTTATAAGACCTATAAACATACATAAGGCAAGAGTTTTTTAATGAGTTGTTTCACTGACTTTCCTTGGCAAATTTTAAGAGGGGACAGAATATCACATCTCTACCATCCAGAAGTCGGAGTTAAATTTAAAAATAAAACGTTATTCTAAATAAATGTCTTGGATTCTTAGAATATAGGCCCTACTGCCACCTCTACATTATCTACATAATTATAGTTATCAATGCAAGACAATGAAAATAATAAACAATATTCTGAAGTAATGATTATTCTTTGAGAACTTTTCATTAAACAGGTTTATTTCAACAAAAACTGGTCATACTAAAACAGAATAACACACTCTCCTTGTTTTAATTTGATTTTTTTCACTTTTATTTTTTAATTTGCTCACCCTTTTCTTTTAAATTTACTTTGATTCAGAACTTAAGCCCTGGAGCTAACACAGCTTAGCCCCCGGCTCGGCCTAGCCGGAGGCAAAACCCGGCAAATAAATCACGAAAATTAACACCAAACCACCAGAAAACCCGCCCCGCGCGCGCCCCGCGCGCGCCCCGCGCGCGCCCCGCGCGCGCCCCGCGCGCGCCCCGCGCGCGCCCCGCGCGCGCCCCGCGCGCGCCCCGCGGGTCAAGAAATACAGAACAACACGGAAAAATAAGCCACAGAAGAGAGGCCGAGAACAACAAACAAGGCGCTAGCCTAGCCTAGCTCCCAACTTAGCTCGCGGCTAACAGGAACAAACAACACGAAGATTCAGACAGAACGCACTCAAAACACACTCAAAACACGAACGAATAAGGAATACACACGGTTACACACATCAGACAACACAACAAACACAAAGAAACAAATAAAACTGAATGATTGAGGGAGAGTGGACGCTGCAGCTCCGGCCAGCGGTCAGCAAGTGATCTCGGTGTCCGAGTTGCTGGTGCAGAATACTTTATTTTTTATTGAGATTTTGGCCAAAATAACTGCGGAAAATCAGCGAAAACAGATATATATATTTTTTTATTATTATTAATGTCCCTTTTTTGACGTCAGCGGGCTCGTGAAACAACTTATGTGAAACTTCTCGCCTAACAGACCAATAACAGACCAATAACAGACCAGTAACAGACCTGTAACAGACCAATAACGGACCAGTAACAGACCTGCAACAGACCAATAACAGACCAATAACAGACCAGTAACAGACCAGTAACAGACCAGTAACAGACCAGTAACAGACCAGTAACAGACCAGTAACAGACCAATAACAGACCTGTAACAGACCAGTAACAAACCTGTAACAGACCAATAACAGACCAGTAACAGACCTGTAACAGACCAATAACAGACCAGTAACAGACCTGTAACAGACCAATAACGGACCAGTAACAGACCTGCAACAGACCAATAACAGACCAATAACAGACCAATAACAGACCAGTAACAGACCAGTAACAGACCAGTAACAGACCAGTAACAGACCAGTAACAGACCAGTAACAGACCAGTAACAGACCAGTAACAGACCAATAACAGACCTGTAACAGACCAGTAACAAACCTGTAACAGACCAATAACAGACCTGTAACAGACCTGTAACAGACCAATAACAGACCTGTAACAGACCTGTAACAGACCAATAACAGACCTGTAACAGACCTGTAACAGACCAATAACAGACCTGTAACAGACCTGTAACAGACCAGTAACAGACCAATAACAGACCTGTAACAGACCTGTAACAGACCAATAACAGACCTGTAACAGACCAATAACAGACCTGTAACAGACCTGTAACAGACCTGTAACAGACCTGTAACAGACCTGTAACAGACCAGTAACAGACCAGTAACAGACCAATAACAGACCAGTAACAGACCTGTAACAGACCAATAACAGACCAGTAACAGACCAATAACAGACCAGTAACAGACCTGTAACAGACCTGTAACAGACCAGTAACAGACCTGTAACAGACCAATAACAGACCAGTAACAGACCTGTAACAGACCTGTAACAGACCTGTAACAGACCTGTAACAGACCTGTAACAGACCTGTAACAGACCAATAACAGACCATTAACAGACCTGTAACAGACCAATAACAGACCTATAACAGACCTATAACAGACCTAAGACAGACCAGTAACAGACCAATAACAGACCAATAACAGACCAATAACAGACCTATAACAGACCTATAACAGACCTATAACAGACCTGTAACAGACCAATAACGGACCAGTAACAGACCTGTAACAGACCAATAACAGACCAATAACAGACCTGTAACAGACCAATAACAGACCTATAACAGACCTATAACAGACCTGTAACAGACCAATAACAGACCTGTAACAGACCAATAACAGACCTGTAACAGACCTGTAACAGACCAATAACAGACCAATAACAGACCTGTAACAGACCAGTAACAAACCTGTAACAGACCAATAACAGACCTGTAACAGACCTGTAACAGACCAATAACAGACCTGTAACAGACCTGTAACAGACCAATAACAGACCTGTAACAGACCTGTAACAGACCAATAACAGACCTGTAACAGACCAATAACAGACCTGTAACAGACCTGTAACAGACCTGTAACAGACCAGTAACAGACCTGTAACAGACCTGTAACAGACCTGTAACAGACCAATAACAGACCTGTAACAGACCTGTAACAGACCTATAACAGACCTATAACAGACCTGTAACAGACCTGTAACAGACCTGTAACAGACCTGTAACAGACCTGTAACAGACCTGTAACAGACCTGTAACAGACCTGTAACAGACCAATAACAGACCTGTAACAGACCAATAACAGACCTGTAACAAACCTGTAACAGACCTGTAACAGACCTGTAACAGACCAATAACAGACCTGTAACAGACCTGTAACAGACCAGTAACAGACCTGTAACAGACCTGTAACAGACCAGTAACAGACCAGTAACAGACCAATAACAGACCAATAACAGACCAATAACAGACCAATAACAGACCTGTAACAGACCAGTAACAGACCAGTAACAGACCAGTAACAGACCAGTAACATACCTGTAACAGACCTATAACAGACCTATAACAGACCTGTAACAGACAGAATATATGAGAGCAACTTTATTTTGTTGAATTAATGTTTAAAGAAATTCTGCATAAACTTTGACGAGAATGAGTGTCGCTTCCTGTCATTTAACAGATTTTTCAACGTTTTCTCCACAAACACCAGCTCGATCGATGCAAAACTAAAGTCAAAATTTGAAAATCATAAAAACCTGTCATACGTCCCTTTAAATGTTGTCCTGTTCATTTCAATGCAAATGTGTAAATGTTTTTATGAAGTCTACACTTGAAAAACAGGTTTTGATCTAATCTTTTTTTTTTTTTTTTTTTTTAAACCTGGTTAAACAAAGCCCCAAACCGGAGTAAAGTAATGTTTCAGTCCTTTGTTTTGTGCCTCTAATGTGGCCTCTAAGGATCTAAAAAGTATTAAATGTTTTTTCTCCTGGAGCATCTATGGAAGGCCACATGTGGAATCCGAACCCGTCCCGAGCCGTATTGTGCCATCGGCCGCTAAACGGACGGACAAAACCCAATTTCCTCTCGTTCCCGTTCTCATGCTCGACTCGTTCACAGCGGGAAACAACCCCGAAGTCACAAAGCCTCTTCTGTCGCACATCTGGAGACAATATGGAAGAAACGAAAGAGCGAAAGGAGAAGAAAGAGAGAGGAGAAGAGAGGAACGAGGTCGGGGGGGAAAGGGAGGAATGTTCCCAGGATGCAGCGGGAGGGCAGTCCACAGACTCCGCTCTTTCGGCCCGAGACCGAACAGGACTTTAGGGTTCACAAGGTTTTAATTAAACGTCTCAGAACACGGGGGAAGTCATGAGTCGTCCCAACAACATTATTGCTTGTTTTCTTGTCATCTTGATGTAATACTGCCACGTCTTTATCATAAATATGTGCGTTTTACAGTCCAGATCATGATTATTGTCAAACTACCGTATTTCCCGCACTATAAGGCGCACTTAAAAGCCTTTAATTTTCTCCAAAAATGACAGCGCGCCTTATAAATGGATTAGTTCTGGTTGTGCTTACTGACATGAAAGTGATTTAGTGTGGTACACGTTTTGTTTCTCTTAATGTGCCTTATATATGAAAAATGATCAAAAATAGACCTTATAGTGTGGAAAATACGGTTTTACTTAATATTTGTCTATTCACAATTATTCCAACAAATGATATGATCTTTGACATAATTTCCTGTGATTTCAACACATATTATGCAGGTATAATAAAATAAAAGCCAGTGTTACGTCAATCTTACCGTGACATTTGACCTCTGGATCTCCCCAGAACAGCTCCCGACACTCGCTGCAGGTCCGGCCCCCAAACCCGAGTTTACACGAGCATTGACCACTGATCTAAGGAAGAAACACACACGGTATGACAACGAACACACACTTTCATCACGTTACCGTACATTAAAGGAATAATAGAGGATTTTTTTGCCAATTTGAGAACTCAAGCGACTGTTTTTTTAAATGCACATGTGCACACTCACCACAGTCACCCCCCACCCTCCTGTTGTTTCCAAGACGCCGCCTCCCATCAAAATCCGCTGCCACACGTGCGTTTGTTTATTAGCGCTAAGGATCACATCATCTCTCGTCTCGGCAGATTTCCTTCTCTTCTGAGCTCGAACACAGTCTTTCTCTGTCGTCATGTTTGTGCTGTAACTGAAGGAACTCACTAAACACACCGGCATATCCACCACAGCCAGGGAAACGTGCTGCTATGGGAACGAGGCTGCAGGTGTGCAGTAATACGCAGGGAATGACTGACATGTGGGAGAACTACTCTGCTGTCACCGCCACCAGGAAATGACACTCCAAAAATCCTCTATTATTCCTTAAATGACATCACACATAACAAACTGCCCCCCCGACACACTCTAGGACCAACTGACACACTCTAGGACCAACTGACACACTCTAGGACCAACTGACACACTCTAGGACCAACTGACACACTCTAGGACCAACTGACACACTCTAGGACAAACTGACACACTCTAGGACAAACTGACACACTCTAGGACAAACTGACACACTCTAGGACAAACTGACAAACTGCCCCCCCCCCCGACACACTCTAGGACAAACTGACACACTCTAGGACAAACGGCCCCCCGACACACTCTAGGACAAACTGACACACTCTAGGGTAAACTGCCCCCCCGACACACTCTAGGACAAACTGCCCCCCCGACACACTCTAGGACAAACTGCCCCCCGACACACTCTAGGACAAACTGACACACTCTAGGACAAACTGACACACTCTAGGACAAACTGCCCCCCGACACACTCTAGGACAAACTGACACACTCTAGGACAAACTGACACACTCTAGGGCAAACTGCCCCCCCCCCCGACACACTCTAGGGCAAACTGCCCCCCGACACACTCTAGGGCAAATTGCCCCCCCCCGACACACTCTAGGGCAAATTGCGCCCCCCCCCCCGACACACTCTAGGGCAAACTGCCCCCCGACACACTCTAGGGCAAACTGACACACTCTAGGACCAACTGACACACTCTAGGACCAACTGACACACTCTAGGACCAACTGACACACTCTAGGACCAACTGACACACTCTAGGACCAACTGACACACTCTAGGACCAACTGACACACTCTAGGACCAACTGAGACACTCTAGGACCAACTGACACACTCTAGGACCAACTGACACACTCTAGGACCAACTGACACACTCTAGGACAAACTGACACACTCTAGGACAAACTGCCCCCCCCCCCGACACACTCTAGGACAAACTGCCCCCCGACACACTCTAGGACAAACTGCCCCCCGACACACTCTAGGACAAACTGCCCCCCGACACACTCTAGGACAAACTGCCCCCCGACACACTCTAGGACAAACTGACACACTCTAGGGTAAACTGCCCCCCCGACACACTCTAGGGCAAACTGCCCCCCCGACACACTCTAGGACAAACTGCCCCCCGACACACTCTAGGACAAACTGACACACTCTAGGACAAACTGACACACTCTAGGGCAAACTGCCCCCCCCGACACACTCTAGGGCAAACTGCCCCCCCGACACACTCTAGGACAAACTGCCCCCCCGACACACTCTAGGACAAACTGCCCCCCCCGACACACTCTTGGACAAACTGCCCCCCCGACGTGGTTTGTTTTTACACAGTTTTATGCTTTTGCTTTGTCTTTCACTTTCAGTGTTGTAAAGGGCTCTACAGATGATGGCTGGAGGGGCGCCGCCGTTACCTCATTGCAGGACGTCCCGTGGGAGTGCAGAGCGTTGCAGCCGCAGCTCTCGCAGCCGGCCCCGCTCGCCAAGTTCCAGGTGTCGGCGGCGCAGCGGTCGCAGTACTGGCCCGCCACGTTGGGCAGGCACTGGCACTGTCCGCTGCTCCGGTCGCACTCGCACTCTCCGGGGCCGCGGCAGCTGGACGGGACGCTGCCCAGGTGGTTACACACACACTCTGCACGAGGAGACGAGATGTTAGGCCGCGGGTACGAATAATCAATATACAGTTTTTAAAATCAAAACTAGATACACTTTTTAACAAGGGGGGGGAAAAAATAGGACAGAATAGATCCTTTTGGCGACCGTTTTATAATGATCAAAATGATCAAAATAAGGACTAAGACAAAAGAACAAGCACAAACATTTTGTGTTGAAAATTGCATTCTAACGTCTAAAAAAACCTATATATACACTGTATATTTTAAAACACTTTAAAATGCTTTAAAGAACTGGGCTTTTCTTTATGGCTTTTTTCTTTTAAGATTGATGTGTATCATTTTGTACTGTTTTCTTATTTTCATTAGGCAGTTTCATTTTTTTACTAAATGAAAAAAACCAACAAAAAAAACATACTTTTTTCATAGTTTTGGCCATGGTGCGACTTATACTTGTATATTCTTATACTTATACTCCAGAGCGACTTATATGTGATAATATTTGTTATTTTCACACAACTGCATTTCATAGTCCAGTGCGACTTATATATGTTTTTTTCTTCTCTATTATGCATTTTTTGGCTGGTGCGACTTATAGTCCGGAAAATACGGTACCTACTACATTGTTTAGTTTTAAGTGGTGTTTTTTTTTTGTTAATCTAAATTGACGCCATCATCCCGGCCCTGGCCCTGGCTTCTGCCGTTCACTCACTCCTGCAGTCCTGCCGTAAAGCGTCGCCGTAGTAACCGTGCTTGCACAGGCCACAGTTCCCGCCCTCGGTGTGGTACAGGCAGCGGACGCACTCGCCGCTCGCCGCGTCGCACGACTCCGGGTCCAGCATGTCGATGTTGCCGTGGCACTCGCAGGGACGGCACTGGCCCCCCGCCTCGCCCGGGTTCCCGTAGTGTCCGGGCGAACACTGGTCACAGCGGGCACCTGGAGCAGAGACAGGGCGGGGATTGTGAAGACGATGGAGAGCACGGGGTTAAACAGAGTGGATTCCTATCAGCTCGTGGTGAAAACCTGTCGTCAGCTCATATATTAGTCCATGTACTGCAGCACACAGGCCCTTTATATGTTTTAGTTTCATTTATTTTACGCACAGGTTCATCTTTCTCCACACAACGTCATTTACAAAACAAGCTGCAAATGTAAGGATAACATTTAAAAGTTGATCTTATCAGTAAAGATTGTTCCTCTGTGTCGTATCAACCAGATTTAAAGGGATTTTGATCTTTTCAAGTTTAAAAAAACATAAAAACATTACAAAACAAACTTTAACAACAGGAACTTGACTTATTTCACTATTGGAGCTTTTCCAACCGACCAAATAAAAGCAAAAGGGTATTTTCAAAACCATATAAAAAAATATGATTTATAACTATGGCCTTGGGAAACTCATAAAATGTAAGCGACCATTTTAAACTCGCCCACAAATCATACTTTATTGCCTTTCACTTGCTGCTTTTCACATTGTATTTAAGAGAAGATGAATGAGACAAACCTGGAACAGAGCCAAACAAGGACTAGAACAGAGCCAAACAAGGACTAGAACAGAGCCAAACAAGGACTAGAACAGAGTCAAACATGGACTAGAACAGAGCCAAACAAGGACTAGAACAGAGTCAAACATGAACTAGAACAGAGTCAAACATGGACTAGAACAGAGTCAAACATGGACTAGAACAGAGTCAAACATGGACTAGAACAGAGCCAAACATGGACTAGAACAGAGCCAAACAAGGACTAGAACAGAGCCAAACAAGGACTAAAACAGAGCCAAACAAGGACCAGAACAGAGCCAAACAAGGACTAGAACAGAGCCAAACAAGGACTAGAACAGAGTCAAACAAGGACCAGAACAGAGTCAAACATGGACTAGAACAGAGTCAAACATGGACTAGAACAGAGTCAAACATGGACTAGAACAGAGCCAAACAAGGACTAGAACAAAGCCAAACATGGACTAGAACAGAGCCAAACAAGGACTAGAACAGAGCCAAACAAGGACTAGAACAGAGTCAAACATGGACTAGAACAGAGCCAAACAAGGACTAGAACAGGGCCAAACAAGGACTAGAACAGAGCCAAACAAGGACTAGAACATCGTCAAACAAGGACCAGAACAGAGCCAAACAAGGACTAGAACAGGGCCAAACAAGGACTAGAACAGAGCCAAACAAGGGCTAGAACAGAGCCAAACAAGGACTAGAACAGAGCCAAACAAGGACTAGAACAGAGCCAAACAAGGACTAGAACAGAGCCAAACAAGGGCTAGAACAGCCACCCACATAACGTCAAGTGTACTCTTAGTCCTCGTCCAGCCTCGATACAGTCCGACTTTAAACCCGACTTAGAAGTGCTTCAGACCTGGTTTAGTCTCCTTTCTGTTTTTCAGATTTATACATTTGTGACATTTGTTTACTTTCAACACTTCTTTCTTTGAACTTTGCGTGCAGACTCTGCTCCTCCCTCGGTCTTAAACGGAGGAGAAAGTTCACGATTCGCTCTATATTTACCTGGTCTAAATCACACATTTCGCCGCCGCCGTGCATTCCTGTCCCGTCTCAGATTTTAAAAACCTTCCCGGACGAGCTTCCTGTCCTCGAGCTGTATTTGCATCACTGTAATTATGGACTCAGCTTTTCCATTGTGTTATGCCACTAGATTACACCTTATTTATCCGCGTCTGTCGACAGGAAAATGAAGCGTACGGTGTAATCAGCTGTGAAGGAAAAACCTGTACGCGACAGCTGTGGATTTGAAACGCCTGAAGAGGTAAAGTGCCGACTGCAGGGGTTTATGGGGTTTGAGGGACAGAGCAAAAAAGGGAAAAGGCTGATGAAGCGGTCTAGTGTGGATGTGTAGAAAGTATCATGTGAAATGTACAGAACGAAGAAATCATATCAAAATAAGGCATTTTATGTGTGAAAAAATACCTAAAATTATAAATATAAATCTGAAAAAGTGATAGAGGCAGGTTTAAATTTCATGGTTCATTTTGTTGACATATTAGACAAATAAAATTTACAGGCAATTAATTAGTATTTCCGTACATTGCATCTTACTGAAAGTTAATATTTTGCTTTCTTGGAATCTGACCGCTATAAATCCTTCTGTAACATCTGTCAAAATCTTGTTTAGATGGATGTTGGGATAATCCCTCATTGTTTAGATTGTGTAGGAGTTGATCCTAATGTACCCCTAATGTACCCTTAATGTACCCTGTATCCTTAATGTACCCTTAATCTACCCTGTATTCTTAATGTATCCTTAATGTACCCTGTACCCTTAATGTACCCTTAATTTACCCTGTATCCTTGATGTACCCTTAATCTACCCAGTATCCTTAAAGTATCCTTAATGTACCCTTAATGTACCCTTAATCTAATATGTACCCTTAATGCACCCTTAATTTACCCTGTACCCTTAATGTATCCTTAATCTACCCTGTATCCTTAATGTACCCTTGAGCTACCCTGTATCCTTAATGTATCCTTAATGTACCCTCAATGTACCCTTAATCCATCCTGTATCCTTAATCTACTCTGTATCCTTAATGTACCCTTAATATACCCTTAATCCACCCTGTATCCTTAATGTACTCTCAATGTGCCCTTAATGTACCCTTAAACTACTCTGTACCCTTAATATACCTTTAAACTACTCTGTACCCTTAATGTACCCTTAATATACCCTTAAACTACTCTGTACCCTTAATATATCCTTAAACTACTCTGTATCCTTAATGTACCCTCAATGTACCCTTAATATACCCTTAATGTACCCTGTATCCTTAATGTACCCTCATTGTACCCTTAATGTACCCTTAATCTACTCTGTATCCTTAATGTGCCCTTAATATACCCTTAAACTACTCTGTACCCTTAATGTACCCTTAATATACCCTTAAACTACTCTGTACCCTTAATATACCCTTAAACTACTCTGTACCCTTAATGTATCCTTAAACTACTCTGTATCCTTGATGTACCCTTAATCTACTCTGTATCCTTAATATACCCTCAATGTACCCTCAATATACCCTTAAACTACTCTGTACCCTCAATGTACCCATAATGTACCCTTAAACTACTCTGTATCCTTGATGTACCCTTAATATACCCTTAATGTACCCTGTATCCTTAATGTACCCTTAATCTACTCTGTATCCTTAATGTACCCTTGAGCTACCCTGTATCCTTAATGTATCCTTAATGTACCCTTAATCCACCCTGTATCCTTAATGTACCCTCAAGGTACCCTTAATGTACCCTCAATGTACCCTAAAACTACTCTGTACACTTAATGTACCCTTAATCTACCATGTACCCTTAATGTACCCTCAATGTACCCTTAATGTACCCTCAATGTACCCTAAAACTACTCTGTACCCTTAATGTACCCTTAATGTACCCTTAATGTACCCTTAATGTACTCTGTATCCTTAATCTACAATGTACCCTTAATGTACCCTTAATGTACCCTTAATGTACTCTGTATCCTTAATGTACCCTTAATGTACTCTGTATCCTTAATGTACCCTCAATGTACCCTTAATGTACCCTCAATGTACCCTAAAACTACTCTGTACCCTTAATGTACCCTTAATGTACCCTTAATCTACCATGTACCCTTAATGTACCCTTAATGTACCCTTAATGTACCCTTAATCTACCCTTAATCTACCCTTAATCTACCCTTAATGTACTCTGTATCCTTAATGTACCCTTAATCCACCCTGTATCCTTAATCTACTCTGTACCCTTAATGTACGCGTGGGACAGGTTTAAAACTGCAGTACCTCTGTATCCCGGCTCGCACACACACACGGCCTGCACGGAGCTGTCTCCACGGTAACACGTCCCGGCGTACTGTCTGGAGCTGCCGGGTCCGTCGGGGCAGAGACAGGGCCGACAGTGGTCACCGGAGCCCAGGACGGGGTCGCCATAGTAACCGTCCAGGCATCTGAGGAGGCCACACAGCGGGTTATCGAGGAAATAAAGCACAAACGAAGGATTCTAGAGAATATTTACAAATTATATCTATTATTCATGAAAAATCAGCACTTGTTTGTTCTTTTTTCACGTTTTGATTCAATGATGCCGTCGTCTTCATCTACCCTTCATCTACCCTTCATCTACCCTTCATCTACCCTTCATCTACCCTTCATCTACCCTTCATCTACCCTTCATCTACCCTTCATCTACCCTTCATCTACCCTTCATCTACCCTTCATCTACCCTTCATCTACCCTTCATCTACCCTTCATCTACCCTTCATCTACCCTTCATCTACCCTTCATCTACCCTTCATCTACCCTTCATCTACCCTTCATCTACCCTTCATCTACCCTTTATCTACCCTTTATCTACCCTTTATCTACCCTTTATCTACCCTTTATCTACCCTTTATCTACCCTTTATCTACCCTTTATCTACCCTTCATCTACCCTTCATCTACCCTTCATCTACCCTTCATCTACCCTTTATCTACCCTTTATCTACCCTTTATCTACCCTTTATCTACCCTTTATCTACCCTTTATCTACCCTTCATCTACCCTTCATCTACCCTTCATCTACCCTTCATCTACCCTTTATCTACCCTTTATCTACCCTTTATCTACCCTTTATCTACCCTTCATCTACCCTTCATCTACCCTTCATCTACCCTTCATCTACCCTTCATCCAGCTCCAGTCTCCCTCGTGTCCGTCTGTGAGAGTCGGATCTCTCCTTCACTGGAACTCCTCCAGGTTTCTACGCTTTTTTCCCAAAGAGGTTTTTTTTGTAGTTTTTCCTGGCCGAGAAGGAGAGTCTAAGGACAGAGGACCCTGGGACATCGTCCCTCGCCACCACAGACATTGTCTGACTTCATCGCCACCACAGACATTGTTGATTCATTTCTCCCTGTGGCCCTCAGAGGCCACTGTTGTTGTGATTTTGGGCCTTACAAAAATAAATTGATTTGATTTGATTCATGAGGCCACACAGCGGGTTAATCGACCAAATAAAGTACAAACGAAGGATTCCAGAGAATATTTACAAATGATGTATATTATTCATGAAAAATCAGGACTTGTTTGTTCTTTTTTCACGTTTTGATTCAATGATGCCGTCGTCTTTGGCCCCCACACCTCCGGGGGCCCCTCACCTCTCGCAGCCGTGTCCCGTGGTGTGGTCCCTGCAGCTCAGACACTGTCCCGTCTGCGGGTGGCACTCCTCCGTGTGCCCGTTACAGCTGCAGAGGCGACAGGCCGGGAAGCCCCATTGTCCCGGCAGACAGCGGTCGCACTGGCGCCCGTAGCCCCCCGGCACGCACCCGCACTGCCCGCTGAGGGGGTCGCACAGGGCGGAGAGCGAGCCCTGGGGGTCACACTCGCACGCTGCAGGAGGAGAATATACGCGTCATTATGCCCATAACAATATTCAGACGATTGTGAGAATGAACGATTTAACGATTATTCACGATCACTGACGTCACGGCCAAGACGACAATAAAATCACACATTTTATTTTTCACATTAACTGCTCTTCAATACGTCAAACTTTATGAATGATCAATTTGACATAAGGCCGCAGTTATTTTATTACTTGGTTTACGGATTTTTAAATGAAATGTATGTGTAATGTTAAAGGTGGTATGGACGATTTTTTTCAGCAAATTTTGTATCATATTTCCTCGTGGCGTGGATAAATCATTTGTCCTGCCACGTATCAATCATAAAACGCACCTATCGCTCACCTGCGGGTCATGCCGACGTTTCCGCGTGCCTAAGCGCATGGATCTATCATAATATAGTTCCCTCAGTGTACGGGGCAAAATGAAGACGGAGAAAGACAGTTCGAGCTGACGCAGAAGTGGACAGAAATCTACGGGAGACGAGCGATGCGATTTCTCTATTCTCCATTAAGAATATGAGAGGTTCTGTCCATAGGAGTTTTGTTTATAAGAGTGTTTTCTATTAAGAGTGTTTTTTTAAAGCTTCCTACAAGTTATCTGTTCCTTTCTTCTGTATCTACTTGCGTTGCAACACTGAAATTTCCCCATGTGTGAACAAATAAAGGCATATCTTATCTTATCTTATCTTAGGACTTGTGTGTGTTTATCTCGGGACCATTAACCACATGTGGAGTGTTTTGTGAACTTTTGAACCGGGACCGCTAAACTCTGAACCGCTAAAACTGAGCAGCGATGAGGAGAACGCTCAGAAATGTTAGCGACGTCCTCCGGCCGAGTCCTCCAGCGTTCTCCCCTCGCGTCGTTCTTGTTTTTAATGGAATGTGTGTGTGGGGGGGGGGGGGGGGGGGGGGGGGGGGTCGCTCACCTCTGCAGCCGTTGGGTCCGAACTGGAACGTGGCCGGGGCGCACCTGTCACAGTTCCTGCCCACCACGTTGGGCTTGCACTGGCACTGCCCGCCGCTGGGGTCACACACGGTGCTGAGCGAGCCCTGCGGGTCACACTGGCATTCTGGGAAAACAAGAGGACAAGACGGGACGCGGGTCAGATGTGCGGTTTGCGACGCTCGTGCTAAAGAACGTTACGACTTAATCTATGTGTGGATAATTATTTTAAATTGCAAATATTATCTAAAAACATGCTCAATTTAAGACAATTTTAAGCCTTTTTTGTGTCATTTAGGTCGAATTTAATCCATAAGAAAATTTGATACAGTCTTTATAGATTTACATTTAAAAACAACCACTAATATTGACAAATTAAAATGTGTTGGATAAAAACTTTACTTTTAAAACCCATTAAACTATAGTTATGCGACATTTTACGTGAATCTTACATTATATTCAATTTGTTTCAATGCTATATTATTAGGCCAAAGTCTATAAAAGTTACTGGATAAATCTGATCATAAAACATTCGACTAAAACTTCACCATTTACTACGACTAAAACAAGGATCAAGACCATTTTACACTTTTTAAGGCTTTATATTATTTAGCAGTATCAAATGTACTGCTTTTTTATGCTTTTAAAACCCTGTAACAACTAAAGTTTGATCAAAGGTGCGTGACTGCAACGCTCTAAATATTATATATATATATATAAAGAGTGAATAAATGATAACATGTTTACAATAATATTTGGACTTTGCTTGGACTAAACCAGGACTAAGGAGGGTCACATCTGGGCCGTCCCACTAGGATAAGGCTCAAACTTTGGAGTAAACCAGGTCTAAATGTGGATTAAACCAGGACTCAAACTAAACCAAGACCAAACCAGGATTAAAGAGGATGAGAAAACCCCCCAAAAAACACAAACGGGACTCAATTATGATTCACAATTTAGCTCTGGCTTTAGTAGTTTTGAAATAGTTCTTAAAAAAATAAAATAAAAAAAATGGCCTGCTTTATGACAAACGGCAAGATAAAAAAAACACACACTTTACATTTAGGTTTACGTTTGAGGAAAAGGCTGAGCAGAAAGGATTTAATTTTGCTTCAAAAATCATCACATTTCTCTTAATTTAACTTTAAAAAAAAGACTTAATGGACTTAATGGACGTTCTGGATAGATTTGATCAGAAAACATAAAACATGAAAACATTCTCACAGGAAATGTACCATTTACTACGACTTAGGATCAAAACCATTTTAGACCATTTTACACTTTTTAAGGCTTTATATTATTTGGCAGTGTCAAATGTACTGCTTTATTATGCTTTTCATGCACACAAAAACATGACAAAATGGGACTAAATTAGGATTCAAAATAGTAGTAGTTTAGTAGTTTTGTCATAGTAACTAATAAGGACTAAACCAGGATTCATTTAGGGCTAAACCAGGACATTAACCATATCAGAACTAAACCTGCATCAGAGATCAAAACAAACAAAATCAGGAGGACAAGTTTGAACCGCACAAAAAGGCGGAGATGACGAGGGGTTTGAACAGACCTCGCCCGCTCCGGTCCAGACTTGTTCAAACGGACCAAATAAGGAAGAGCGATGGCATCAGAGGAACAGAGCGGGAGACAAAAGGATCTTACACCAAAGACACTATGACTAATCCCTGTTTCAGCGCTTCTTGACGGTTCCTTTTCACGGCAGATTTCTAAAACTCAGATACACGTCGATGCTAAAACTGGTATCGCAGCCGGATGAATCGTTTATTCCGAAAAGTCCAATCTTTGCTACTTGCTCAGTTTTAGGGCGAGCGCCGTCTCAGAACTAGGAGACCGCAGGGTTTAATGCAGAAAGTGCACACAATGTGGATTTATTTTGTGCTGAAAATGAAACCGGTCGGGGTCCAGAGAGGGGCATGGTTCTGCTCTGCGAGGAAAGTAAAAAGTAAATAAATACCGTATTTTTCTCTCTTTTTACATAGTTTTGGCCGGACTTATACTCCAGAGCGACTTATATGTGATATGATTTGTTATTTTCACACTGACAACAACAAGAGGGCGCTCTAGGCTCTAAGCGACGCAGAAGAAGAATCAGCACTTCTTCTTCCTCTGGAGTTTGTGGAGTTGTTTAGAAGTGACACAGAGGAAGAAGAATTCAATGGATTTAGTGATTTGGGGTAAAACTGATGCTTTGCTAAACTTGTTAGCATGTTCTTTATGCTATAGTTATCTGAATAACTGTTCATATGTTACGTTAACATACCAGACACTTACCACAGTTCTGTCTGTGCCTCATGTAGCTGAAGGTGTTAGCGTTAGCATACGTCATGTAGCTGAAGGTGTTAGCGTTAGCATACGTCATGTAGCTGAAGGTGTTAGCGTTAGCATACGTCATGTAGCTGAAGGTGTTAGCGTTAGCATACGTCATGTAGCTGAAGGTGTTAGCGTTAGCATACGTCATGTAGCTGAAGGTGTTAGCGTTAGCATACGTCATGTAGCTGAAGGTGTTAGCGTTAGCATACGTACACCTATTCACCAAGTTCTCTCATCTGTTATTATCTTAAACTGCATTTCAAGAGGAAATGTTTGTTCTTTGTCTTGGATTTTATCAAATACATTTCCCTAAAATTTATAATCCAGTGCGACCTATGTTTTTTTTTCTTCTCTTTTATGCATTTTTTGGCGGGTGCGACTTATACTCCGGTAAGAGGCTCGTCTCCTTTGCCCTCTCGACCTCGGGGCGCTCGTCTCCTTTGCCCTCTCGACCTCGGGGCGCTCGTCTCCTTTGCCCTCTCGACCTCGGGGCGCTCGTCTCCTTTGCCCTCTCGACCTCGGGGCGCTCGTCTCCTTTGCCTCTCGACCTCGGGGCGCTCGTCTCCTTTGTTGTGTCCTGTGTCCTCATTGTTCCCTCTAATCTTTTTTTTTAGCCTAAACAAACCTCAGACTTCGAGGTTCCACAGGAGACGAGGGCCAAAGCTCATCTTCTTTCTGTGTCGTTTATTAAAAGCTCGAGGGGGCAAATTCCTGCTTCCTGTTCTCATTCTTCTGGGGTCAAAGGTGACGGTCGTGCACAGAGACACAGAAAGAGGAGAGAGAGAGGAGAGAGGAGAGAGGAGAGAGGAGAGAGAGAGACAGAGTCCACATGGGCGAGTGCAGTTTCTACTGGATTTAAACCCAAAACTGAAACGGAAATTCAGTTGATGAGAGTTTTGCCCTTGCAATTTTTGGAAGTAAAAACGAGTTTGGAATTGATTTATGAACGAGAACTAAAAACGGGATTAATCAAAGCGGAATCCAACCAAACTGTGACTAAAACGAAACAAAACCAATAACTAGACTAGTACTACATTTAGACTAAACCAGGGACAGTTAAACGAGCCGGGACAAAACGAGGATTTAACAAAGACCAAAGCTAATTACGAAGTACAAACAACAACAGTCAGACAGGGCTTAACTAAGACTAAACCAGGGCTGGATTGTGGACTAAACCAGAACAAAACATGGACTAACCAAGAAGAGATCAGGACTAAACCAGGACTAACAAGGACTAAACCAGGACTAAACCAATACTGAGATCGAAAAGACCAAATCAAGATCCTTAAAGTGGGATTAAACTAGGAATCAAACAGCAAACTAGAAAAAGAGTGAATACGTGCTTGAATTAAGTATGTATTTTGACCATTTTAAAATAAGGTCTGCCAATGAAACAAGTATAAAATGTATTATTAAGCATTATCTCATGTTAAATGAAAAGATCCTGCTCGTGAAATAAGTAAAAACCTCCTCATTTTATTGGCAAATCTTATTTTAAGACAGTAAAAATATTCCCAGATAAATACTACTTACTTCCACCACTTTTATTACCAGAACTTTTTGAAGATCGCACTTTTTTTCCCCCAGTGTAGAATGTATTGTACTGTAAAGGCGAGTTTAAACCTGCGCACGCCACATCAAAACATACAACCTTTTCTAAATCAAGTCTAAACTGTACCTGAAGTATATGTTTTTAACCAGCAATTCACAAAAAGAGGTTTAGTAAGTCTAATTCAGAGTTTGTGTTGCTGCGTGGCTAAAGTGAGCGTAAACAAGAAACTACTTCCTGTTTATCGTCCGCTTTTTCTGCACTTCTTTCACGTCTCTTTGTAAAATGCATTGAGTTTGGCTGAATATCAGTTAATTTATTAGATTAATGAGAAACCGCGGATTAGTTTCTGCTTCTCCGAAACCAAACGCCAAACACACTGGACATCTGCACCATGACCACGGGATTCGTCTTTCCACATGGTCGTTTCAGTCGGGTTTAAATACCGTGAACGATCGTCGCGCTGCAGCAGTTCCCGTAGCAAAACAAAACTTACCATCACTGGAAATGCAGCAATTAATCACGTGTCGGTTTTTAGCGAGAAATTATAATGTTCCGTTTCGATCCGCTTTTTGGCGTTCGAGTTCTCTCTAATCCAATCACGTCGCAGCATTGTGTCAGACCTCCCCATTCACAAGTGAACGCAATTAAAGGAGAACTAGGTAACATTTTGACCTTATTGAGCGTCTTTGTAAGCCCCTGTGATGGTTAAATATGTGTTTTCAGGGCGTTTGAAGTGCCTGTTGTCGACCCCTGCTGTCTCTGAGTGGAAAACCAGCCTTGCAACACAACATCAACCCAAAGACAACTCTCCTGAGAAACCCTGGCTCTCTTTTTTAAATATTTGCTAAATTGTTTTGTATGTGACTCAACTGTCGTCTTATGATAAAAGAAAGTGTATTTTCTGACCATGTATTATCACAAAGGACCTGCAGGGGGAGCTCTATCGCCAGAGTCGCTCGGTTCTGCTTCAAGTTAAGGTGGAGCTGTCCGTTTTGTGTGTTTTAAGGCGGCCCGTACCTTTGGCTCCCTGGTGCAGCATGGCGGAGATGCTGAAGATGTAGTTCCTGCAGATGTCGGTCATGGGCGTCTTGACCACGCTGAGGCTGTGCTCCAAACACCGATACCGCTGGAACATGTCCCAGGCGTCCGGCCCGAGGGAGTCCGCGCCCTCGGACGCCGTGAAGATCTCTAGGTTCTTGCAGTTCGGCATCAACACGATCTGAAGGCAAACGAATGGAGTTCAAGAGACAAGACGTTTATAGACATTGTCATAGAAAGTGTCACAATTTCCCTTTTGACCATTTCTTTTGACAATCCAAAAATCTGCAGTAAAAATCACCAAAAAACTGCATTATTAACGATATCAGATTTCAGCCTTACGATTATTGTGAGAAAAAAACATGACGATTTAACAATGATTCACGATTATTGAGGTTGTGACCAAAACACAGAGAAATCTTTACCGTATTTTCCGTTGCACCTTTTTTCATAGTTTTGGCCAGGGTGCGACTTATACTTACACACTTAGGAGCAACTTATGTGATATTATTTGTTATTTTCACACTTATTCACCTTATTTCATACTCCAGTACAACTCATATATGTTTTTTTCTTCTCTGTTATACATTTTCTGGATGGTGCGACTTGTAGTGCGGAAAATACGGTAATTTTCTTTCATTCCCATCTTCTAACGTGTTACTGTTCCTCAAGTTTGTGACCGACTTTACAAAGCTAAATATGACAAAAACAGCCAGATAAGAAACGTTATTTACATTTCGGTCTATCTTTGGACAGATTGAACTAAAAATACTCAATTTTGCTTCTAAAATGATCACAGTCTTACAGAGTCGATGAGCGTGTACGGAGACTGGACGTCGCTCAGGGCGGAGTAAAGCGGCAGACTCAGGCGGATCGTGTAGTTCAGACCAGACTCGAAACACACCGGCCTCGGCAGAACCACATGACTGAGGAAAAGACAAACCAGGGAGGATACGTTATTTATACTTTAGACGAGCATTTAGATTAGCATTTTGAGGGGAAAAAAGAAGAGCAGCGTGAAAAAGGACCAGTTAAAAACATTGATGGAAGACAATAGTGTGTTTCGGGGTGTGGGTGTGTCCCTTAACTACATTTCCTGTGTGTGTTTCGGCATGTGGGTGTGTCCCTGAACTACGTTTCCTGTGTGTGTTTCGGCATGTGGGTGTGTCCCTGAACTACATTTCCTGTGTGCGTTTCGGCATGTGGGCGTGTCCGTAAACTACATTTCCTGTGTGTGTGTTTCGGGCTGTGGGCGTGTCCCTAAACTACATTTCCTCTGTGCGTTTCAGCGTGTGGGTGTGTCCCTAAACTACATTTCCTGTGTGCGTTTCGGGCTGTGGGCGTGTCCCTAAACTACATTTCCTGTGTGCGTTTCGGGCTGTGGGCGTGTCCCTAAACTACATTTCCTGTGTGCGTTTCGGGATGTGGGCGTGTCCCTAAACTACATTTCCTGTGTGTGTTTCGGGCTGTGGGCGTGTCCCTAAACTACATTTCCTCTGTGCGTTTCAGCGTGTGGGCATGTCCCTAAACTACATTTCCTGTGTGCGTTTCGGCATGTGGGCGTGTCCCTAAACTACATTTCCTGTGTGCGTTTCGGGCTGTGGGCGTGTCCCTAAACTACATTTCCTGTGTGTGTTTCGGGCTGTGGGCGTGTCCCTAAACTACATTTCCTCTGTGCGTTTCAGCGTGTGGGCATGTCCCTAAAATACATTTCCTGTGTGCGTTTCGGCATGTGGGCGTGTCCCTAAACTACATTTCCTGTGTGCGTTTCGGGCTGTGGGCGTGTCGTACCGTGAGCCCGGGTGCAGCGACACCATCTGGTTGTCGTCGTCGGGGACAGTGTTCACACATCGACTGTCGGCTGTGATTGGTCCAGGCCTGATCACCGTCAGAAGCACCTCTTCCCACTGCTCCGGCAACTGAGGGCCAACGAGTCACGACAGATGCATTTGTAAAAACATATTTGTGCGCCTCGTTAAAGGGTCCAGGTTGTCCTTTGTCGTCATTTAAAGAAGAATTATTATGCTTTTCTTATAGTTATAAATTATGACACACAATAGATCCTTATTTAAACTTTTTAAATTGTACAATTGATCTAAAAGGATCCATCATATGTAGTCCTTTAAAGTGTAGTCCTTTAAGCGCCACTGTTGTCCCATAAGTTCATGAGCCAATCAGAGCTGAGGTTGTGGGCGGACCTCGAGTCTCACCTGTGGCTCGTAGCGAATCACGACGTCGTACTCCATGGGGTGAGGGATGTTGTCCACGGAGAACTCCAGGTAAGCCCCCTCCGGGACGTTGACCAGGCCCATCCCGGTCCAGGTGGGACTGCGGTCCAGGGGGTGTGGCCTCTGCACCACCGTCACCCCCTAAAAACAACCACACACATAAACAAACACAAACAAACACAGACAAACAAACAAACAAACAAACAAACAACCACAATTACTTTAGCTATGACCAGACTATCTAAAGACAAGAGACGCTGAAGAGCAGAATATTCATAAATACATAATTCAGAGCTTTACAACTATCGTTTTCAACCTTTTTCACCCCCAAAATAACAAACATTGGCATTCACAACCGCCAAATATAAAAAGTCGGCTCCTCCAAAGTGATAACGTCGCCTCAAGTCTAATGTTTGATGTTATTTTGAGTATAGAGACCCAGATAAATTAATTAATAAATACATTTCATCTAGGAACCGCCTGAAATCTGTTCGCGACCCCCAGGTTGAGAACCACGGCGTCACAGAACAAGACAGGTGTGCTAAAAATACACTAGAAAAATGACAGATAAAAGGAAAAATGTAGGTATTATATATTAGATCAAAAGTATAAATAAAATATAATACGTAATATAGTAGTCATTGTAAAATCTATATAAAAGACGAGCGTGAACATAAAACCGTTAATAACAGTTAACATATAACTGACCAAATATTCTTCTCAAAAAGTACTTCAGATGAGAATTATAATAATGTTCTGCTCATTCACGTCCCAAAACGTCTGAGAAGTCGTGTCGTCGAGTTGAAAAGTACAATCGAGACTCACGGGTCCGAACTTGGCGTCCTCGGCCTCGTAGGTGTAGTGGTCGAGGGCGATGAAGTAGAAGCCGGACTCGACCTGATCACAGCGGCGTCCGAACATGTGAGGCCGGCACACGCACTGCCCGGTCACCTGGTCACACCTGACGGGAGCGGGAAGTGACGTCAGCAAACAGGAAGTAAACAAACGGGACGTAAACGCACACATTTAGGCCCGAGCGTGGCGGCCATCTTAGCCACGAGCTGCTACGCTGATACGTTGTGCGCTGGCATTTTTAGTGCTGAATTTTGAAGCTGTATGCAAAAAATAACTTAATATCAGTTATTGGCCACTACAGCAAGACAATCAGTCAATGTCGGTATTGTCGCAAAAATCCAGCCGTCCAATCCAGAGCATCCATAATTATCTAAATGAACTAGTATTCTAAACCTTTACACTATCATGAGTTACAAAACATACAATACCTACGCTAAGATCAGTGAGTTTTGTGTTTTGGTAGAGACTCTGGAGTAAATTTGAGTCGACTTGTTTATATTTAATGACGAACCAGACTAGTTCATCATAAATATAAACTGACTGGTTCATTTTTAAACTGACTGGTTCTTCATTAAACTGACTGGTTCTTCATTAAACTGACTGGTTCATCGTTAAACAAACTGGTTCATCGTTAAACAAACTGGTTCATGATTAAACAGACTGGTTCATGATTAAACAGACTGGTTCATCATTAAACTGACTGGTTCTTCATTAAACTGACTGGTTCATCATTAAACAGACTGGTTCATCGTTAAACAGACTGGTTCATCGTTAAACAAACTGGTTCATGATTAAACTGACTGGTTCTTCATTAAACTGACTGGTTCTTCATTAAACTGACTGGTTCTTCATTAAACTGACTGGTTCATCGTTAAACAAACTGGTTCATCGTTAAACAAACTGGTTCATCGTTAAACAAACTGGTTCATCGTTAAACAAACTGGTTCATGATTAAACAGACTGGTTCATCATTAAACTGACTGGTTCTTCATTAAACTGACTGGTTCATCATTAAACAGACTGGTTCATCGTTAAACAGACTGGTTCATGATTAAACAGACTGGTTCATCGTTAAACAGACTGGTTCATGATTAAACTGACTGGTTCATCGTTAAACAGACTGGTTCATGATTAAACTGACTGGTTCATCGTTAAACAGACTGGTTCATGATTAAACTGACTGGTTGTTGACTGCTCCTCCCAGATCGCAGTCACAGGCTCGACATCCGTCCATGTCGCTGCTCAGGCCCCAGTGTTCAGCCTGAAACACAGAAAATATGAGAAAGTGATAATCAAATCAAGTTTAAAACTTTTTTAATTTAAATTTATTTAATTTATTCAATGAATTTAATTTATTTTATTTGTTTTGTTTTATTTTAAACTTAAAATAACGAAAATACAAGCATTTTCTCACTAATAAAATAACAAAACTGAATTGTTCTTTTGGCAAATCTTACTTCAATAAAGTCAAAATATACTAAATATGACATATTATGACATATTATACATAAATATGACTTTAATTAAATCACAACGTATCATCTTTTTTGAGGTTGTACTTTTTCCAGGGAGTGAAATCCAGGTAATGTTCCAGAGTTTAAAGCCCGTGTCAGGTTTCAGACCACCCGGGGAGTAACTGTCTGTCAAACCGAGCGAAGGGGGGAAGCGCCTGGGGAAGCGCCTGGGGAAGCACCGGGGTCTTTGAAGTACTTTAAGAGCGGGCGGAGCAAACACACATCCCGCACAAAACAACACGGTCACCGCGGGCGACAGACGGAGGCGGGAAAAACAAAAGGGACAGACGTGTGAGGACGCTCCGCCGTTAACGAGGTTCAGAAGCACGAGGCAAACGACCAACAGTTTGAGAACACGTTTGACGCATTTTAATCGAGAAAAGAGCAAAAACGAGTAAATGTGGAAACGAGTAAATGCATTCGACGCAAACGACTTATATTTTTGAAATATTTGAATGGTTGTTCTCAGAGAAGAGGATCTGTGACTGTGACAAAGCAAGAATTACATTGAATTCGCACAGGAAATGTGTCAAATCCTTCAAATTAAAATCTCTAAAAAGGCAATTTTGTCTTCATCTTGGTCAAATAGTAAACGTTGCTCTGATCTTTCGCGATTTGAACAATTAATTGATTAATTGAAAGGAAGTTTTCTAGATAAATTGAATGGAAAAACAATTGTTGGTTTGCGTTCCTAAAGCCAATGTTTTTATTTTTAGTAAAAGTATGTGGTTTGGAGCAGCAGTTTAGACTTTTGTGTTCAGGAAAACAAAATAGTAAAAAAAACAAAAACAAAAAAACATTTTATAAAATAAAATAAAATACAAATGTAATAAAAATAAAATAGTAATAAAATAAAAATGCATTAAATAATGAAAATAGAATAAAAGGCTATTAAAAATAAAATATAATTGTAATAAAATAAAATGGCAATAAAAAAATTGGTAATAAAATAAAATAAAATTGCAATAATATAAAATAAAATAGTGCAGTTCACAACTTTGGATTTATTTTATATTTTTGCACTGAAGAACCGCTCTTGTGAACCGCGTCTTCTAAAGAAGTAAAAAACAAAGGTTATTCGCCAGCGAGTTTAGTCCAAGACAAATCTAAATAAATTAAAAAAAAAACTTTTTCCTCGTGTGTGTTCACAAAATTTTATCTTGTGGCACGAGATCTTTCCCCATCCCTAGTTTTAAAAAGACTAAATAAAAAAGGAATCTGAAAAATGCAATCAATCAATATAAAGTAAATCATGATTAATCTTGTTGTCATTTCGCCCATCCCTCCTCACAGATGTTTAGAGAGTTGGTCATCACAAGACTTCAGGGTGTTTACAGAAGCTGTGCAGAAGGAACCTTAGACTAAACACAAGTCTGTCTCTTTATACAGCGTCATGTCGCCTCTTTTCACTCGTTTATTCACTTCTTCCCTCTTAAATTCCTTCTCTACGTTATGGAGACCCCCGCAGACTGAGCGCCTTCTCTATGGGACGTTATGGAGACCTCCGCAGACTGAGCGCCTTCTCTATGGGACGTTATGGACACCTCCGCAGACTGAGCGCCTTCTCTATGGGACGTTATGGACACCTCCGCAGACTGAGCGCCTTCTCTATGGGACGTTATGGACACCTCCGCAGACTGAGCGCCTTCTCTATGGGACGTTATGGACACCTCCGCAGACTGAGCGCCTTCTCTATGGGACGTTATGGAGACCTCCGCAGACTGAGCGCCTTCTCTATGGGACGTTATGGAGACCCCCGCAGACTGAGCGCCTTCTCTATGGGACGTTATGGACACCTCCGCAGACTGAGCGCCTTCTCTATGGGACGTTATGGACACCTCCGCAGACTGAGCGCCTTCTCTATGGGACGTTATGGAGACCCCCGCAGACTGAGCGCCTTCTCTATGGGACGTTATGGACACCTCCGCAGACTGAGCGCCTTCTCTATGGGACGTTATGGACACCTCCGCAGACTGAGCGCCTTCTCTATGGGACGTTATGGACACCTCCGCAGACTGAGCGCCTTCTCTATGGGACGTTATGGAGACCTCCGCAGACTGAGCGCCTTCTCTACGGGACGTTATGGAGACCTCCGCAGACTGAGCGCCTTCTCTATGGGACGTTATGGAGACCTCCACAGACTGAGCGCCTTCTCTACGGGACGTTATGGAGACCCCCGCAGACTGAGCGCCTTCTCTATGGGACGTTATGAAGACCCCCGCAGACTGAGCGCCTTCTCTATGGGACGTTATGAAGACCCCCGCAGACTGAGCGCCTTCTCTACGGGACGTTATGGAGACCTCCACAGACTGAGCGCCTTCTCTACGGGACGTTATGGAGACCTCCACAGACTGAGCGCCTTCTCTATGGGACGTTATGGAGACCTCCGCAGACTGAGCGCCTTCTCTATGGGACGTTAAGGACACCTCCGCAGACTGAGCGCCTTCTCTATGGGACGTTATGGACACCTCCGCAGACTGAGCGCGGGCGGCGAGCGTCGGACTCACCACGCACTGGTCGCAGTCTCGTCCGGTCACCAGGCGTTTGCAGAAGCAGCTTCCCGTCTCGCTCTCGCAGGGGTTTCCTCCGGGAAGCGTCCCCAGAGCGCTGCACGTGCACGCTGACACAGAACACACAATTAGACACGGGAATATTACACTTTTAACAGAATATCAGACATGGGAATCCTGGCTCATGAGCACAATCAGGTTTGAATAGAAATGACAAAAACACATTCTCTTGACACTGATTCTCTCGTCTCTGTAAAGGGTTTGAAGGAATAAACAGGAGTGTTTTGGTGTTAAAGTGGATGTACATGACTTTAGTTGATGCAGTTGAGCAAATTACCGTATTTACCAGACTATAAGTCTTTTTTCATAGTTTTGGCCCGGGTGCGACTTATACTTATATACTTATACTCCGGAGCGACTTATTTGTGATATTATTGGTTATTTTCACACTTGCAACCGCATTTCATACTCCAGTGCGACTTATATATGCTTTTATGCAAACAGATCTGTTTTTAATTTGACATTTTAGAGTAAAAATTAGGTAGAGCACCGAAAATAGCGATTTATCGTATTTTCCGGAGTATAAGTCGCACCAGCCAAAAAATGCATAATAGAGAAGGAAAAACATATATATAAGTCACACTGGAGTATGAAATGCAGTTGCAAATGTGAAAATAACAAATAATATCACATATAAGTCGCTCCGGTGTATAAGTATCCATCCATTTCCATTTTCTACCGCTTGTTCCCTTTCGGGGTCGCGGGTGACTGGAGCCTATCCCAGTGACTTCGGGCCTTCGGGGAAAAGTATATAAGTATAAATATAAGTATAAGTCGTACCCCGGCCAAAACTATGAAAAAAGGTGCGCCTTATAGTCCTGAAAATACGGTAATAGAGAAGAAAAAAACATATAAGTCGCACTGGAGTATGAAATGCGGTTGCAAGTGTGAAAATAACATAATATCACATATAAGTCGCTCCGTATAGTAAGTATAAGTATATAAGTATAAGTATAAGTCACACCTCGGCCAAAACTATGAAAAAAGGTGCGACTTATAGTCCGGAAAATACGGTACTCATAAAAACTGTCTCGTTTATATTCAAGAAAAGTACTAAAAGTTATTTAGTTTGTTTTGAAAAAGACAAAATATAATCCAATTGAAAAAACCTGCTCAATAAATAGGAGACACAGTGTGACTCAGTTCCCCCCCCCTTCTCTACGGCCCTGGACAGTTCCTTACGTTTACATCCTTCTGGCTCGTCGCTCAGGCCGTAGTGCGCCTGTTTGCAGCGCTCGCACCGCTCGCCTTCCACGTTCACTTTGCAGCGACACTGGCCGGCGATGAGTCCGCCCCGCACGTCCGTCAGACCGTCGCAGATCCCCCCGTTCAGAGAGCCCACGGGGTCGCAGTTACAGGCTGAGGGGTGGAGAAGGCGGGGTTAGACGGGACACGCCCACGTCGGTAAACTTAAAGGACACGTTTTACACAGTCTGAAGTGTTTCTGGAGCATCTTGGCATCTCGTGTTTTAGAACTTGAAATAAAGCGTGTATTGAAACATATACATTGGTAGTAGTATTTCAGCATTCCATAGGGTTAACGCGCCATCTACTGGTAGCAGAGGGAATTACTATGGAGAAAGAAACAAAAGCCAACTTTACCGCAATATAAAAACTAAATGAACCCGATTTGAGGCAAAAATGCTCATAATAATGCCCTCAGCTCCTTTGGGTGCCGTGTGTACTTACGCTGGCAGATGTTGGCGTCCCTCAGGTCCTTTGGGTGCCGTGTGTACCTACGCTGGCAGATGTTGGCGTCCCTCAGCTCCTTTAGGTGCCGTGTGTACTTACCTTGGCAGATGTTGGCGTCCCTAAGCTCCTTTGGGTGCCTTGTGTACCTACGCTGGCAGAGGTTGGCGTCCCTCAGCTCCTTTGGGTGCCGTGTGTACTTACGTTGGCAGAGGTTGGCGTCCCTCAGCTCCTTTGGGTGCCGTGTGTACTTACGTTGGCAGAGGTTGGCGTCCCTCAGCTCCTTTGGGTGCCGTGTGTACTTACGTTGGCAGAGGTTGGCGTCCCTCAGCTCCTTTGGGTGCCGTGTGTACTTACGTTGGCAGAGGTTGGCGTCCCTCAGCTCCTTTGGGTGCCGTGTGTACTTACGTTGGCAGAGGTTGGCGTCCCTCAGCTCCTTTGGGTGCCGTGTGTACTTACGTTGGCAGAGGTTGGCGTCCCTCAGCTCCTTTGGGTGCCGTGTGTACTTACGTTGGCAGAGGTTGGCGTCCCTCAGCTCCTTTGGGTGCCGTGTGTACTTACGTTGGCAGAGGTTGGCGTCCCTCAGCTCCTTTGGGTGCCGTGTGTACTTACGTTGGCAGAGGTTGGCGTCCCTCAGCTCCTTTGGGTGCCGTGTGTACTTACGTTGGCAGAGGTTGGCGTCCCTCAGCTCCTTTGGGTGCCGTGTGTACTTACGTTGGCAGAGGTTGGCGTCCCTCAGCTCCTTTGGGTGCCGTGTGTACTTACGTTGGCAGAGGTTGGCGTCCCTCAGCTCCTTTGGGTGCCGTGTGTACTTACGTTGGCAGAGGTTGGCGTCCCTCAGCTCCTTTGGGTGCCGTGTGTACTTACGTTGGCAGAGGTTGGCGTCCCTCAGCTCCTTTGGGTGCCATGTGTCCTTACGCTGGCAGATGTTGGCGTTTCTCAGCTCCTTATGGGTGCCGTGTGTACTTACGTTGGCAGATGTTGGGGTCCCTTATGTCCCGCTCTGGGTGCTGGTAGTAGAAAGGTTGGCACAGTTCACACTGATGCCCTGCCGTGTGGTGCCGACACTCGTCACAGACTCCTCCGCTCACGTTTCCAGACGCCTCAAACACCGCCATGTCGAAGTGGCAGGAGTCAGAGTGATGGTTACAGTTACACTCTGCAGGAAAGAAAGTACATTATTCAAATATAACAACCACAAGAGGGCGCTCTGGGCTCTAAGCGACGCAGAAGAAGAATCAGCACTTCTTCCTCTGGAGTTTTTGGAGTTGTTTAGAAGTGACACAGAGGAAGAAGAATTCAATGGATTTAGTGATTTGGGGTAAAACTGATGCTTTGGTAAACTTGTTAGCATGTTCTTTATGCTATAGTTATCTGAATAACTGTTCATATGTTACGTTAACATACCAGACACTTACCACAGTTCTGTCTGTGCCTCATGTAGCTGAAGGTGTTAGCGTTAGCATACGTCATGTAGCTGAAGGTGTTAGCGTTAGCATACGTCATGTAGCTGAAGGTGTTAGCGTTAGCATACGTCATGTAGCTGAAGGTGTTAGCGTTAGCATACGTCATGTAGCTGAAGGTGTTAGCGTTAGCATACGTCATGTAGCTGAAGGTGTTAGCGTTAGCATACGTCATGTAGCTGAAGGTGTTAGCGTTAGCATACGTCATGTAGCTGAAGGTGTTAGCGTTAGCATACGTCATGTAGCTGAAGGTGTTAGCGTTGGCATACGTCATGTAGCTGAAGGTGTTAGCGTTGGCATACGTCATGTAGCTGAAGGTGTTAGCGTTGGCATACGTCATGTAGCTGAAGGTGTTAGCGTTAGTATACGTCATGTAGCTGAAGGTGTTAGCGTTAGCATACGTCATGTAGCTGAAGGTGTTAGCGTTAGCATACGTCATGTAGCTGAAGGTGTTAGCGTTAGCATACGTCATGTAGCTGAAGGTGTTAGCGTTGGCATACGTCATGTAGCTGAAGGTGTTAGCGTTGGCATACGTCATGTAGCTGAAGGTGTTAGCGTTAGCATACGTCATGTAGCTGAAGGTGTTAGCGTTAGCATACGTCATGTAGCTGAAGGTGTTAGCGTTGGCATACGTCATGTAGCTGAAGGTGTTAGCGTTGGCATACGTCATGTAGCTGAAGGTGTTAGCGTTGGCATACGTCATGTAGCTGAAGGTGTTAGCGTTGGCATACGTCATGTAGCTGAAGGTGTTAGCGTTGGCATACGTACACCTATTCACCATGTTCTCTCATCTGTTGTTATTTTAAACTGCATTTCAAGATGAAATGTTTGTTCTTGGTCTTGGATTTTAGCAGATAATTTTCCCCAAAACATGCGACTTATACTCCAGTGCGACTTATGTTTTTTCCTCTTCTCTATGATGCATTTTTTTGGCTGGTGCGTCTTACACTCCGGAAAATACGGTAATTCAAGTTTTGAATGTGTTAAATCAAAAGCTGTATAATAAAAAATACTGTACATGTGTGTTTTTGGTGAATAAGCGCGTATAGAATATGAACTGCAGTCACTCTGTGCAAACTCACTCTTGCAGGCGTTGGTGTTGCGTCCTTCAGCCGGTCTCCAGGGCAGATCGTGGTAGAAGTCCTCACACTTCTCACAGTTCAGTCCTTTTGTGTTGTGGTTACACATACAGTGACCGTGGACCTAAAGAGAGACAAATGTAACTCAAACGTCAAATAAAAAACAAAAACGGTCGAAACCACAACTGCACAATAAGACGCAGTAAACATTTGGACTGGCTTGGTTTAGCTTTAAAATAGTAGTGGAATTTATGGAGACGTTTCAGGAAGTTTGAGAAGTGAAATGGGGGAAATGGAGCTCGTTCAAATGTGGGGCTGGGTTTGTTTTTACAGGGTTAAGTTTATCGATAAAAGCACAAGGAAGAAATCAGGATTTACTATGATTTAGAAAATAATCGTGATTAGTCGACTATTAAAACGATTGTAATAATACTTTGAGTCTGGTGATAGTTAACTGGACAATACAGACTCTAAAACACATGCAAGAATTTTGAATAATACACTTAAGAATTCTCCATCTTAGAAGCCTTCAATAAACATATTTCAAGGCTGTCGTCGACAAATAAAAAAAACGCACTCCCGAGAGCATAACCGCACTCCCGAGACCCTAGCAGCACTCCAGAGACCCTAGCAGGACTCCAGAGACCCTAGCAACACTCCCGAGACCCTAGCCGCACTCCAGAGACCCTAGCCGCACTCCAGAGACCCTAGCCGCACTCCAGAGACCCTAGCAGCACTCCAGAGACCCTAGCAGGACTCCAGAGACCCTAGCAGGACTCCAGAGACCCTAGCAGGACTCCAGAGACCCTAGCCGCACTCCCGAGACCCTAGCAGCACTCCCGAGACCCTAGCCACACTCCAGAGACCCTAGCAGCACTCCCGAGACCCTAGCAGCACTCCCGAGACTCTAGCAGCACTCCAGAGACCCTAGCAGCACTCCAGAGACCCTAGCAGCACTCCCGAGACCCTAGCAGCACTCCAGAGACCCTAGCAGCACTCCAGAGACCCTAGAAACACTCCAGAGACCCTAGCAGCACTCCAGAGACCCTAGCAGCACTCCAGAGACCCTAGCAGCACTCCAGAGACCCTAGCAGCACTCCAGAGACCCTAGCAGCACTCCAGAGACCCTAGCAGCACTCCCGAGACCCTAGCAGCACTCCCGAGACCCTAGCAGCACTCCCGAGACCCTAGCAGCACTCCCGAGACCCTAGCAGCACTCCCGAGACCCTAGCAGCACTCCAGAGACCCTAGCAGCACTCCCAAGAGACCCTAGCAGCACTCCCGAGACCCTAGCAGCACTCCCAAGACCCTAGCAGCACTCCAGAGACCCTAGCAGCACTCCAGAGACCCTAGCAGCACTCCAGAGACCCTAGCAGCACTCCCGAGACCCTAGCAGCACTCCCGAGACCCTAGCAGCACTCCCGAGACCCTAGCAGCACTCCCGAGACCCTAGCAGCACTCCCGAGACCCTAGCAGCACTCCCAAGACCCTAGCAACAATCCCAAGACCCTAGCCGCACTCCCAAGACCCTAGCACCACTCCCAAGACCCTAGCCGCACTAAAAATAACAATTTATTCAGAAAAAAGTACTTAAAACTCATGATTCGCTCCCAACTCTTCAGCTGCCACACTCCATACCTTCTCCTTTCTGCTGCTGCCACACGCAAATACTTCGAAATAAACAAATTAGTCGACTAAAACGCAATCGACCAACGACAAAGGCCGACAGCTCTAGTGCAAGTTGTTTTTTATTTAGGTTGACGTGGAAATCGAGGGTTCATTTTGACAACCAATTCTTCGTCTTTGAACTGACATTAGCATGAAATGAGTGAAGCCTCAAACAGCCAGAGCGCTTTCAGAGCAGAACGTTCCGGGACTCACCATGCCCTCGATGGCCTGGCCCGTCCCCTCGACCGGCGCGCACTCGGAGGCGTGTCCGTAGCAGAAGCAGTTACCCCGGACAACCATGTCGTAGATGGAGTAGTAGTACTTCTCCTTGATTTCCATGCGCGAGTCGAGCAGGTTGTCTCCGAGCGTGTGCAGCTTGGTCAGCTTCACCCTCAAGTTTGTGATCTTCAGCATGTCTGACAGAAGAGATCAGGCATTTTCAAGATGTTAGACATTTTAAACAGGTTTTTCTTTTACAATTTCATATTATTTGAACAAGAGGAGGAAATCTACACAAACAAACAATTAAAGGGATGTAGAGTTTATTTGCTTGAAATCGATAATCGTCAGAACTGAAAAATAACCATCGAGACCATTTTAGAAGCAAATATAAGTCACTTTAGTTCAATCTATGTTCTAAAAAAACAAAAAGTAAACCTGAATGTAAAAAATCTTGTATGTGTTAACTTTCTTATCATTGTTAGTGCATCATTAACTTATTAACTTTACTTTATCGTTTAGAAAGTTTGACTTTAAGAAGCCGGTCACAGACTAGAGGAATAGGGATTTATTTGCCCCTTTTTAACTATATTTTATTAGAACATAGAACAACAAAAACTAAGCAAGAACAACAAAAACTAAGCAACAACAGAGGAGAAGGGAAAAAAAAGACAAAAATAGACAAAAAAACAATACAAAAAACTGAAAAATAAAACACAAAAAGCGAGCTGGACCAGGGAGAACATAAGATAAAGGAGTAAAAGTTGAAAATACGGGAGTGCCATCAGTTTTCATGACAGAAACTTTAGTATTTCACTGTTGTTTGGAGTCAGTAATTGTGTTTAAATCCTTAGATCGTGACGAGAGGAATTGGGATATTTTTGCCCTAACTATATTTTATTAGTACATAGAACAAAAAAAACTAAGCAATGACAGAAGAGAGAGAAAGAAAGACAAATAATCAATACAAAATGCAGAACAATAAACACAAGAACGAGCTGGACCAGGAGAACACGAGATAAAGGAGTAAAAGGTGAAAATACAGGAGCGGCATCAAAGAGAAGAAAAAAAAGACAGAAACGTAAGTATTTCACTGTTGTTTGGTGTCGGTAATTGTGATAAATCGTTAGATCGTGACGTTTCTTCTCACAATAACAGTGAAACTTGCATTTACAGTGAAAAATGGTGACTCACTCTGTATTCTGGGGCTGTACGGGTCGTCGATCCTAAAAACTGGGTCCAGCACTCTGAAGATGACCTTTAGAGGGGGGAAAAGAAGAACAAAAAACATACAAATGAATCAAATTTTTTTTTTATTAAACCACAATTAAAAAGGTGAGAGATGAAGCAAAAAAAATTATATTGCAATGGTTGCAATTCGCGGAATTAAAATGTTTCGTTCAGAATATGAATGCCAAAAAGAGCTAATTGAAAATAAATTGGACACGTCTAGTTCTGCTCCGTCGTGAGGTCGGTTCACATTTTGTGCAATATTCGAACCTGAACAAAAACATTTACAAACACGTTTTAGCCAATTTTCTACTCGATTACAAAAATATGATCTGATTATCTATTGGAGGAACAGAAACTCACTCTAACATCAAATACAGTTAGTTTCAACACCAAACATGCACCGTATCTACTTTGTATTGCACAGGATTGTCAAAAAATAAATAAATTTAGTTTGACTGACGATGAACAGGAAAATACATGCACTTCTCAATGGAGGGCCACTAAATCACAAGTGTGGAGGGAATTCCGCGACTTTGGACCAAGTGGAACTATTATTTTGGTTTAGATGTGCCGTATTTGGTTTGTATTTCTGTTTAGATGATGTCCACTTGTGTCTTTCTTTGTACTCTTGGGTTGTTTTGTTTTTTGTTCTATTTACGTTCTGTTCTATTTCTATTTAAATTTTGTTCTAAAAAAAAAAGAGTCAAGTTAATAGGGAAAAAACTTGTATTTCCTGAATCATTTTCAGAATCCTCTTGTTCCAGATGTCCAAATTCTATTTATGTTCTGTTCTATGCGTTTGTTTAGAAAAATTGCTAAAAATGTTTTGTTTTTGTTTTTTTTAAGTATTGTCAAAAAAGTTTAAAATTAATTACGTTAATAGGACAAAAATTGCTATATTCAGAATCTTTTTTAGAATAATCTGGTTCGAAATGTCTATTTAGTTTTAAAATTAGTTTAAGAACACATGACTACAATTTTGTAAGGCCCAAAGTCACTGGGATAGACTCGTCACCCGCAACCCCTAATGGGAAAAAGCGGTAGAAAATTAATGAATGTGTTTGTCTTGAAAAAGGACCGTTTATCATCACCGCGGTAACAAAATCTGTTTTGACTGACTTTGGACCAAATGGGACTCTTATTTTGATTTAAATATGCCTTTATTTTGTTTGCATTTATGTTTAGTTGAACTCTACTTGTGTTTTCCTTTCATTTATTCTCTCTGGCCGTCTTACGTTTTGTTCCATTTGCGTTTTGTACGATCCATTTGTCAATACAACTGGGGAGAAAAAAAATGTAAAAAATTGCGTAAAGGTCCGAACCTCTCCCTCGGTGGACGGCTCGATGTCGGAGTATCTGGAGTCGCAGATGACGTCGTCCACTTTCCTCATGGGCCCCTGCGACACCGACGGGAACGAGCTCTCGCAGTCGTAGGCGAAGTACCGATAAACCTGCCACGTTTTGCCGAAGTCCGAGGAGCTCTCTATGACCATCGCGGCCGGGCGGAAAGTCTGAGGGGACGAGACCGGGTTATTCGCTTTACTTCACGATCTATGCGTTTACGGCTCGCTTTGGTAACTCGCCTTGAACGTCATGATGAGGTGAGTGAAGTGAAACTCTGCTTCTAGGTTCAGCTGGAGGGTCACGTTCTCCATGCCTGAAAGAAACACACACACCGGGAGTTTAGTTTAGACTTTATTTGTGCAAAATCATTCATCTCACAATCCAATTACATGCTTCTCATTGCCTAACATGTTACTATTCTTCAAGTATGTGTCCAGCTTTATGAAATAGAACTTTCAGAATGACAAAGTACAGCTAATGCAGCAAAAACAGCCGGATAAAAAGTACTTTTGGACGACAGGATTTAATTAAAGACAAAATCTTGCTTCTAAATTTGTCACGATTGTTATATTTTAGTTTTTGTGATTATATTGTGAGTGGAATAATCACGATTATCGATTAAGCCAATAATCTTGACATCCCTATTTATTCTAAAGTACACATTTCAATACAATTACAACACGTTACAGCTCGTTATTAAAATTAGCTCAGTCAAATACACTGTAACATTTACCATTTCAAAAGCATTAGATGATTTCCTAAAATTACAAAATTAGTTCATACAAATATAAAAATACAAATACTTAGCTAATGTTGTGGGCTAATGTTGTGGGCTAATGTTGTGGGCTAATGTTGTGGGCTAATGTTGTGGGCTAATGTTGTGGGCTAATGTTGTGGGCTAATGTTGTGGGCTAATGTTGTGGTTTGGGGCTAATGCCTGGGGCTAATGCCTATGCCTGGGGCTAATGCCTATGCCTGGGGCTAATGCCTATGCCTGGGGCTAATGCCTATGCCTGGGGCTTATACTTGGGCTTATACTTGGGCTTATACTTGGGCTTATACTTGGGCTTATACTTGGGCTTATACTTGGGCTTATACTTGGGCTTATACTTGGGCTTATACTTGGGCTTATACTTGGGCTTATACTTGGGCTTATACTTGGGCTTATACTTGGGCTAGTACCTGGGCTAGTACCTGGGCTAGTACCTGGGCTAGTACCTGGGCTAGTACCTGGGCTAGTACCTGGGCTAGTACCTGGGCTAGTACCTGGGCTAGTACCTGGGCTAATACCTGGGCTAATACTTGGGCTAATACTTGGGCTAATACTTGGGCTAATACCTGGGCTAATACCTGGGCTAATACCTGGGCTAATACTTGGGCTAATACTTGGGCTAATACTTGGGCTAATACTTGGGCTAATACTTGTTCTGTTGATTTTCAGGATGTGCTTTTTATACCATGGTATATTATACCATTTTTAAATGTTCAATTATGCCCTTTTTGTTTGCTTAAAAGTAACATACTGAAGCTTTAACCTAATCTGATATTCACTTTTAAGTTATTTTACTAGTGACAAAAATGTCCATTTACTGATATTTTAGTCAGTATTTATCGTTTACGTTTTTGTAGTCAAGAAGTACAAGGGACAATGCATTTTCTGGAGCGGCTTTTCATCCAAAATTGTGCAGAACAGAACTGGAACCACACGTGAACAAAAGCCTCGTTAGCGCAGTCATGTGACCTGCTCTGACCCCGTGAAGTGGACAAAGGCGGGGCTGACCTTTGACCCCATTTCTAGCAGGAAAACGTTGCTCAACGACACTTGACACTCGACCTTTAAAGGGCGTATGACAAGTGTTTAGGATTAGGACTAGGATTAGCTAGTTTTGGGTTAGGGTTCGGCTTTATTTGGAGTATTTATACCAGCTGTACATATAAATGATAGTTTTACACCAATCGAGCTGGTATTTGTGGAGATTTTTTTTTTTTTAAACTGTAGAAAATGACAGGAAGTGACATCACACCAGGGACATACATTCCAGTCAAAATTTATGAGAATTTGGAAAAATAAACACTTTTTTGACTCTAGGCCAAACTTTCAGCTCAGGTTTCGTCTCGTTAAGGTTTTTTTGTTTTTTTAGCATCGATTAGTTTCTAAGTTCACGCGCGAGCAAGTATTGTCTGTTATCGTCTCCTCGTTCTCGCACACATTTGCCCTCCTGGTGGCGCTCTCACCGTTCTCCGACTGCCACCAGGTCTTGAGTCGGTTGACGGCGAAGGTCGTGACCACGTTTTCGATCCTGTGGTTACTCGTCTGGTTGTTCCGGTCGTCGTAGGGGGCGGTGGAGTCGCACACGAAGCATTTCTTCTCCTCCTGAAGAAGACCGACAAATGAACAAAATGACTACCGTATTTTCTGGACTATAAGTCGCGCGCCTTTTTACATAGTTTTGGCCGGGTGCGACTTATACTCCAGAGCGACTTATGTGATATTATTCATTATTTTCACATTGACAACCACAAGAGGGCGCTCTAAGCGACGAAAGAATCGTCACTTCCTCTTCCTCTGGAGTTTTTGGAGTTGTTTAGAAGTGACACAGAGGAAGAAGAATTCAATGGATTTAGTGATTTGGGGTAAAACTGATGCTTTGCTAAACTTGTTAGCATGTTCTTTATGCTATAGTTATCTGAATAACTTTTCATATGTTACGTTCACATACCAGACACTTACCACAGTTCTGTCTGTGCCTCATGTAGCTGAAGGTGTTAGCGTTAGCATACGTCATGTAGCTGAAGGTGTTAGCGTTAGCATACGTCATGTAGCTGAAGGTGTTAGCGTTAGCATACGTCATGTAGCTGAAGGTGTTAGCGTTAGCATACGTCATGTAGCTGAAGGTGTTAGCGTTAGCATACGTCATGTAGCTGAAGGTGTTAGCGTTAGTATACGTACACCTATTCATCATGTTCTCTCATCTGTTATTATTTTAAACTGCATTTCAAGATCAAATGTCTGTTCTTGGTTTTGGATTTTAATAAATAAAGTTCCCCCAAAAATGCAACTTATACTCCAGTGCGACTTATATACGTTTTCTTTCTTCTCCATGATGCATTTTTTGGCTAGTGCGGAAAATACAGTAAATAACACTTCAAAACTCCGTCGTACTGGCAGCAGCAGATATTTGAACTGGACTGACGTGAAAAAAAAGCAGAGGTTGTGCAGGTTTTGAACATTTCTGCTCGTTTTTAGTCCATGACAAACAATTATTTTAGTATTGTCGAGTCAAACTATTATTCCTATTGAAATGTGAGACTTTTGAAATTAATTTTTAACAAAATAAGATTTAAACACTGTGACTGAAGGCTTCTGGGTTGAGAATATTTACAAATAAAGTAAATTATTGATCAAAATCTGAAATAGTTAATTATGTTTTTATTTTTCAATCGATAATAATGCTCTTTGTTATATTAAAAAAAAAAGTTTGAGTTTATAGTTCAGGTTACAACTATCCAAATACGACTACTATTATTTTTTATAGTCAAATTGTCACAATTAGTTGATTAATCGTTGCAGCTCAAGTTTTTCAAGAGATTTTTAAACAATAAAGACACTTGTTTAGGGAAGTCAAGATTATTCAACAAAAAAAACAACAATTGTGACCGTTTTAAAAGCAAAATATATTCTTTTTAATTCAATCTTTACATAAAAAAAATACATCTAAAAACTTCAATAAGTTTTTCATCTGGTTGTTTTGGGACACATTAACTTTCCTCAGTCATTCATAAAGTTAAATTGCATAAAGCCGGTCACAAACTTGAGGACTATTTTTGTGTTAGACAATGGCAGTGAAAGAAAAGTCAAGATTTGAATGCCACACGGCGGAACGTGTTTAAGTGAAGTCAAACACAGAGGTGACGACGGGAGAGAAGGCGGCGGTGGCGGGGGAAGGAAGCTGTGGATTCCTCAGATTCCTCAGTGAAGATAAGAGACTTTAGGTTCTTGGGCAAAAAGGTCACGGTGTTACGCTTTTCATTAGCCAATGAGAACACACACCGCGCCAGGTTTCGGTCAAGAATTGTAAGAACAGTGACGTTTGATTTAGAAAAGAGGTCATTTTTTTATTGTTATGGTTGTAAAATCAGAATTATTGTGAGTAAAATGTGACAAAAACAGCCAGATAAAAAGTATCTTATATTAAGATGTGTTTTTTAAACTGTAGATCACTTAATTTTGCTTCTTAAATGTCACGATTATTGTTTTTCAGTTCTTATATTGTGACCTGAATAATTAGTTATTGATTGATCTAATAATCTTGGCATCCGCAGCATAAAGAAATCAAGTTATAGAAAAAAGAAGCTAAAATTAAATGTCAGTCTCACAATAAGAATAAAAATTAAAAATAATCTGTATTTTATAAGTTAAATAACCTGATGGTAATACAATAAATTAAAAAAAAAAAAAAAATGAAAAAGAAGTTTATTATATTTTTATTAATTTATTGTATTTTACTTTATTTTACTTCATTTATTTAATAGAATGTATATGAGCCACAGCAGAAAAAAGTAAATATACTGTTTACAAGTCATTTTCGGTATAAATTGTTGTCTTTTCCCAATTAAATCTCTTAATCTTATGGATACTTTATAGTTTTAAGAGGTTTTTGCTCGATTACAATCTAATGCAAACATGGTTCCATCACAACATGAATACGATCACGTGAGAAATAAAATCCAATATACTTTAAGATATTATGGGCCGTTAGCCACACCCATTTTGGTCCCACAAACGTTAAAAGATTCATTTCCAGGTAAGCAATAATAACCAGTATCGTTTTAGCATTATCTTGATAACTATACTCTATAATCTAGATAATATTGTGTAAATCTAAGAGAAAAGTGATAAAACATGTCTTTAAATGCAGTATTTTAAGTTGAATTATCAGATTAAGGGGAAATGTCTGTCACAAAAGAGCAAAAATATCACATAAAGTCTTTATTTGAACGTTAAACAAGACTTTTATTCCTCATTTTCTTTGTTTTTGTAGCTTTTTTTTTTTTTTTTTTTTTTAAACATAAAGGATACACTTGATAAAAATACAAAAGAGCACAAATCTCACTCGACGTCCCATTTTGTATCGTTTTAATTATAGACGAAACGCTCTATTTTATTTTTCCACATTATCCTCCACACATTCTTCTCCTCCATTTCTAAGGAGTAACTGTTTAAAAACGCCATCTTCAGAGATTTTGTGTGTCCTTGAACGCACCACCGTTCACTCTGACATGAATGGGGGGTTTTGACACCGGCTGCGATTAAAAAAGAGAAGATTTATGGACGACGTGAAGGAGTGAGAGAAGAGGAGAAGGTCAGAAGAGGAGAAGGTCAGAAGAGGAGAAGGTCAGAAGAGGAGAAGGCCAGAAGAGAAGGCCAGAAGAGGAGAAGGCCAGAAGAGGAGAAGGCCAGAAGAGGAGGAGGTCAGAAGAGGAGAAGGCCAGATGAGGAGAAGGCCAGAAGAGGAGAAGGCCAGAAGAGGAGAAGGCCAGAAGAGGAGAAGGCCAGAAGAGGAGAAGGCCAGAAGAGGAGAAGGCCAGAAGAGGAGAAGGCCAGAAGAGGAGAAGGCCAGAAGAGGAGAAGGCCAGAAGAGGAGGAGGTCAGAAGAGGAGAAGGCCAGATGAGGAGAAGGCCAGAAGAGGAGAAGGCCAGAAGAGGAGAAGGCCAGAAGAGGAGAAGGCCAGAAGAGGAGGAGGCCAGAAGAGGAGGAGGCCAGAAGAGGAGGAGGCCAGAAGAGGAGAAGGCCAGAAGAGGAGAAGGCCAGAAGAGGAGAAGGCCAGATGAGGAGAAGGCCAGAAGAGGAGAAGGCCAGATGAGGAGAAGGCCAGAAGAGGAGAAGGCCAGAAGAGGAGGAGGTCAGAAGAGGAGAAGGCCAGATGAGGAGAAGGCCAGAAGAGGAGGAGGCCAGAAGAGGAGGAGGCCAGAAGAGGAGAAGGCCAGAAGAGGAGAAGGCCAGAAGAGGAGAAGGCCAGAAGAGGAGAAGGCCAGAAGAGGAGAAGGCCAGAAGAGGAGAAGGTCAGAAGAGGAGGAGGCCAGAAGAGGAGAAGGCCAGAAGAGGAGAAGGCCAGAAGAGGAGGAGGCCAGAAGAGGAGAAGGCCAGATGAGGAGAAGGCCAGAAGAGGAGGAGGCCAGAAGAGGAGAAGGCCAGAAGAGGAGGAGGCCAGAAGAGGTGAAGGCCAGAAGAGGAGAAGGCCAGATGAGGAGAAGGTCAGAAGAGGAGAAGGTCAGAAGAGGAGAAGGTCAGAAGAGGAGAAGGTCAGAAGAGGAGGAGGTCAGAAGAGGAGAAGGCCAGATGAGGAGAAGGTCAGAAGAGGAGAAAGTCAGAAGAGGAGGAGGTCAGAAGAGGAGGAGGTCAGAAGAGGAGAAGGCCAGATGAGGAGAAGGTCAGAAGAGGAGAAGGCCAGAAGAGGAGAAGGTCAGAAGAGGAGAAGGTCAGAAGAGGAGAAGGTCAGAAGAGGAGGAGGTCAGAAGAGGAGAAGGTCAGAAGAGGAGAAGGTCAGAAGAGGAGAAGGTCAGAAGAGGAGAAGGTCAGAAGAGGAGGAGGCCAGATGAGGAGAAGGTCAGAAGAGGAGGAGGTCAGAAGAGGAGGAGGTCAGAAGAGGAGAAGGTCAGAAGAGGAGGAGGTCAGAAGAGGAGAAGGTCAGAAGAGGAGAAGGTCAGAAGAGGAGGAGGTCAGAAGAGGAGGAGGTCAGAAGAGGAGGAGGCGAGATGAGGAGAAGGTCAGAAGAGGAGAAAGTCAGAAGAGGAGAAGGTCAGAAGAGGAGAAGGTCAGAAGAGGAGGAGGTCAAACAACTGCCGTTTTCTTGAACAAAAACTCATACTTTTGTAACGTGAACGCAGCTGTCGGCAATAACGTTCCAAAAAAGTGCATCTTTGAACTAAAATGCAGTTAAGTTTTATACATTTTAGACTTAACTCGCTAAAAATCAAACAAATTTTATTCCATTTTATTGTTTAAATAAAAGTTTTTTTCCCAGTATTTGCAAGTGTGATGTCAAACACAAAGAGGAAGTGAAATTATAAACCTAAAAAAAGGGCTATTCTGCAATAAAATTTAGATTTTTTAGCAAAATTTTAAATATATAAAACTTAACTGCATTTTAGTTGAACGATGCGCTTCTTATGGAACGTTACTGTCACCAGCTGCGATCTGTCAAGTTCTTTAACTGAACTGCACTTTAGTTCAATGAGTCGTCCGACCTGTAGGGGGCGCTTTAAGTGCTGCATCACGCAAAAGCACTCAATCTCACGAACGACCTCGCAGAGTACGATGTTAAACTTGTTTATGGAGAGAAGAGGGCGACGCCAGCGGGCGAGTCACGTGTCGGATCTATGGAGAGGCGACCCCATTTACAGTAAAAATGCATAATAGAGAAGAAAAAAACACATTTTCTGTACTACAAGTCGCATCTTTTTTCATAGTTTTGGCTGGGGTGCAACTTATACCTATATTTATACTTATATACTTATACTCCAGTGCGACTTATATATGTCTATCTATATCTATTCTCTATTATGCATTTTTTGGCTGGTGCGACCTATACTCCGGAAAATATGGTATATAAGTCGCACTGGAGTATAAGTCACATTTTTGGGGGAAATGTATTGATAAAATCCAAGACTAAGAACAGACATTTACTCTTGAAATGCAGTTTAAAATAATAACAGATGAGAACATGGTGAATAGGTGTACGTATGCTAAGTGTGTATGTGTGTGTGTGTGTGTGTGTGTGTGTGTCTCTGTGTGTCTCTGTGTGTCTCTGTGTGTCTCTGTGTGTCTCTGTGTGTCTCTGTGTGTCTCTGTGTGTCTCTGTGTGTCTCTGTGTGTCTCTGTGTGTCTCTGTGTGTCTGTCTGCTCACACAAGGACAAACATCTGTGAGTGTGTTTTCCTTTTAGGGGGTCGACGCTCTTCACAGGAAACGTCCCAGACTCCCGTCGACACCCGCCTCTGCCCCCTACGACACGCCCTCCTCCTCCCCCTCTACAAACGCACCCGCCGTCCAATCAGATCGCCCCGATGCAGATGGGCGGGGACACTTGTTTATTGGCGCGTCTCAGCCTAAATAAAAGCAAACAGCTGGGCTCTGGTGAGCAGTGAGTCAGCTTTTATTTTACCGTAAAACACTGTAAACGCGCTCTATCGGCCTCGATGAAGAAAATGTGCTGTACTTTTTGTGATAAAAGTGGTCGTAATTAGCACGATGTAGTAATGCAACGTCCTCTGCAGTGAAGAAAAGACCATTTTAAAAGTTACAAACCCTGTCATTTAGACTGCTACAAACTTGTATTAAATAGAAAAATGTGTGATTATTTTTGCGGTTTAGCAGTTCATAAAATGCGCACTTGAATTTTTAAAATATTTGTTTTAATCCATTTCCAATTGGAAGACTAGAATGCCACTAGAGTTAGAGATCCTCCTGTTTTTCTAATTATGACTTATACTTTTAATTATGCTTTCGATTGTCAGTTTTCATAGTTTTACTTCCGTTAAGTTGCCGTTTGCGAAGAAATGTTGAAAAATGTAAGTTTAAAATGACAGGGAGTGGAGCTGAATCCCTCTGTGATGTCATCAATGTGCGACGTGCCGTTGAAAACACAGACGCTTGACACTTTTCTGAAAAATAATAATCATGACCATTTTAGAAGCAATAATTAAGTATTTTTTTGTTCAATCTATAGCGCGAAATATAGACCTAAATTTAAAATAACTATTTAGCTTTAGTCTTTCAGAAAGTTCCGTTTCATAAAACCAGTCGCAGTTACAGGTCAGAGCACGGGAATAAAAAAAAATTAAGATTTCCCTGCAGTTTGGTTTTGATCGTGACATTTCTTTCTTACAATAATCGTATTTTCCGGACTATAAGTCGCACCAGCCAAAAGAAAAAAGCATAATAGAGAAGAAAAAAACATATAAGTTGCACTGGAGTATGAAGTGAAATCAAGTGTGAAAATAACAAATAATATCACATAAGTCGCTCTGGAGTATAAGTATACAAGTGTAAATATAAGTATAAGTCACACACCGGCCAAAACTATGCGTCTTATAGTCCGGAAAATATGGTAATCGTAACACTACATTTTGATACCGTAACATCCCTAGTTGTGGCGCGTTTCTTTTAACTAATCTGCAAGACGTATTTTATTTTGAAAGTCCGGACTCATTCATACATAAAACTCACACCGATCTGAGCTTATATATCAAATGTGTCCCCTTCTTCTTCTTCTTCTTCTTCTATCATTTCACTTTCTTCTTCTACACCGACTTGATTGCGTGTCCCGTTCCTGATGCCCGTTCCCCCCGGCGACGCCCCGCCCCTCACCTGCAGATGGCTGACGATGCAGAACGGTTCGGGCCGGTGTTCGCCGCAGGTGGAGGTGGACGAGAGCTGGTGGGCGCGGCCGATCAGGAGGTCTCCGGTCGCCGGGTAACAGCTGCCCTCCGTGCACACGTCGCTCATCTCCGGGACCACCGCTTCGGCCGGTTCGAGCTGGGCCCCCGCGCACGCCTGCAGGGCTGTGGGAGGGACAAGGGGGTCAAAGCGGGGTCAAAGCTGGGCGGAACCGGGGTCAGCGACAGGTTTGGACAAGAACGAGACGCACAAGACGGGTTAAAAAAGAAGCAAAAGACAATGTTAGAGAAGCAAAAGACGACGTTAGAGAAGCAAAAGACGACGTTAGAGAAGCAAAAGACGACGTTAAAGAAGCAAAAGACGACGTTAAAGAAGCAAAAGACGACGTTAAAGAAGCAAAAGACGACGTTAAAGAAGCAAAAGACGACGTTAAAGAAGCAAAAGACGACGTTAAAGAAGCAAAAGACGACGTTAAAGAAGCAAAAGACGACGTTAAAGAAGCAAAAGACGACGTTAAAGAAGCAAAAGACGACGTTAAAGAAGCAAAAGACGACGTTAAAGAAGCAAAAGACGACGTTAAAGAAGCAAAAGACGATGAACAAGTGAGCGGTGCAACTAGCGATCGTTTTACTCATCGATTACGCTTTCGATCGTAACGCAAACGTCACGCGATGAAAAGATTTGTATTGAATTTGACCCAGATGAGGTTGAAGCGAAGCCGTTTTGAGGATCCCAAGCGTTTTCATCAAATTACACTCATATTTTCGTGGCATTACGGCTCGATTTCAGTCATAAAACCTGTGTGCTCGGCTTATGGCGTGTTTCAGATTCTACAGATTACGTAACGATTGCCAATTTAGTCGACAATAATTTCAGTTTGCGATAAATCGATTAACTTGTTGCAGCCCTGGAAGTTCATTGGAAATTGGACAGCGCTGCAACTGTTCTGGAGGTTTTGCAAAGTTAGAATATAAAGTATTTGTATGTAATGGGGCTGCACAATGAAAAACTATAAATATACAATAAATACTGCTTACTGTGCACTTCGTGTTCGGAAAATATATGCGATTCTTGTAAAAAATTGAAACGGGCCCAAGAACGGACAATTCCCCAGAACGTATGTGAAATTTGAACAGAATCCTTTGGCGATACTGGTCAGAAAGATCGGCAATACGATATTTTCTTCCCTAAAATCGTGCTGCCCTAATCTCAGCTTTGAAGACATTCGCTCTGTGCGTTCTTATTTTGGATGTCACGATGAATCGATTAAATCGATAATCGCAATTATTCAATATATTTAGTAAGCGGGTCTATTTTAGTTTAGAAGTAAAATTAGAGCGCCCCCTACAGGTCGGACTCCTCATTGAACTAAAATGCAGTTAAGATATATATATTTTGAATTTTGCTAAAACTTAACACAATTCATCACAGAATAGCACATTTTCTAAGTTCATAATTTCACTTCCTTTTTGTAATTGATGACATCAAAATAGGAAATTACCCAGCAAACACTGGGCCAAAACTCATTTAATGTCACAATTAATTAAATTTGACAAATAAAAATATATGAGAGCGACTTTATTTTGTTGAATGAATGTGTAGAGTAAAAAAAAAGTTGTTTCTTTGTGTAAATTCTGCATAAACTTTGACTGGAATGAGTGTGTGATGTCACTTCCTGTCATTTTCTACCAATTTTTCAACATTTTCTCCACAAATACCTGCTCGATTGGTGTAAAACTATCATTTATACGTACAACAAGTATAAACACACCAAATAAAGTCAAAATTTGAACATCTTAAACCTGTCATACGTCACTTTAAGCAATGTCTATTTAATCTGGACCCAAAAAGAATAACTAAATGTACGTTAGTTAAATGTAAGTCCTGTGTCAATAATCGGTATAGCGTGTCGTTTCTTCTCACAATAATCGCAACAAACATTTAATATTGTGACATTCTTAGTTCTTATTTGACTTTTGTTAATCCAGTTTAACCCTGTTCGTTTTGACACAAACCGACAAAGCGTTTCTCTTCTCACTTGCATAACGCCCGTCTTTGTGAAGTATTAGAAAAGCACCAAATGGAGGAACACGTCCAGACCCCACATTGGGACCCCCCACGGCCCCGGCACGCAGACGTTTTCATGTCCAGGTGTCGAAATCCCGCGGCGACCGGCCCGATTGAATTAAACCCCGGTGTGTTTACATTCTGAGCGCCGACTCCGGATCAGATTTCACGACCGCGCTTTGATCCCACCGGCTCAGCTCGGATCAAAAGCTGCAAGTTTAGACAAAACCGATACAAGAACTCGGAGCTTAAAGTGACGCATGACAGGCTTTTACCATTTTCTAATTTTGACTTTATTTGGTGGTAACAAATAAATGATAGTTTTACACCAATCGAGCAGGTATTTGTGGAGAAAATGTTGAAAAATCTGTAGAAAATGACAGGAAGTGACATCACAGGAGGGACACTCATTCCAGTCAAAGTTTATGCAGAATTTACACAAAGAAACTACTTTTTTTTAACTCGCTCACATATATTTTTATTTGTCAAATGAAAAAAAGTGACATTAGATGAGTTTTGGCCCAGTGTTTGCTGGGTAATTTCCTAGTGTGATGTCATCAATTACAAACAGGAAGTGAAATTATAAATCTAAAAAATTTGCTATTCTGTGATAAAAAAAAAAATCATAATTTTTTAGCAAAACTCTAAAATATATTTATCTCAACTACATTTTAGTTTGACAGTTTTACTCAAAAATCCTCATGATCGAATTATTAGTCGGTGATTGAAAATATATCATCAAATTGTTGCCAAATAAATTATTATTAATGATCCAAATAATCCCAAAAGATATAGATGTTTTTTCAATGTTTTCAATTTATTTTTATAGAATCAAGGTTAAATCATTACTTCAACTATATGCAAATGGTAAGTGTCCAAAAAGTGTTTGTGGAGTCAGAAAAATTCACATTAAAAGCAGTTGTAATTTGGTTATTTCCATTTAAAATAACATGTAAATTGATATTAACATGACACTGAGCATTTTATTCAATGCCAAAGTAAACCAAACCATGTACAAAACTTGAATGGGGGGAAAAAACACCTTAAACTTAACAACAAAAATTCTAACTAAAATATTCCCTCCACAAATATTTTCAGTCCCATCTCCTCGTTCCCAAAGCAAGAAAGTATTTGTTTTCTTTAACAGGCATTTTTCACACACGATAAGAACTTAATGGTTTCAGCGTTTGTGCAAAACTCTGGAACTGTTGAATTCTTCAGGATTAAAGTGCCTATGACGGGTTTTTACGATTTTCAAATTTGGACTTTATTTGGTGTATTTGTACCTGTAGTACATATAAATGAGTTTTACACCAATCGAGCAGGTATTTGTGGAGAAAACGTTGAAAGTCTGTAGAGAATTACAGGAAGTGACATCACACTAGGAATATTTATAGTTTATGCATAAACTACACTAAAGAAACCACTTTTTTGACCCTCTAAATATTAATTCAACAAAATAAAGTCACTCGCATATATTTTTATTTATCAAATTTAAATTGGGACATTAGATGAGTTTTCGGTAATTTCCTAAAAATCGGTTGAAAATGACAGGAAGTGACATCACACCAGGGACACTCATTCCAGTCAAAGTTTATGCAGAATTTACACAAAGAAACAACTTTTTTGACGCTCTAAACATTAATTCAACGAAATAAAGTTGCTCTCAAATATTTTCATTTGTCAAATAAAAACAATGAGATGAGTTTTTTTCCCAGTGTTCGCTGAGTAATTTCCTGATGTGTTGTCATTAATTACAAACAGGAAGTGAAATTATAAACTATAAAAATGAGCTATTCTGGGCTAATTTTGTACATAATTTTTCGTTAAATCTGAAATATACAAGATCTTGACTGCATTTTAGTTCAACGAGTCGTCCGACCTGTAGGGGGCGTTTTAAATATGTTCTGCGTTTATTCACGACAGCAAAGACGCAAATGTTTCTTTTTTACGAGACGCTAGAGGCAAAACTCTGGGTCGGTTTGCGCTCAACTTTAAAGCTTTAAGATGGAACCACATCATTGTTTAATCTGCAACAAATTATGTTTTATTGACACGAATCCATAAATTCATATGGAACATCGCGACTTCTCAAAATGGGTTAGTAGCAGCTTCACCATCTTGTACTTGTCTGAATCTTAACGGATCGTACACAAGGATTAGTTTATATCTAACTCTAAGCCAGAGCTATTACACAATTTTTACACCATACTTAAGATCTAGTTTTCTACTGAATTTGTTTTTAAATAAATCTCAAATTCACTGTATTATCACTTTTTTTATATATTATTTTTTGAATTTCTTTCATTTATCTAATAATTCAACTAAATAACCAAGAAAGTTAAACCTGCCTTTACCAAGTTTTCAGATGTATATATATATATACTTTACACATAAAATGCCTCATATTTATACTAAAACATTACATGATCAACACGTGTTATACATGTTTTTCATACGTTTATGCAAGAAAACTTCAAATACAAAAACTTTAAAATTGATCTCTAAATTTGAGATTTTTCCTGTTCACCTGCAGTGTGAAAAAAGTTTGTTTTACACGTTTTTACAACATAAAATTATTTCCACATCTAATAAAACTTTCCAACAACAACATTTTTCATCACGCTCTTTCATTCATCTTAATAATTTGAGTAACTTTCGATTCGTTTCTCGCGTTTTGTTTTGCGTCTTTTACAGCGCAAAAACTACAAGAGCGAACATGAACCGTCTCCTTCCACTTTGTTCAACTTTCCACTTCGCGCGTTTGTAGTTTTACGCCTTAAAGTCATGTTCTTTTGCGCTAATTGATGCGTCTTAATAGTTTGAAATGAAAAACTCACCGAGCAGCAGCGTCAGTCGCAGCAGCCTCATGCCGCCTCTGTCTTCACGGGAAACCGCTGCAAACTAATCCGAAGATGTGCGCCTGTTCCCGGGGGTCAAGTCTGCTAAAGTGTCCGCCTGAACCGCTCCGAGCTCCGCCGCAGACTCCCGGACCTGTGATGCGTGAGGAGGACCGCAAAGACCCGCAAAGACCCCTGAAAAGACCCTGAAAAGACCCCTGAAAGGACCCCCAAGAGCCGCCTGGGCCCGCCCCTTCAGCACGAGAGCGCACATCTGTGAGTCAGACCTTCAGAATAAAACACCTGTGAATCAAGACCTTCAAAATAAAACACCAGTGAATCAAGACCTTCAGAATAAAACACCTGTGAATCAAGAGTCAAGACCATCAGAATAAAACATCTGTGACTCAAGACCATCAGAATAAAACACCTGTGAATCAAGACCTTCAGAATAAAACACCTGTGAATCAAGAGTCAAGACCATCAGAATAAAACATCTGTGACTCAAGACCATCAGAATAAAACACCTGTGAATCAAGACCTTCAAAATAAAACACCAGTGAATCAAGACCTTCAGAATAAAACACCTGTGAATCAAGAGTCAAGACCATCAGAATAAAACATCTGTGACTCAAGACCATCAGAATAAAACACCTGTGAATCAAGACTTTCAGAATTAAAAATCTGTGAATCAAGACCTTCAGAATAAAACACCTGTGAATCAAGAGTCAAGACCTTCAGAATAAAACATCTGTGAATCAAGACCTTCAGAATTAAACAACTGTGAATCAAGACCTTCAGAATAAAACACCTGTGAATCAAAAGTCAAGACCTTCAGAATAAAACATCTGTGAATCAAGACCTTCAGAATTAAACAACTGTGAATCAAGACCTTCAGAGTAAAACACCTGTGAATCAAAAGTCAAGACCTTCAGAATAAAGCACCTGTGAATCAAGAGTCAAGACCTTCAGAATAAAACATTTGTGAATCAAGACCTTCAGAATAAAACATCTGTGACTCAAGACCTTCAGAATAAAACATCTGTGAATCAAGACCTTCAGAATTAAACATCTGTGAATCAAGACCTTCAGAATAAAACACCTGTGAATCAAGACCTTTAGAATTAAACATCTGTGAATCAAGACCTTCAGAATAAATCAACTGTGAATCAAGAGACAAGACCTTCAGAATAAAACATCTGTGAATGAAGACCTTCAGAATAAAACATCTGTGAATCAGACCTTCAGAATAAAACACATGTGAATAAAGAGTCAAGACCTTCAGAGTAAAATATTTGTGAATCAAGACCTTCAGAATTAAACATCTATGAATCAAAACCTTCAGAATAAAACATGTATGAATCTTCATTTTAATGGTAGTTGTACGTCTTCAAAGTATGTATTTTACACTATACTGTGAAAAAAAAAACTAAACTAAACCAACATTTTTAATTTTCCAGTCCATTTTTCTGTGGTTGCCTTCTTCTTCGCGGTTGCCAGGAGTCTGTTCCAAAG
>NW_027316389.1:6373457-6430957 GCF_026437365.1 Eucyclogobius newberryi | reverse complement strand
AGTCTTCTCGTTACCTTAATTAGTTTCTCCTGCCACTTGTTTGTTTCCACCAATCACCTGCTTCTCTGTGTGTATTTAACTTCTGTCTCCCCTTTTGTTCTGGGTCTGTTCGTCACTTCATGTCTGTCCTGCTTGTAACTCCTGCCCTGCCCCGCAGGAGGAGTTATTATTCAAAAGGGAGGGAGGGGTGACTCCGTGTGGGGTTTAGGGCGGGGTCGTGGGGCGGTGTTGTAACAGGATTTTTTACTTGTCCTGACATTGACATGAGGTATGTTTGTACCAAGTTTCATAAGTCTGCGATTAAAAAGGCCTGTCATTGCTGTAATGTATTTTGAAATTTGAGGTGGTGCTGGTGAGTAATTTTGCCACATAATTTCATTTTTTTTACACCAAAAAAACATTTTTCACAGATCTTGAATGCAGGTTATACAAAAATCACGTTAACTCATGTATTTTGTTGGCAAAAATCAGTTTCCAAATTTCCATGCATTTCTATGGCCAATTTTTACTGTTGCCATGGTAACACTGTATGAAAAAGATGGTCTCATTGTCTCTTTTAATCAGTACATTAAGGAGAATGTGTGTACCAAAATTCAAAAGTTTTCACCCATAAAGTTGTATTGGACTTTGCGGGGGCGCAATTGAGCCATTTTATGAATTTTGGGTCCAAAAATATCACGTTTTTGTTAACGTTCAGGGAGACAAAATTGGGAAATTTGTGGGAGAAAAATACAAATAACGGCAACTGTTTGTTCAGCCATTATTTTGTTTCTATTTGGACTCAAGCCAGAGTCACGTGACTTTGTCACATTGTGCCCAATGCAAATGAACCATTTGTCATTTTTTCAGTTGTGTACGAGAAATACATATAGTCTTTTAGGACATTTTTCGAGAGCCATTTTATTAGCTAGCCACTACATTTACATATCGTTGCGTTCAGCTTGGAAATTTTCACAAATGCACCAGTAAAATTGTCCCAAATATTATTTTTTAGAAATGTGGATATTTTATTTTACAAAAAATAGCAGTTTAATCTAAAATTCTCTTTGACCCGAAGGCATATCAGCTTCAAACTGATAACATTTCATTGCTCATGGGTTTTACGTCTTTTGGGCAAATTTGAAGTGTTTTCAGTGAAAACTGTTGGAGAAGATGCCAAAAGTACGGCGAGGTGCACTTTTGTCAGCGCAGTGATGGCCGACTTCCTGTGTGATGGAATGATCCATTTTTGAGGTGGCGCTACTGAGCCGTCGTTCAGTCTTTTTCACAGGGTCGTCACTCAAAATTAGAGCACACTGAGTTCCAATTTTCGAGATCACTCACGGGCATATTCGTCTGTCTTTACTACTCGATTTTTACGTTTTTCCAGGCCCTGGATACAATTTGAATAAGTCCCCTCGGATCAGGCCATCAAAACAAACGTGAAGAGCTGGCCCCTGTCCAGGGTGTGCCCCACCTAAGGCCCAAAGTCACTGGGATAGGCTCCCGAACGGGAACAAGTGATAGATTAACCTAATAATCTTGACATCTCTAATCGAAGCTCGTGGAGGACAAATCAACAGAAGAACCACAGATGCACTCGGCTGAAGAATGAAAGAAACGAGGAAAACTTTATCGACCACAAACAATGACAAGAGACAAACAGTTTAAACATTTAAGCGACAGCAGCTGAGAGTGAGAGTCACGTTAGCACCAGGGTTACGTAGCTTATGATTGTAACTCGTTTAGCGTCAGAGCATAGTCGCCAAAGTAAAAAAACAAAACAAACAGAAATAAACACTTTACACTTATAAACATGGCAGAAACTGATACACCGCCTGACCAAAAAGAAAAGACCCCACTTAAATTCAACTATGTGATAATTGTCTTTCAGCTGCAACACGGTATTTAAAGCCGACACATTTCTGAAACGACCTCGTGGAAAGACGAATCCCGTGGTCGTGGTCATGGATGAGATATCAGCGTGTTTATTTTACCACGAAATATCAGAGCATGTGTTTTTTTTTCTGTTTCGACTCTTTTGTTTCGGTCAGACGGTGTAGAATGAGACAAAAACTTAAAAACAAATCTTAATACACGTAAAAATATGTCCGACAAACTAACATTACTCGAGATCAAATGGATATTGGTTTCCACTTTTGCGTCAAAGTAAGACGTTTTGAGGTTTTGGTTGTGTAACATCAGAGAAAACAATAATAGCATCTGAGAAATAATAGCAATAACTGATGACGTGTGTTTGTTAATTAGTGGATTTTTAGAACAGGAAGACAATTACAAAGAATTTTAAAATAACAATTTAAATCTTTAACTTTTCATTTTTGCTTTTACTGCATTCGTTTACCGTATTTTCCGGACTATAAGTTGCACCTTTTTTCATAGTTTTGGCTTGGGTGCAACTTATACATATATTTATACTTATATTATATACTTATACTCCAGTGCGACTTATGTATGTTTTTTTCTTCTCTAATATGCATGTTTTGGCTGGTGCGACTTATACTCAGGAAAATACGATACTTTTTTCTGTTCTTTTTTCTTTCCTTGGTCAAAATCTCCACCGTTCTTTTTCGTGCATATTTGTTCCTGTTGAGATTTGTCCCTATTGAAAACGGCCTCGCACGTATATTCAGAAGTACTTGTACGTTTACTGCAGTAACTTAAGTCCGTGGCGTCGCGGGCCGGAGCTTCACGGGCACTTGACGTACTCCTCGGCGCGGCGGCTGATGACGTCTCGGAGCGACTCTGCCCGTTTCAGGAGCTCGTCCACTTCCGCGACTCTGTCCTGCCCGCGTTGATCCAGCGCCCGGATCCACCGCTCCAGATCTGAAACACCCCAAAACAGCACCACTTTAGAACAAACAGCACCCGCAGCACCCGAGTGAAGGTTTCACTTTAGAACAAACAGCACCCGCAGCACCCGGGTGAAGGCTTCACTTTAGAACAAACAGCACCCGCAGCACCCGAGTGAAGGTTTCACTTTAGAACAAACAGCACCCGCAGCACCCGGGTGAAGGCTTCACTTTAGAACAAACAGCACCCGCAGCACCCGAGTGAAGGTTTCACTTTAGAACAAACAGCACCCGCAGCACCCGGGTGAAGGCTTCACTTTAGAACAAACAGCACCCGCAGCACCCGGGTGAAGGCTTCACTTTAGAACAAACAGCACCCGCAGCACCCGGGTGAAGGTTTCACTTTAGAACAAGAGCCGGGTCACGTCGGTCCAAAATCTACATAAACTATGAGTAGCCCTAGTGTGATGTCACTTCCTGTAATTTTCGACAGATTTTAAAAAATGTCTCCACAAATACCTACTCGATTGATGTAAAACTATAATTTATACGTACAACAAATATAAATGCACAAAATAAAGTCAAAATGAGAAAGGTGAGGGGGGATGGTGACGTGTGCCTGTGGTTATGACGCGGTCCTGTGAACACCGCCCGTCAGTTTGGAGATTGGAGGAAAGGAGATAGTTTGTAATATCGCTAAACACTGCGGGAATCAATCAAACAAACACTCTGGACATATATGAAGCACAAATAGCAATGTAAGAAGGTTAAAAGCTCTGAAAAGTCGATTTTGCATGTTATGGGACCTTTAAATAATGCATCTAGAATACAGAAAGCATCTCATCACTTTATCTCCGGGGCATTAAACATAAGAATCCCAGACTTAAATCAGGCCTAACTTTACCTTCTATCTGCAGCAGTTTGTCCTCCACCTCCTTCTTCAGCACCTCCGCCTCCTTCTTCATCTCCACCAGCCGCTCGGCCGCTTCACCGTCCTGCGTTTGGTTCAACTTTTTATCTTTCAGGAGGTCAAACTTATCCACGACGTCCTTCAGATCCTAAAATATAATTACAAAATGAGTAGAGAGTAGTTTTAGTTTTTTTTCTTAGTTTTGGCGACTTATACTCCAGAGTGACTTATATATTATTCGTTATTTTCACACTGACAACCACAAGAGGGCGCTCTAGGCTCTAAGCGACGCAGAAGAAGAATCAGCACTTCTTCTTCCTCTGGAGTTTGTGGAGTTGTTTAGAAGTGACACAGAGGAAGAAGAATTCAATGGATTTAGTGATTTGGGGTAAAACTGATGCTTTGGTAAACTTGTTAGCATGTTCTTTATGCTATAGTTATCTGAATAAATTTCCCCAAAAATGCAACTTATAACTTATACAACTTTTTTTTTTTTTTTTCTGGTGCGACTTATAGTCCGGAAAATACGGTCATTTTCAAGGTTTTGTCCCCATTTTTTCTCCCCAACAAACTTTTCTAACTTTCTCTACCAAAACCCACTACTGGACGAATGAGGGATTGCATCCAAGTTTCGTTTTGTTTGTTTGTTTTACCGGCAGAGCGTCGAGGGCGTCGCCGAGAGCAGACTCCGCCTCCTCCGTCGCCTCCTCGGCCAGCTCTCTGTTTTGCTCCGTTTTGTTTTTCACGGCTTCGATCTCGTCTTTCAAATCGCCGAGTCGCCGCTCCGTCGCCTTCGCCTCCACCTCGTCCAATTTATCGTTCATCTGCAATGAACGCGGCAGATGGAGTTCGGTTAAAGCGCCCCCTACAGGACGGACGACTCGTTGAAATAAAATGCAGTTAGAATAAATGTATTTTGAATTGAAAATTATGAAAATGTTATCCCAGAATAGCATTTTTTTTTTAGGTTTATCTCGTCACTTCCTGTTTGTAGTTGATGACATCACAATAGGAAATGACAATGGGCAAAAACTCATCTAATGTCACAATTTTTTTAAATTTGCCAAATAAAAATGTATGAGAGCAACTTTATTTTGTTGAATTAATAAAAAAGCGTCAAAATAAATTTTACATAAACTTTGACTGGAATGAGTGTTCCTGGTGTGATGTCACTTCCTGTCATTTTACTACAGATTTTTCAACGTTTTCTCCACAAATACCTGCTCAATTGGTGTAAAACTATCATTTATATGTACAACAAGTATAAACACACTAAATAAAGTCAAAATTAGAACATCGTAAAACCCTGTCATACGCGCCTTTGAGCAACGTTCTGGATCAACACTGAGGCCGCGACGAAAACAAAAAAACACCATTTGTCTGGACTACTTCATGCGTTGCCATGGTTTCCTGAGCGTACCTCTTGCAGCTGGTCCCGGATCGTGTCCCGGTCTAGGCTGGCGGCGTCCAAATCGTCGTTGGCCTTGTCCTGGGCCTTTTCCGCGGCGTAAATGTCCTTCTGGATGTCCGACACGTCTATGCCTTTGGTCCGAGCTCTGAGAAACGTCAAGTAAAACCACCGCGGATGAATCTATCTCTACAAACACCAAACCGACAGCGTGAAGAAGACGAGATGTTGACCGATTCTAGCAGTCGACTGTAGGGCATTCGACTGAAATAAGGATTAGTTGCAGCCCTGGTTGACAATTTAGACAATTATTTATGCGATTGAGAATTTTGAAAAGACATTTTTCACTGACTTGAGCTCCAGAGCCCGTTCCTTCAGCTCCTCTGCGGCTCTGGCCTGATCCTGCAGCTTCTTCAGGTCCTTGCCCGAGTTCTGGGCGTTGTTCATGAGTTCCGCGAGCTCCTGGATCATGGCTCGGATCTGGTCCGGGGTCCGAGGCAGGTTTATGTTCAGGACGGCTCGAGCCATTTTCTCGATGTCCTCCGCGGGAAGCAGATTGTCTACGGAGAAGAGGGAACGGTCCACAACTGTAACTCTAATTTGATCTCATTTTGTTACGCTATATAAATACACTGTAATAATAATAAAATAATAATTAAAAAATAAATAAAAATAAATAAAAAAATAAATACAAATAAATACAAATAAATACAAATAAATAAAAATAAAATTAGATGAAATAAATAAATAAAATAATACTTGAACTTGATGTCTAGCTGCATGAAGTTTTTGTTTGAATTGTTTTTTGAATTGTTTTTTAATCTTTGTGTGTGTGTGTGTGTCTGTGTGTGTGTATGTATTTTTTTTCTTTCCTTTAATTAAAAAAAACAAAAAACAAAAAAAAGTGAGATTGAGGTGATTCCTTTCACTCCAGCTCTGCGTTAAGTAAAAAAGAAAAAAGAATCCTCACCGAGCAGATAATCCTTGACTTTCTTGATGAGTTCTTTGACTTGGTCCTTGTCCTTCTCAAAGGAGTCTTTCATGGAAATGATCCGGTCCTGGCGGTCTTTGGACTGGACCTTAGTCGTCTGATTCACTCTCTCCATCTGAAAAAACACCACAATATTTTCAACTTTGTCCCGTGAATGTGGAATTTGATTATCAGGGTCGCAAAATGTTGGGAGTTTTCAAAGTTGGGAAGATGCCATCAGGAATCTTTAATAATATTAATAAATCAGTTTTATACAACACTCAAAAGACGCTTTACATGCAAAAAAAAGAGACGGACACAGCAACATTAAACAGCCAAATTAAAGAAAGGCTAGTTTGAACAGGTGAATTTTAAGTTTTGTAATGAGTCCGAGTTTCTAATGGGTATGTGTCATTTATGGGAGTTAACGAGTATAAATGAGAATAAAAAGGGAATGCTGAAGGTTGTCTCTTAACACGGTGTGATGTACAGAATCATAACAACCTGAATTTATCACCAAAAAAAACCAACAAGCAATAATGTATAATTTGCCCTATGAATGTGATTTCTTTTTTCAGCATCAATCAGGGTTGCAAAATGTTGGAAATTTTCAAAGGTGGAAAATGTCTGAAAAGGACTGCACACAAATTAAACTAGGACTAGATTTGAGCCAATCAGGTGTAAGCCAGGACAAACCCAGAATCAGAACTGGTCTAAAGCAGATTTAAACAAGGATTAAACAAGACCAAACCAGGTATAAACTAGTGCTAAACCAGAATAAACCAGTATACAAGATTTTTCAACATTTAAAAGATGGGTTGGGGGCCGGATTAAATCACTTGGAGGGCCTGATTTGGCCCCAGGGCCTTATGTTGAATAGCCCTGTTTTAATGGGTATGGGGATTTTTTGAGATTTAACAAGAATAAATTAGAATGAAAAGGGAATTAACAGTCCTGAAGGTTGTGTCTTAACAGGAAGTGATGTGCAGCACCATAACAACCTGAATTAAAAAATAAAATAGAATAAAAAGTAAATAATAACGTAAACCGACCTCGTCCTTGGCCTGCTGTATCTTCAGCGGCAGCGCGTTGATGGCGTCCCGCGTGCTTTGGGCCGTCTCCAAGGCTTTTTGGCTCAGGGAAACGATGCCGTCACAGTCCGGACCCCCGCACTTTCGGCCGAACAGCCAGGTCTGACACAGCGCCCCCCCGCAGCCCGAGCAGTCCCGACCCGAGCCGCCGCAGACCTGCCGCAGAGAGAGACGCCAAAACCGGGACGTGAGTCGGGACGAAACGCCAGCTCGTGACCTGAAAACGCCAGCTCGTGACCTGAAAACGCCAGCTCGTGACCTGAAAACGCCAGCTCGTGACCTCAAAATGCCAGCTCGTGACCTGAAAACGCCAGCTCGTGACCTCAAAATGCCAGCTCGTGACCTGAAAACGCCAGCTCGTGACCTGAAAACGCCAGCTCGTGACCTAAAAACGCCAGCTCGTGACCTCAAAACGCCAGCTCGTGACCTGAAAACGCCAGCTCGTGACCTAAAAACGCCAGCTCGTGACCTCAAAACGCCAGCTCGTGACCTCAAAACGCCAGCTCGTGACCTGAAAACGCCAGCTCGTGACCTCAAAACGCCAGCTCGTGACCTCAAAACGCCAGCTCGTGACCTGAAAACGCCAGCTCGTGACCTGAAAACGCCAGCTCGTGACCTCAAAACGCCAGCTCGTGACCTCAAAATGCCAGCTCGTGACCTGAAAACGCCAGCTCGTGACCTCAAAACGCCAGCTCGTGACCTCAAAACGCCAGCTCGTGACCTGAAAACGCCAGCTCGTGACCTGAAAACGCCAGCTCGTGACCTCAAAACGCCAGCTCGTGACCTCAAAACGCCAGCTCGTGACCTCAAAACGCCAGCTCGTGACCTGAAAACGCCAGCTCGTGACCTGAAAACGCCAGCTCGTGACCTCAAACCCCCCGTCGGGCCTCACCTGCTTGTTGAGGTCGACGACGTTCAGGGCTTTGACCTTGTCCTCCAGGGGCCCCACTGCTTGCCCGCCGCACGTGTCCAGTTTGCGCTTGGCCTTGCGTCGCGTGTCCGCCGAGTCCTCCGCCGCGTCGGAGGCGTTTTTCACTCGTGAATCCGCGGCCTGGAACGACTTGAAGCTCTTCTTTATGTTCTCCAATAGATCTACAGTGGAACAGGGGAAAACAACATGTATAAGGCAAGGCAAGTTTATTTGTAGAACACATTTCATACACAAGGCAATTCAAAGTGCTTCACACGACAGGAAAAATGCATTAATATCACACAGAAATGACAGAAACAGAAATACAATAAAATTAACTAAATGCATTTTTTCTTTTTTAAATAAGAAAAAAATAAATAAAAATAATATATATATATATATATATATATATATATATATAATGCCGTGGCTGCAGAGCCGCAGCGAGGTAACCCTAACCCTAACCCTAACCTTAACCCGGCGCGTTCTAAAACGGCGCGGGCAAATAGCGCAGCAGTTTCAGGAGCCGCGGCACAAAATAACATGGCAGTTTCGGCCCCGTGCCGCGGCTCTGTAGACACTCCCATTTATTTATTTATTTATATATATATATATATATATATATATATATATATATATATATATATATATATATATACATCCATTTTCTACCGCTTGTTCCCTTTCGGGGTCACGGGTGACTGGAGCCTATCCCTGTAAATAAATAATAAACAAATAAAAAAAATAAAAAAAGCCTTATTAAACTTTCAAATAAGACTATAAGGTGATATTATTGCGCTTTAATGATGGATTTTAAAGACATTTCCCATTAATTAAACACATGTAAAGGGCATGTTTTAACACATTTCTGTTTTTCTAAATCACTTTTAACATGAAACAATCCCAGAATTACATGACACAAAATAAGCAGGAAATTGTGATCACGTTTAAAGTATCATAATATTCTCACAATGGTTTAATGTCAAAAAAATATGAATTAATTAATTGGAAAATGGACAAATTTGACCGACTTTGGACTAAACAGGATTTTGATTTGATTGTGCCATGATTTTTTTTCAGTCTGGACAAAATGTTGCTCTGTGGTCGTGGTCTGTGTCCGTTTGATGCATGATGTCTGACCTTTGAAAATAAAAAAATATAAAAATTACGTGAAATAAATCCCAAAATGACCCCTTTATTACGACCCACCTGACCAATCCACCTGTAGAGCACTGAGACCTTTGACTAATTTGAATTTCCCAATAAACTGCCCCTGACTTGACCGCTCTAGTTTCGGCCGTTCCCCTTAAAGCGCGAGACAAAAGCGCCCTCTGCTGGGTAAAACGGCTCACAGCGGTCACAGTGGCTCGTGGGCGTCTGCGTTCACCTTCTGCGTCCTCCTCGTCCTCGTCGTTTTCCACTTTGTTCCGGAGGCGGGACAGCAGGTTCTTGAACTGGAAGTCGATGTTGTCGATCTCGGTGTTCAGAAGCGGCGTCGGGTCGAGCAGGATGCAGTGCGGGTCGATGCTGTTTTTCAGCTTCCTGAAAAGAGAAACGTGCTCGATATGGTCAGCGTCGGTTTGTATTTGCTGCACCTAAAAGCTTGATTTGGTTAGTATTACATATTTACATCCATAAATCTCTTTGCTCTTGCTCCAGGCCTCCAATTGAATAATTATTAATATGGTGTTTTCCGGAGTATAAGTTGCACCAGCCAAAAATGCATAATAGAGAAGAAAAAAAACATATATAAGTCGCATTTTTGGGGGAATGTATTTGATCAAATCCAAGACAAAGAACAGACATTTCATCTTGAAATGCAGTTTAAAATAATAACAGATGATAGAACTTGGTGAATAGGTGTACGTATGCTAACGCTAACACCTTCAGCTACATGACGTATGCTAACGCTAACACCTTCAGCTACATGACGTATGCTAACGCTAACACCTTCAGCTACATGACGTATGCTAACGCTAACACCTTCAGCTACATGACGTATGCTAACGCTAACACCTTCATCTACATGACGTATGCTAACGCTAACACCTTCAGCTACATGACGTATGCTAACGCTAACACCTTCAGCTACATGACGTATGCTAACGCTAACACCTTCAGCTACATGACGTATGCTAACGCTAACACCTTCAGCTACATGACGTATGCTAACGCTAACACCTTCAGCTACATGACGTATGCTAACGCTAACACCTTCATCTACATGACGTATGCTAACGCTAACACCTTCAGCTACATGACGTATGCTAACGCTAACACCTTCAGCTACATGACGTATGCTAACGCTAACACCTTCAGCTACATGACGTATGCTAACGCTAACACCTTCAGCTACATGACGTATGCTAACGCTAACACCTTCAGCTACATGACGTATGCTAACGCTAACACCTTCAGCTACATGACGTATGCTAACGCTAACACCTTCATCTACATGACGTATGCTAACGCTAACACCTTCAGCTACATGACGTATGCTAACGCTAACACCTTCAGCTACATGACGTATGCTAACGCTAACACCTTCAGCTACATGACGTATGCTAACGCTAACACCTTCAGCTACATGACGTATGCTAACGCTAACACCTTCAGCTACATGACGTATGCTAACGATAACACCTTCATCTACATGACGTATGCTAACGCTAACACCTTCAGCTACATGACGTATGCTAACGCTAACACCTTCAGCTACATGAGGCACAGACAGAACTGTGGTAAGTGTCTGGTATGTTAACGTAACATATGAACAGTTCTTCAGATAACTATAGCATAAAGAACATGCTAACAAGTTTAGCAAAGCATCAGTTTTACCCCAAATCACTAAATCCACTGAATTCTTCTTCCTCTGTGTCACTTCTAAACAACTCCACAAACTCCAGAGGAAGAGGAAGTGCAGATTCTTCTTCTGCGTCGCTTAGAGCCTAGAGCGCCCTCTTGTGGTGGTCAGTGTGAAAATAACTAATAATATCACATATAAGTCGCTTCGGGTATAAGTAAATAAGTAAAAATATAAGTATAAGTCGCACCCGGGCAAAACTATGAAAAAAGGTGAGACATAAATTCCTGAAAATATGGTATTTGTGCTTTAAAATCTCACTACGTGCACTCACAGGATCTTCCGAAACAGCGCCTCCACCTGGCTGACGCGGGGAGAACTCGGTCGCGTCGCGTTCCCCCTCAGCTTGTCCAGGTCCAGGACGAGGCTCCGCAGCCGCTCTTGGTGCCTCGGGGCCCCGGGACGGCGCTCGTCGGGCGGGCGAGGGATGAAGGTTCTCATGGTCAGCGCGGCTCGCTCCACGTCCGCCACGTGGTGCCCCCAGTGTTTGGCGCAGGCGTGGCACTCGGCGCACTCGGGAAAGTGGGTGTCGTGGCCGGGGGCGCACTCGTCACAGAAAATGCCCGTCACGCCCTCGCGGCAGTTGCACTCGCCGGTCTCAGAGTCGCAGGAGGGTCGCCGCGTGCCCTCCAGGTTACAGTCGCACGCTGCAAAACATCATGTTCACATTTTCAAGATGTACAATATGGAATTTACACAAAGTTCTGGGCCTGAAATGAGAAATACCATCTGCCTAATATCTTCATAGCGAAAACAAACAACGCTTCAGAAAATATAAACCAGGGCGGCAACTAACGATCATTTTGCTGATCGATTAGCATAGCGATTATTCAGAATCAGAATCAGAAAGGGTTTATTTCCATTGTCGATGAACAGAATTCACAAACATAGTAACTTTTATTGGTGATTTGGTGCAACATAAAACAATGAACAATGAATAAGTCAAAAAGAGTTTTTTTTTTTTAATCTGCCATGGGATAGAAATAACAATAAGCTGTAAGATGAAAAATAGGAATCACAATTAAAAATAGGCTTAATATGTAGACAAATTTACAGTGGAATTTACATATTTACATAGAGATAAAAACAATAAATAGAAAGCGAAGTGCATGTAAATATAAGATTTGTGCTCAATTTGACCCAGATGAAGTTAAGACGTCGCTGCTTGAGATTGTGATCGTCCTGATGGAGTTTTATTGCAAATAAAATAGTTTTTTTGATCAAAAAGGCCAAAAGTCCAAGCGTCTTGTTTCATTTTGACGTAGTTCCTGCTTTAAAACATCTCTTCTCACACCACGTGTTTTGGAGTCTGTTTATAGTCCAAATAACCATCATTCGATTAGTAAATTTGTTGACAATTATCTCAATAATCGATTAGTTGCGATTAATCGGTGAACTTGTCCCGGCCCTAAAATAAACAATAAACTACTACATTGAAACTACTTTATGCCTTTGACACATTCCAGTAAACCATTCTCTGCAATAAATAAAATACAATAAATACAATAAATGCAATAAATAGAATAATATAAATGTGATGAATAAAATAAATACGATGAATAAATAAAATAAATAAATCAAATGATAATTGGTACCTACAGTTTTATGATGACTCAGTGAAGTTACTTAATCAACACTTTACAGTTCAAATCTTATCTTTTAATACCACAAAAACAGTAAACATTTCCGCTCTAGTGGAAAGAAAACTACTGAGCCCCAAAAACACTGTCACATCTATAAACGACTGAACAACAGGTTGTGTGGTAATTATCGTGAGATTCTGTCGTCACATTAACCAATTCCCACTTAATATATTAATAGTAGAGTTGTCACGATAGTAAAATGTCCATTCCAATCATTCAAACTCATATGAATGATTAGAAATATACAATCAATATACTTTAAATATGTAATAAATGTATGTTTGTGATGAGGGCGACTCACAGACGCACTGCAGGCCGGGGTTTCCAAAGTGATTTTCTCCACATTCGTCACATTTCCTCCCGCCGTACTCGGGCTGGCACGGGCACTGACCGGTCGCCTGGAAACAACACGACACACTGACCACAGGAGTTCAGCTCTGACGTCAAACCTGAACCCGAGCGTGACAGACGGCAGAGTTTTTGTGGTACAAATGCTCATGGAGCACATCCGATGTTACAATGTGTGACATCGGATGTGAATGCTCGTGGTTTTAAGTCTTTTTTAGATTAAAATAAGCAACTGTTCTGATTTTCTAGTGTTGAAAATGTCAGTTAGTTTACTTTTCTATCACCAAAGAGACCAAAAATACGATTTGGTAGCCTCAAAACTGTATTAAAGCTTCACAAAGGTGTGTTTTATGGTACAATACGTAAAAACTATAGTGTGGTAGTTTCTTCAGCTTCAGTTTTTAATTGAGGGTCATTTGAGTAGTTAATCCCCCAAATTGGACTCAAAGTGGATCGACAGCTACAGCACATTAACTTTAAAAGATATATCCAGTAAACCATTGTCTGCAATAAATACAAATTAAAAAACAAAATAAAATAAATAAAATAAATAAAATAAATAAAATAAATAAAATAAATAAAATAAATAAAATAAATAAAATAAATAAAATAAATAAATACAATTAAATAAAATTAAATGAATTAAATAAAACAATTAAAATAAGAAGAAGAAAATAAAAACGTTAAAAATAATAACAAATAAATAGCAGAATGAATTACTTTTTAATTGGTACCTACAGATTTATGATGACTCACTGAAGTTACAACATTCTACAGTTCTTTTTATCTCAAAAATAGCAAACATTTCCGCCCTAGTGCAGAGAAAAGGCAAAAAACGACAACCACTGAGCCCCCCAAAAACAGCGTCACATCTATAAACGACTGAACGCCGGCCCCCTCACCTTGTCACAGGCGTTGGACGGAGCGGGCCCCTCACCTTGTCACAGGCGTTGGACGGAGCGGGCCCCTCACCTTGTCACAGGCGTTGGACGGAGCGGGCCCCTCACCTTGTCACAGGCGTTGGACGGAGCGGGCCCCTCACCTTGTCACAGGCGTTGGACGGAGCGGGCCCCTCACCTTGTCACAGGCGTTGGACGGAGCGGGCCCCTCACCTTGTCACAGGCGTTGGACAGAGCGGGCCCCTCACCTTGTCACTGGCGTTGGACAGAGCGGGCCCCTCACCTTGTCACAGGCGTTGGACAGAGCGGCCCCCTCACCTTGTCACAGGCGTTGGACAGAGCGGCCCCCTCACCTTGTCACAGGCGTTGGACAGAGCGGGCCCCTCACCTTGTCACAGGCGTTGGACGGAGCGGCCCCCTCACCTTGTCACAGGCGTTGGACAGAGCGGGCCCCTCACCTTGTCACAGGCGTTGGAAAGAGCGGGCCCCTCACCTTGTCACAGGCGTTGGACGGAGCGGCCCCCTCACCTTGTCACAGGCGTTGGACGGAGCGGCCCCTCACCTTGTCACAGGCGTTGGACGGAGCGGCCCCCTCACCTTGTCACAGGCGTTGGACGGAGCGGCACCCTCACCTTGTCACAGGCGTTGGACAGAGCGGGCCCCTCACCTTGTCACAGGCGTTGGACAGAGCGGGCCCCTCACCTTGTCACAGGCGTTGGACGGAGCGGCCCCCTCACCTTGTCACAGGCGTTGGACGGAGCGGCACCCTCACCTTGTCACAGGCGTTGGACAGAGCGGGCCCCTCACCTTGTCACAGGCGTTGGACGGAGCGGCACCCTCACCTTGTCACAGGCGTTGGACGGAGCGGGCCCCTCACCTTGTCACAGGCGTTGGACGGAGCGGCCCCCTCACCTTGTCACAGGCGTTGGACAGAGCGGCCCCCTCACCTTGTCACAGGCGTTGGACAGAGCGGGCCCCTCACCTTGTCACAGGCGTTGGACGGAGCGGCCCCCTCACCTTGTCACAGGCGTTGGACGGAGCGGGCCCCTCACCTTGTCACAGGCGTTGGACGGAGCGGGCCCCTCACCTTGTCACAGGCGTTGGACGGAGCGGCCCCCTCACCTTGTCACAGGCGTTGGACGGAGCGGCCCCCTCACCTTGTCACAGGCGTTGGACGGAGCGGGCCCCTCACCTTGTCACAGGCGTTGGACGGAGCGGGCCCCTCACCTTGTCACAGGCGTTGGACGGAGCGGGCCCCTCACCTTGTCACAGGCGTTGGACGGAGCGGCCCCCTCACCTTGTCACAGGCGTTGGACGGAGCGGCCCCCTCACCTTGTCACAGGCGTTGGACGGAGCGGGCCCCTCACCTTGTCACAGGCGTTGGACAGAGCGGGCCCCTCACCTTGTCACAGGCGTTGGACAGAGCGGCCCCCTCACCTTGTCACAGGCGTTGGACAGAGCGGGCCCCTCACCTTGTCACAGGCGTTGGACAGAGCGGGCCCCTCACCTTGTCACAGGCGTTGGACAGAGCGGGCCCCTCACCTTGTCACAGGCGTTGGACGGAGCGGGCCCCTCACCTTGTCACAGGCGTTGGACAGAGCTGCCCCCTCACCTTGTCACAGGCGTTGGACGGAGCGGCCCCCTCACCTTGTCACAGGCGTTGGACGGAGCGGCCCCCTCACCTTGTCACAGGCGTTGGACAGAGCGGCCCCCTCACCTTGTCACAGGCGTTGGACAGAGCGCCCTCACCTTGTCACAGGCGTTGGACAGGAGCGGGCCCCTCACCTTGTCACAGGCGTTGGACAGAGCGGGCCCCCTCACCTTGTCACAGGCGTTGGACGGAGCGGGCCCCCTCACCTTGTCACAGGCGTTGGACGGAGCGGGCCCCTCACCTTGTCACAGGCGTTGGACGGAGCGGCCCCTCACCTTGTCACAGGCGTTGGACAGAGCGGGCCCCTCACCTTGTCACAGGCGTTGGACAGAGCGGGCCCCTCACCTTGTCACAGGCGTTGGACGGAGCGGGCCCCTCACCTTGTCACAGGCGTTGGACGGAGCGGGCCCCCTCACCTTGTCACAGGCGTTGGACAGAGCGGCCCCCTCACCTTGTCACAGGCGTTGGACGGAGCGGGCCCCCTCACCTTGTCACAGGCGTTGGACGGAGCGGGCCCCTCACCTTGTCACAGGCGTTGGACGGAGCGGGCCCCTCACCTTGTCACAGGCGTTGGACGGAGCGGGCCCCCTCACCTTGTCACAGGCGTTGGACGGAGCGGCCCCTCACCTTGTCACAGGCGTTGGACGGAGCGGCCCCCTCACCTTGTCACAGGCGTTGGACGGAGCGGGCCCCCTCACCTTGTCACAGGCGTTGGACGGAGCGGGCCCCCTCACCTTGTCACAGGCGTTGGACGGAGCGGGCCCCTCACCTTGTCACAGGCGTTGGACAGAGCGGCCCCCTCACCTTGTCACAGGCGTTGGACGGAGCGGGCCCCTCACCTTGTCACAGGCGTTGGACGGAGCGGCCCCCTCACCTTGTCACAGGCGTTGGACGGAGCGGGCCCCTCACCTTGTCACAGGCGTTGGACGGAGCGGCCCCCTCACCTTGTCACAGGCGTTGACGGAGCGGGCCCCTCACCTTGTCACAGGCGTTGGACGGAGCGGGCCCCTCACCTTGTCACAGGCGTTGGACGGAGCGGGCCCCTCACCTTGTCACAGGCGTTGGACGGAGCGGGCCCCTCACCTTGTCACAGGCGTTGGACGGAGCGGGCCCCTCACCTTGTCACAGGCGTTGGACGGAGCGGCCCCCTCACCTTGTCACAGGCGTTGGACAGAGCGGGCCCCTCACCTTGTCACAGGCGTTGGACAGAGCGGCCCCCTCACCTTGTCACAGGCGTTGGACGGAGCGGCCCCCTCACCTTGTCACAGGCGTTGGACAGAGCGGCCCCCTCACCTTGTCACAGGCGTTGGACGGAGCAGGCCCCTCACCTTGTCACAGGCGTTGGACGGAGCGGGCCCCTCACCTTGTCACAGGCGTTGGACAGAGCGGCCCCCTCACCTTGTCACAGGCGTTGGACAGAGCGGCCCCCTCACCTTGTCACAGGCGTTGGACAGAGCGGCCCCCTCACCTTGTCACAGGCGTTGGACAGAGCGGGCCCCTCACCTTGTCACAGGCGCGGCCCCCTCACCTTGTCACAGGCGTTGGACAGAGCGGGCCCCTCACCTTGTCACAGGCGTTGGACGGAGCGGCCCCCTCACCTTGTCACAGGCGTTGGACGGAGCGGCCCCCTCACCTTGTCACAGGCGTTGGACGGAGCGGGCCCCTCACCTTGTCACAGGCGTTGGACGGAGCGGGCCCCTCACCTTGTCACAGGCGTTGGACGGAGCGGGCCCCTCACCTTGTCACAGGCGTTGGACGGAGCGGCACCCTCACCTTGTCACAGGCGTTGGACGGAGCGGGCCCTCACCTTGTCACAGGCGTTGGACGGAGCGGGCCCCTCACCTTGTCACAGGCGTTGGACGGAGCGGGCCCCTCACCTTGTCACAGGCGTTGGACGGAGCGGGCCCCTCACCTTGTCACAGGCGTTGGACGGAGCGGGCCCCTCACCTTGTCACAGGCGTTGGACGGAGCGGGCCCCTCACCTTGTCACAGGCGTTGGACGGAGCGGCCCCCTCACCTTGTCACAGGCGTTGGACGGAGCGGGCCCCTCACCTTGTCACAGGCGTTGGACGGAGCGGGCCCCTCACCTTGTCACAGGCGTTGGACGGAGCGGGCCCCCTCACCTTGTCACAGGCGTTGGACGGAGCGGGCCCCTCACCTTGTCACAGGCGTTGGACGGAGCGGCCCCCTCACCTTGTCACAGGCGTTGGACGGAGCGGGCCCCTCACCTTGTCACAGGCGTTGGACGGAGCGGGCCCCTCACCTTGTCACAGGCGTTGGACGGAGCGGGCCCCTCACCTTGTCACAGGCGTTGGACGGAGCGGGCCCCTCACCTTGTCACAGGCGTTGGACGGAGCGGGCCCCTCACCTTGTCACAGGCGTTGGACGGAGCGGCCCCCTCACCTTGTCACAGGCGTTGGACGGAGCGGGCCCCTCACCTTGTCACAGGCGTTGGACGGAGCGGGCCCCTCACCTTGTCACAGGCGTTGGACGGAGCGGGCCCCTCACCTTGTCACAGGCGTTGGACGGAGCGGCCCCCTCACCTTGTCACAGGCGTTGGACAGAGCGGCCCCCTCACCTTGTCACAGGCGTTGGACGGAGCAGGCCCCTCACCTTGTCACAGGCGTTGGACGGAGCGGGCCCCTCACCTTGTCACAGGCGTTGGACGGAGCGGCCCCCTCACCTTGTCACAGGCGTTGGACAGAGCGGCCCCCTCACCTTGTCACAGGCGTTGGACGGAGCAGCCCCTCACCTTGTCACAGGCGTTGGACAGAGCGGGCCCCTCACCTTGTCACAGGCGTTGGACGGAGCGGGCCCCTCACCTTGTCACAGGCGTTGGACAGAGCAGGCCCCTCACCTTGTCACAGGCGTTGGACGGAGCGGGCCCTCACCTTGTCACAGGCGTTGGACGGAGCGGGCCCCTCACCTTGTCACAGGCGTTGGACGGAGCGGGCCCCTCACCTTGTCACAGGCGTTGGACAGAGCGTTGGCCGAGTCGCAGGAGCACGGCACGCAGCCCAGCTCCATGTTCCAGTAACCGTCCTCGCACTCGTCACAGAGCGCGCCTCTCACGCCCGACCTGCAGGGGCACTGTCCCGTCCGGGCGTCGCAGAAGCAGGGGCTCTGCAGCGGGCACAGGGTCACCTCGGTCCCGCGGCGGTCGCACGAGCACTCTGAGGAAAAGAGAGCGTTGTTTCTGAATCCTTCAACTAACACTTCTTTTAATACAAACTGTTTTAAGTCTTTGTTTGAAAAATATACGGAACAATTTTTAATTTCCAGGGTAGAAATTATTTGCTTTTTTATTACAAAGTATGTGTTTATGGAGGAAATACAAGTATAATTTGTGTTGATTATGTAATATGTATAAGATAAAATTGTGGGTTTCTAAAAGTATTGGTCCAACAAAATAAAAAAATCAGGATTTTGCCTTTATGAAAAATTTTAAGTGTCTTTCATAAACTCCTTCTAAATAAACAAATAATGTAAAATACAATGTTAAATTAAACCGGGCTCTGGTATCGCTCGCTTAAGTGGTTTTCATTTGACATTTGGATTTTTTGATATTCTGAGTTTCTTCATTGAAATCACATCATGTTCAACTTAAATTTTGCAAAACCTTTGAAGTTTTTTTTATTACACATCATTTTAGACAGAAAACACACACAAAATGTTCTGTAAGATAACTTATGTTGTGCTGAAGTCTCAGTAACGCAGAAAACAACTGCGTTTATCATGTACAGTGTTTTTCTCACCTTTGCAGTCCTGTTCCAGAGCGTTGCCGTAGTAACCTTGTTTGCACTCCTCGCAGTGGCGCCCCCTGGTGTTGTGCAGGCAGCGCTGACACTCGCCGCTCACTCTGTCACACGCCTCGCCGTCGTTTGGGTCGACGTTGTCGTTGCAATCGCACTTTTCACACCGCGCCCCCGTCAAAAACAGGTCGCCGTAGTAACCAGGGCTGCACCGCTCGCACTGCGGACCTGCCACAGAAAGATTCGTAGTTTTCGGACTAGAAAAATATTTTTAAATGCACAAATTCCACAGGTGCATAAAATGTAGACATTACAGAATTAAACAACGACAAATAATTACTGTCAGTGTATTACTACCATTAAATACTAATATTAAAATTCCAAATATGAAACTCGGACTCCCAAAACTCCTTCAAAAGACTGTGAAATATTGTTTGAAGTATATAATGTGTCAATACTCTTGACAGCTGATCTACAAAATATACCAACATTAAATTGAAACGAGAGAGTAATTTTGTTTTGATGGACAAAGAATGGGAAAATGTACGTACTTGACAAAAAAGGACGTCAAAGTCACATGTTTGGAATGAATTCTGTTTGAAGAATGTATCACGTTTCGTCAAAGTGTCACTAATAACAGGGAAACGCTAATGTTGGAGAAACTCATTTTCAGAACTGTGTATTTGGCACGGACACAATAAATGGATACCTTTAGAACATGCTTCTGGCAGCTGGAAAAAAGGCCATCACAAAAAAAAATGGATGGCACAAATTTGGACTGGACTGACATCATAACCGACTTTGTAAAAATGGAAAAAAAATGACACTGGACTAAATGGGACTCTTTCTTTACATTTGATATTTAACTGTTTATTTTTACCTAATTTGTTCTCTCTGGTCTTGTTTGTTTTTGTTGTTTTACATTTCAAAAATGTGAAAAATTACAATAAAATATAGATAAATATAAAAAATACTTCCCCCATTGACTGCCTTTGCTTGCTTTAATTATTTTTTTTTGTTTTTCCCCCTTGCTCTACTGCATGTAGTGTCTTTGAGTTTGATGATGAGCGCCATTTAAATGTATTTATTTATTTTATTTATTCATGTATTTTTTTATGCATTTATTCACGTTTTTTTTTTTTTTTATGTATTCATGTATTTTTTTATTTTAGGGACAGTGCATATTTTTCATTTTCATTTTCATTTTCATTTTCAATTTCAATTTCAATTTCAATTTCAATTTCAATTTCAATTTCAATTTCAATTTTAATTTTAATTTTAATTTTACTTTTACTTTTAATTTTAATTCATTCATTCATTCATTAATTAATTCATTCATTTATTATTTTAGGGACAGTGCAAACTATTAGACCTTAAAACCTTTGTATTATTATTATTAAAGTTACCGCCGTCGTCACAACAGTCATCTCAACACGGTCGGTCGGCACGGTAACTCCTCTCACCGGTGTGGCCCTCGTGGCACCTGCAGCCGAGCCTCAGTGTCTCGGGGTCTCGCTCGCAACTCGAGGCGAAGAAGCGGCCGCTCTCCAGCAGGTCCGGACACAGGCAGGGCTCGCAGGGGACTCGGGCCCCTGGGCTGCCGTAGAAGCCCTCTACACAACTGACACACAGACAGTTACAAACAAACACCACCTCAACGGATGTGGGAAAATTATCTGTGTTTAAGGTCGTGATTTTGTTCACAACCACATATTGCAGGGGCTCCCAAACGTTTTGAGACTGAGGGACCCCCAAGATAAGTATGAGACTATTCAAGAAAATTTCAAGATTCAAACAAATTAAATCTAGGTTTAATTGTATTTATTTAGTAGAATATTGTGTTATCTGACTCAATTGCACTAAATCCTATTGTCTTCAATTAAAAGGATATTAAATCCAATTAAATAGATTTAACTTTACACCTAAAATCATCTCGAGACCCCCACTTTGGGAAACACTGACACATAACACAACAATACCAATTGTTGTAGCCTCTTATTTTGCTCTGAACTTGTGTTAGATTTAAACTATGTATTTGACTTGTTTTTTTTTTTATTTTTGATTATTGCATGTTTCTATTTGGCTGCCATTCCCGTACTTTGTAGGACAAATGAAAATGTTTATTGCCATTGCCAATGAATTCACAAACTAGGAACTTGCTTTGGTGCAACACACAACATTGAATGATAATAGTTGCACAATATATAAAAAAAGGCATGCATAAAGACCAATGAATGGTTAAAGTGACAGAGTTTAAGAAGTGTTCATGAGTCCAACTGCAGAGGGAAAGAAACTGTTCTTGCGGAGGAGATTCTGGTCTGAATGGACCGTAGCCTCCTTCCTGAGGGGAGTGGCCTCCTGCCTGAGGGGAGTGGCCTCCTGCCTGAGGGGAGTGGCCTCCTTCCTGAGGGGAGTGGCCCTCATTTTTGTTACTAAGAATAAACTGACATTCTTATTGTCATCAGCAGAAGCTACATTTGCTCAGAACATGCTTACCTCGTCCAGTATCTGACACAGAGCGCTATTATTCATAAAGTATTTCAAAATAAACACCGTCCCTTTAAATAGAGGTCCAGACCTGTCACAGTGCGGGCCAGCGGCGTTCCCCCGACAGTCGATGCAGTGCCCCGTCTCCTGGTGGCAGAGCTCGGCCAGCCCGTTGCACTCGCAGACTCTGCAGTGCGGGAACCCCCAGTGTCCGGGCGCGCAGCTGTCGCAGCGCCGCCCCGACACGCCCCGTCGACACGCGCACTGGCCCCGCGTCTGGTCGCACAGCTCGGACTCTGAGCCGCGGGGGTCACACTCGCATGCTGGGGGGAAACACACGACCATCGCACAATGGTAAAGGTACTATTTTACATATAACGTATTTTTACATAGTTTTGGCCGGGGTGCGACTTATACTCCAGAGCGACTTATATGTGACATTATTTGTTATTTTCACACTGACAACAACAAGAGGGCGCTCTAGGCTCTAAGCGACGCAGAAGAAGAATCTGCACTTCCTCTTCCTCTGGAGTTTGTGAAGTTGTTTAGAAGTGACACAGAGGAAGAAGAATTCAATGGATTTAGTGATTTGGGGTAAAACTGATGCTTTGCTAAACTTGTTAGCATGTTCTTTATGCTATAGTTATCTGAATAACTGTTCATATGTTACGTTAACATACCAGACACTTACCACAGTTCTGTCTGTGCCTCATGTAGCTGAAGGTGTTAGCGTTAGCATACGTCATGTAGCTGAAGGTGTTAGCGTTAGCATACGTCATGTAGCTGAAGGTGTTAGCGTTAGCATACGTCATGTAGCTGAAGGTGTTAGCGTTAGAATACGTCATGTAGCTGAAGGTGTTAGCGTTAGCATACATACACCTCTTCACCATGTTCTCTCATCTGTTATTATTTTACACAGTATAAGTCGCACCCCGGCCAAAACTATGAAAAAAGGTTCGACTTATAGTCCGGAAAATACGGTATTTATAAACGGTATTTATAATTCTCCGATGCCACACTCTTGGGCAAAGTCTGCTGTAACTTCTGATGTAACTAAAGTGCATTTTCCGACCGGAGGAACTAAGCGTTTCCCACAAATTTACGCTGTTAATTTGACCTTTTTTAATTTAATACCATTTTTGATCATAAATGTCCTCTATACTGATAAACAGATGACTAAATATAATCATTTCTATATGTTTATGACAGTACAACAAGCTAAAAGTATAATTTCAACAACAAATTTTCGTTGGCATTCTCACGTTTGCAGCCCTCGGGTCCAAAGCCGTACGTCTGCGGCGCGCACGAGTCGCAGCATCGTCCAATCACGTTCGGTTTGCACTCGCAAGCCCCGCCCAGTTTGTCGCAGTACGGCCCGACGGAGCCTTCGGGGTTACACCCACAAGCTGCGAGAGAAGAAGAGAAAGAGTGAGAGACGACAAACACCAGCACGGCTCGAAATCATCTTCCAGGAGGTGAATTTTTTATTACGTATGTGTCCAATTTTAATAATCACTTCTTCTACAAATACATCAGGCTTTGATCCATTAAACAGTCTCTCTAATAAAGAGAGGCTTTTCACGGGTTTCAGACAAATTATGAATACGAGTTACATTATGCAACACAATGACTTATAGAATGACTGCTTTTATATCAAATAAAAATCTAACTTTACGGGGGGGAAAAATGGTTTTGTACAGAGCGATTTCCATTTGGAACCGCTTTCCTATTAGACATTAGCAACACAAATAAAAGCAATAATTTAAAATGAAAAAAAGAGTCATGTGGTTGATTTTTAACACTTGACACACAAAAAAGTGTAATTTAACATTGCGCTGTACTGTACACTCTTATGGAAATTTAACGTAATTTGCAAAGTACTGGTTAAATTCTTAGTGTAATGAAATATAATGCGATGGAACGATTGAAAACTGTGTTATTGTACTTGTACTGTTGTAAATGTAATCTGTTTTTTAATTGTAATGGACCCAGGAAGTCGAGCTGATCACTGCTTTCAGCTAATTCAAATAAACAAATAAGAATTTTGAAGGAGTTCGTCCGGACCTGAAGCTCTCGAACATCCACGGCGACCGCAAACGCACTAATTATATTCATTAAAAATATTCTCTTTGCTTTGTGACACGTTTGCATCGTATATTTAGACATATCGACGGCGAACAATACGTCTGTACGGTTGAACTTTCCTAATTCGAATGCTGCTGCGAACCGAGGCGAATTGTACATTTTTCTTCTGTCAAATTCTCCATGCGTTTTCTTTTTTTTTAACAGGAACACACTATGGACAGTCCTTACGCAGGGCCCCCTTGTGGATGCGCGCGGACATGCTCTTGACCAGCCCCTCGCAGACCTCCGGGGGGGCGTCGCGCGGTCCGGCCTCGGCGGCTAAACCGACGCAGCGGGATCTCCTGAAGGCGTCCAGCTCGGTCTGAGAGCACAGGCCCGGCACGGCCTCCAGACGCGGGATCAAACCCAGCTGCGAAAAAGAGAAAAACATCACTCTGAATGTTTGTACAACACCGGCTTAACTCTATGATATTTCTATGTATATGTATTTTTAATTTAACCTTTATTTATCCAGGTGGGTTGTTCGAGAAAGGCAACAGAATTAACTATTCCCGACGACGGCCGAGTCAAGAGGCACTTTTTACCATCTGAACCATGTAAATATTTGTTTTATTTTGCGGATTATACAATATTATGTTGTATGATGTTTTAACAGTGATATAAAAATCACTTTGAGCAGCTTTAAGTAGGAACTACGGCGTTCAAATACAGTATAATATGTATGCAACATGATTTCATACAGAATTCTGCTTAATAATATGGGAATTAATAGTCAAAAAACGTGTCAACAAATGTGTCAACAAACGTGTCAACAAACGTGTCAACAAAATGTGTCAACAAACGTGTCAACAAACGTGTCAACAAAATGTGTCAACAAATGTGTCAACAAATGTGTCAACAAACGTGTCAACAGTTCATTGGTTTGGTTGTAAAATTAAAATGAGACCAACCCCTCCTCTCCCTCGTCTCCCTCACTTCCCTCGCCCCGCCTCCCTTTCCCTTGCCTCCCTCACCTCCCTTGTCTTCCCATCACCCTCACCTCCCTCACCTCCTTCACCTCCTTCGTCTCCCTCGCCTCCCTCACCACCCTCGCCCCGCCTCCCTTGCCTCCTTCATGTTTCACGTACAGAGTCGATGAGGATGTGAGAGCTGGAGTCTGGGTCGGACTGTGGACTTTTGTTAAACGTGACGTCGATGAAGTATCTAGCTCCAGAGTTCAGACACAGAGGAGAGTCCAGCACGGAGCCTCTGGAAGGGAAAGCACATTACCACCCAAACATACTCACATCAGCACCCAAACATACTCACATCAGCACCCAAACATACTCACATCAGCACCCTAACACGCTCACATCAGCACCCTAACACACTCACATCAGCACCCAAACACACTCACATCAGCACCCTAACACGCTCACATCAGCACCCTAACACACTCACATCAGCACCCAAACAAACATCAGCACCCTAACACGCTCACATCAGCACCCAAACATACTCACATCAGCACCCTAACACGCTCACATCAGCACCCTAACACGCTCACATCAGCACCCTAACACGCTCACATCAGCACCCAAACACACTCACATCAGCACCCAAACACACTCACATCAGCACCCTAACACGCTCACATCAGCACCCTAACACGCTCACATCAGCACCCAAACACACTCACATCAGCACCCTAACACACTCACATCAGCACCCAAACACACTCACATCAGCACCCTAACACGCTCACATCAGCACCCTAACACGCTCACATCAGCACCCTAACACACTCACATCAGCACCCAAACACACTCACATCAGCACCCTAACACACTCACATCAGCACCCAAACAAACATCAGCACCCTAACACGCTCACATCAGCACCCAAACATACTCACATCAGCACCCTAACACGCTCACATCAGCACCCTAACACGCTCACATCAGCACCCAAACACACTCACATCAGCACCCAAACACACTCACATCAGCACCCTAACACGCTCACATCAGCACCCTAACACGCTCACATCAGCACCCTAACACACTCACATCAGCACCCAAACAAACATCAGCACCCTAACACGCTCACATCAGCACCCAAACATACTCACATCAGCACCCAAACATACTCACATCAGCACCCAAACATACTCACATCAGCACCCTAACACGCTCACATCAGCACCCTAACACACTCACATCAGCACCCAAACACACTCACATCAGCACCCTAACACGCTCACATCAGCACCCTAACACACTCACATCAGCACCCAAACAAACATCAGCACCCTAACACGCTCACATCAGCACCCAAACATACTCACATCAGCACCCTAACACGCTCACATCAGCACCCTAACACGCTCACATCAGCACCCAAACACACTCACATCAGCACCCAAACACACTCACATCAGCACCCTAACACGCTCACATCAGCACCCTAACACGCTCACATCAGCACCCTAACACGCTCACATCAGCACCCAAACACACTCACATCAGCACCCTAACACGCTCACATCAGCACATTAACACGCTCACATCAGCACCCTAACACGCTCACATCAGCACCCTAACACGCTCACATCAGCACCCTAACACGCTCACATCAGCACCCAAACACACTCACATCAGCACCCTAACACGCTCACATCAGCACCCTAACACGCTCACATCAGCACCCTAACACGCTCACATCAGCACCCTAACACGCTCACATCAGCACCCTAACACGCTCACATCAGCACCCAAACACACTAACATCAGCACCCTAACACGCTCACATCAGCACCCTAACACACTCACATCAGCACCCAAACAAGCTCACATCAGCACCCAAACACGCTCACATCAGCACCCTAACACGCTCACATCAGCACCCTAACATACTCACATCAGCACCCTAACACGCTCACATCAGCACCCTAACACACTCACATCAGCACCCAAACACGCTCACATCAGCACCCAAACACGCTCACATCAGCACCCTAACACGCTCACATCAGCACCCTAACACGCTCACATCAGCACCCTAACACACTCACATCAGCACCCAAACACACTAACATCAGCACCCTAACACGCTCACATCAGCACCCTAACACGCTCACATCAGCACCCTAACACGCTCACATCAGCACCCTAACACGCTCATATCAGCACCCAAACAAGCTCACATCAGCACCCAAACACGCTCACATCAGCACCCTAACACGCTCACATCAGCACCCTAACATACTCACATCAGCACCCTAACACGCTCACATCAGCACCCTAACACACTCACATCAGCACCCAAACACGCTCACATCAGCACCCAAACACGCTCACATCAGCACCCTAACACGCTCACATCAGCACCCTAACACACTCACATCAGCACCCTAACACGCTCACATCAGCACCCTAACATACTCACATCAGCACCCTAACACGCTCACATCAGCACCCAAACACGCTCACATCAGCACCCTAACACGCTCACATCAGCACCCTAACACACTCACATCAGCACCCTAACACGCTCACATCAGCACCCTAACACGCTCACATCAGCACCCTAACACGCTCACATCAGCACCCTAACACGCTCACATCAGCACCCAAACACGCTCACATCAGCACCCTAACACGCTCACATCAGCACCCAAACACGCTCACATCAGCACCCTAACACGCTCACATCAGCACCCTAACACGCTCACATCAGCACCCTAACACGCTCACATCAGCACCCAAACACACTCACATCAGCACCCTAACACGCTCACATCAGCACCCTAACACGCTCACATCAGCACCCAAACACACTCACATCAGCGCCCTAACACACTCACATCAGCACCCTAACACGCTCACATCAGCACCCTAACACGCTCACATCAGCACCCAAACACGCTCACATCAGCACCCTAACACGCTCACATCAGCACCCTAACACGCTCACATCAGCACCCTAACACGCTCACATCAGCACCCAAACACACTCACATCAGCACCCTAACACGCTCACATCAGCACATTAACACGCTCACATCAGCACCCTAACACGCTCACATCAGCACCCTAACACGCTCACATCAGCACCCTAACACGCTCACATCAGCACCCAAACACCCTCACATCAGCACCCTAACACGCTCACATCAGCACCCTAACACGCTCACATCAGCACCCAAACACACTCACATCAGCACCCAAACACACTCACATCAGCACCCTAACACGCTCACATCAGCACCCTAACACGCTCACATCAGCACCCTAACACGCTCACATCAGCACCCAAACACACTAACATCAGCACCCTAACACGCTCACATCAGCACCCTAACACACTCACATCAGCACCCAAACAAGCTCACATCAGCACCCAAACACGCTCACATCAGCACCCTAACACGCTCACATCAGCACCCTAACATACTCACATCAGCACCCTAACACGCTCACATCAGCACCCTAACACACTCACATCAGCACCCAAACACGCTCACATCAGCACCCAAACACACTCACATCAGCACCCAAACAAACATCAGCACCCTAACACGCTCACATCAGCACCCAAACATACTCACATCAGCACCCTAACACGCTCACATCAGCACCCTAACACGCTCACATCAGCACCCAAACACACTCACATCAGCACCCAAACACACTCACATCAGCACCCTAACACGCTCACATCAGCACCCTAACACGCTCACATCAGCACCCTAACACGCTCACATCAGCACCCAAACACACTCACATCAGCACCCTAACACGCTCACATCAGCACATTAACACGCTCACATCAGCACCCTAACACGCTCACATCAGCACCCTAACACGCTCACATCAGCACCCTAACACGCTCACATCAGCACCCAAACACACTCACATCAGCACCCTAACACGCTCACATCAGCACCCTAACACGCTCACATCAGCACCCTAACACGCTCACATCAGCACCCTAACACGCTCACATCAGCACCCTAACACGCTCACATCAGCACCCAAACACACTAACATCAGCACCCTAACACGCTCACATCAGCACCCTAACACGCTCACATCAGCACCCTAACACACTCACATCAGCACCCAAACAAGCTCACATCAGCACCCAAACACGCTCACATCAGCACCCTAACACGCTCACATCAGCACCCTAACATACTCACATCAGCACCCTAACACGCTCACATCAGCACCCTAACACACTCACATCAGCACCCAAACACGCTCACATCAGCACCCAAACACGCTCACATCAGCACCCTAACACGCTCACATCAGCACCCTAACACGCTCACATCAGCACCCTAACACACTCACATCAGCACCCAAACACACTAACATCAGCACCCTAACACGCTCACATCAGCACCCTAACACGCTCACATCAGCACCCTAACACGCTCACATCAGCACCCTAACACACTCACATCAGCACCCAAACAAGCTCACATCAGCACCCAAACACGCTCACATCAGCACCCTAACACGCTCACATCAGCACCCTAACATACTCACATCAGCACCCTAACACGCTCACATCAGCACCCTAACACACTCACATCAGCACCCAAACACGCTCACATCAGCACCCAAACACGCTCACATCAGCACCCTAACACGCTCACATCAGCACCCTAACACACTCACATCAGCACCCTAACACGCTCACATCAGCACCCTAACATACTCACATCAGCACCCTAACACGCTCACATCAGCACCCAAACACGCTCACATCAGCACCCTAACACGCTCACATCAGCACCCTAACACACTCACATCAGCACCCTAACACGCTCACATCAGCACCCTAACACGCTCACATCAGCACCCTAACACGCTCACATCAGCACCCTAACACGCTCACATCAGCACCCAAACACGCTCACATCAGCACCCTAACACGCTCACATCAGCACCCAAACACGCTCACATCAGCACCCTAACACGCTCACATCAGCACCCTAACACGCTCACATCAGCACCCTAACACGCTCACATCAGCACCCAAACACACTCACATCAGCACCCTAACACGCTCACATCAGCACCCTAACACGCTCACATCAGCACCCAAACACACTCACATCAGCGCCCTAACACACTCACATCAGCACCCTAACACGCTCACATCAGCACCCTAACACGCTCACATCAGCACCCAAACACGCTCACATCAGCACCCTAACACGCTCACATCAGCACCCTAACACGCTCACATCAGCACCCTAACACGCTCACATCAGCACCCAAACACACTCACATCAGCACCCTAACACGCTCACATCAGCACATTAACACGCTCACATCAGCACCCTAACACGCTCACATCAGCACCCTAACACGCTCACATCAGCACCCTAACACGCTCACATCAGCACCCAAACACCCTCACATCAGCACCCTAACACGCTCACATCAGCACCCTAACACGCTCACATCAGCACCCAAACACACTCACATCAGCACCCAAACACACTCACATCAGCACCCTAACACGCTCACATCAGCACCCTAACACGCTCACATCAGCACCCTAACACGCTCACATCAGCACCCAAACACACTAACATCAGCACCCTAACACGCTCACATCAGCACCCTAACACACTCACATCAGCACCCAAACAAGCTCACATCAGCACCCAAACACGCTCACATCAGCACCCTAACACGCTCACATCAGCACCCTAACATACTCACATCAGCACCCTAACACGCTCACATCAGCACCCTAACACACTCACATCAGCACCCAAACACGCTCACATCAGCACCCAAACACGCTCACATCAGCACCCTAACACGCTCACATCAGCACCCTAACACGCTCACATCAGCACCCTAACACACTCACATCAGCACCCAAACACACTAACATCAGCACCCTAACACGCTCACATCAGCACCCTAACACGCTCACATCAGCACCCTAACACGCTCACATCAGCACCCTAACACACTCACATCAGCACCCTAACACGCTCACATCAGCACCCAAACAAGCTCACATCAGCACCCAAACACGCTCACATCAGCACCCTAACACACTCACATCAGCACCCTAACACGCTCACATCAGCACCCTAACACGCTCACATCAGCACCCTAACACACTCTGAGTCAAAAGTGTTTTATTAACAACTGGGAACTTGCTTTGGTGTTAAGGCTACAAAGTGGCAAAGTACGGATTCAGCAGGGAGGTGTCGAGAGCTAGAGCCCGTTACAATACACGTCTGAAGCAGCAGTTCTGAAAAAAACAACCTCTGTGTGGAGTGGGCTCCGGCTTCTCACCAACTACAAGCCCAGAGCCCCTTCCCCTTCCGCAGACGACAGAAAACTGGCCCAGCAACTCAACTCCTTCTACTGCAGATTTGACACCCCCTCCCCCACTGCGGCCACCTCTGCCAACCCAACCCGGGTCCAGTGATCAGGGGCCTTTTGTGGGCGGGGATAATGATGTGGCATGACTCTGGGAGGTGTTAAACATTTCTGTGCAGACGGGAGTCAGCTCAGGGTGGAGGGGGAGACACCGGCTGGTCCTGCAGCTTTCTGGGGTTTAACTTCAGAAACAGCCCGCCCTGGAGGAAGGGGGGGGGGGGGGGGGGGGGGGGGGGTCCGGGGTGGGGCTGGCTGAAGTGTTCGGGGTGATCGGGGTGGAATTATTCACCTCATGACGTGAAAAAAAGGATTGTACTTAAATCTAGCTTTCGACACCTTTTTGGTAATGCGCACTAACCCTTTTTTTAACATATTATTTGAATATACAGCCGTGAATTGATGGGATAAGTGGTAAGTGGTTCAATACACGGAGCAAACAAAGATTGTGGAGTTCTACATGCATTTTGGTGATAATCTGCACATTTTTAATATATTTCCGGCCTACGTAGCTCCACAGAATCCTCTAAATGAAGGTCGATACCTGGAGTTTCCTGTCAGAGTCATGCTTCCACTTCTTATTGCGTCACTGTTGCACTTTTGGTCTCCAGGAGATAAAGTCGTGATGCTCAGAGAGGCCGACCAATCAGAGGGAGACTGAAGAGACGTGAACAGAGGAGGAACAGGGAATATGACGTATAATAAGTACAACAATACGGGCAATAAATACAGTAGGTTCTAATATCGGTATCAGTGAGCGTTACGAACTGAAAATAACAATTACATAGACTCTGTAAATTGTCTTCTTTTGATTCGCGGTGCACACTTTTGCTGAAACATTTACCAAATCAGACCTTTTTAGTTAAAAAGAAAGAGGTGATAAATAAATATGGGGCAAAGATCATCCGTGCCACTGTCCGTTACTTTAATTTTGGCAATGTTGACTGTTTAACTACATTACATAGATTTAATTCAATAATTTAATCAGTTTTTTTTAACTTAAACTGTAATTTTTTTCAAGGCACACGTGACAATACGGTCAATTTGGTCTTTTTTTCTTTATTATTATTATTATTATTATTATTACTACATCATTTTTTATTCATCTTAGTTATTTTCATTTGTGATTATTAATGTGATGTCTGAACTTTGTGAAGAATGTTCATATTGTTTATGTTATATGATTAATATAATGAATAAATAAATATAGCTGTTTTAAATAATATTTAATTATATATTTAAGAAAAATCCAACAAACAATTTCATATCAGTATGAAATTGTTTGTTGGATTTTTCTTTCTCCATAGATCAGATTTTGAAATTATTCCTAATGTTTAGCACCAATATTTTCCTAAGCTGCCCCTTTGACTCTGTGAATGTTATTTACACTTTGTACCTTTTTAAACAGTGGAACTTGAAACTATATTATATCCCAGATGAATACAAATCTAAATCCTTTAACACAAATTATTCTTTTCTGAAGCTCAAATACAACTTTGAGACTAGAAAATGTATGTAATGTATGTTTTCTCCAATTCTTTGTATTCGAAAAGCAAACAAATGGACTCTTCTACCCTGGAAATGGTGAATTGTTGCTTATTTTCTTTATACAAGTGCGTCAAATCATTGAAAAGTCTCCTCCATCCCTAAATTGTGAACATGCTGATGACAAAATTGAAAAATATCTGTCATCTGCCACAACATGAAAAATATCAGTAATAAATAAATACAAAAAACACATTGTCCCATCTCCTATTTATGGATAAACGTGACTTTTGTAAACGTGAGCGCTGAGGACGTGGTTCTCGCACCTCGGGCTCGTAGCGGATCACCAGCTCGTAGTCCATGGAGAGCGGCAGGTTGTCCACGGTGAACCGGAGTCCGGCCCCGGTCAGAACCCGGACCAGGCCCAGCCCGGTCCAGGTGACGGGCCGACCGGACGTTCTCTCCCGCGGGACGATCTGAAGAGCGCCTCCGGGCTCCAGAGGAATGGCGCCGTACTGCGAACACAAGGATGGCGACAATCGAGCTTCGCCGGACACAAAAAGCGCCAAACGGAAAGAGGCTGCTCAACTTTCCAGACTAATCGATCTGAAATGCTTAGTGTCTGATACTTTATGTGTTTACGGATCAGGACACATTAGAATGCGTTGGAACGGTGAAAAATAAGCACTTTTGCCGCAGTAATTAACCATTTAGATCAAAATAACGATCGTCTGAAAGGTCAAAAGTGTTCAAAATGGCGTCTGTGAAGAGCAAACTTGAACCTGTGAACTGGTGAACCACTTTTTGTGTGCGTTTAATATCCACAGAGAAGTTGAAAGTCAGACCTGTCTTCTGCGGCGGGCGTTTCGTCTCGTCCTTCGCACCAGAACCACTCGTCCGTTGGAGATCTTGAAGTCGTAGCCCTGCTCTCTGTAGTACTGCTCGCACTTCGGGAGGATGATGGGGTGTCGCTGCGAACAGGACAGTGCCGTCAGTAAAAGGTGTGCGAAGAAGCAGGAAAAAGAAGCAGGAAAAGAAGCAGGAAAAGAATCAGTCTAAGAAAAGAATCAGTCCAAGAAAAGAGGCAGTCCAAGAAAAGAGGCAGTCCAAGAAAAGAGGCAGTCCAAGAAAAAGAAGCAGTCCAAGAAAAAGAAGCAGTCCAAGAAAAAGAAGCAGTCCAAGAAAAGAGGCAGTCCAAGAAAAGAGGCAGTCCAAGAAAAAGAAGCAGTCCAAGAAAAAGAAGCAGTCCAAGAAAAGAGGCAGTCCAAGAAAAAGAAGCAGTCCAAGAAAAAGAAGCAGTCCAAGAAAAGAGGCAGTCCAAGAAAAGAGGCAGTCCAAGAAAAGAGGCAGTCCAAGAAAAAGAAGCAGTCCAAGAAAAGAGGCAGTCCAAGAAAAAGAAGCAGTCCAAGAAAAGAGGCAGTCCAAGAAAAAGAAGCAGTCCAAGAAAAGAGGCAGTCCAAGAAAAAGAAGCAGTCCAAGAAAATAATCAGTCCAAGAAAAGCAGCAGTCCAAGAAAAGCAGCAGTCCAGGAAAAGCCCATTACCTTATAAACAGCTTGCTATTAAGCCTTATTCTAAAGTGTCTAGAGTCTAAAGTACAGACTTATTTAGCGTTCAGTTCTTCAAAGACATTTCCTAACCCGCCACCTTTGCCCGTGTCTGTATAGAAGGCTTTATATTGTACGCACGATTGGCGACGGCGGAACCGTGGAGAGCGGAGCGACCGGCCAGGGCGGAGCGACCTGGGTGGGCGGAGGGACCGGGGAGGGCGGAGCGACCGGCCAGGGCGGAGCGACCTGGGTGGGCGGAGGGACCGGGGAGGGCGGAGCGACCGGAGTGGGCGGAGGTAAAGGTCTCGTTTCCAGCGGAGCGGCGAGTTCGGCCTCGTAGAGGAAGTAGTCGAGCTGCGGAAGGAAGTAGCCGGGTCGTGGGTCGGCGCAGCGGCGGGCGTTCATGTTCGGGAGACACTGGCACTGTCCACTGTCGCCGTCACACCTGAGGAGAGAAGGGTCTGCCATTAGCATCGGAGTACGACGATTCAGGCGGATTAGACTTTAAGAAGAGCGGGTTGCTACGGTGAAGATGTCTGGAGTTTAAAAACACGGGGGAGTCGTTGGGAGTCAGGATGAAACACGTGATCAGGATTAAACACAAACAGTTCCACAGCGTTCACTGGTTTGAGGCGCTGCACAGTCTGGGATCGTCACCGCGCTGTGTTAGCTTCATCTTCCGGTCTGACTGTTTGCCAAATGTCTCAATCCTCTCTCTCCCCGTTTAAGCTACAGGCATTTGTGGCTCATGGCTTGTTTTAATCCACCCCCCAACATGATTATAGTTAAATGTTTTGGTTTAAATTGTCTTTGCTATGGAACGTGTGTCTTACTTGTGTCCCTAATAAAGACTACTGTACATGAAAGTAATAGATTGAATACATTTAACAGAAAAGTGCTTTTAATGATAAGAACTAGTGACACCGTTGACCACATGACTGGATTCTAATCTGAAAATAATTGCCCACCCCTAAGTGGCAATCCTGTCCAACAAAGTCTTTGAGGAAAATAGGTAAATTTAATATAATATTGGCGATAATAATAATAATAATTCCCACCTCTGGACATCCTGATTTAAAAAGGATGTAAACAGTTTCACGTACGTGGTGCTGACTGCTCCCCCGATGTCACAGTCACAGGGAGAACATCTCTGACCATTCGCCAAACCAAAGTGCCCCGGCTGGAAACATTTATGTTCATATCAGCGTTTTTATTAAGATTACATTCAATACAGGAAATGAACATGTTCAAAATGACTTAACCGGGACTTAACTTGACCCCAGTTAAAGTTGTGATCCAACACATTCCTTCTGAAGTTCACGTCCTCGGCCACTAGAGGTCAGTAAAGCCTTGAACTCACCACACAGCGATCGCAGGCCACTCCCACAGTCCTGGCGTCACACTGACACCTCCCACTTTGGACGTCACAGGGACCGGCGCTGCCCAGAGGATGACAACTGCACTCTGCCACACAAACACACAAAAGGATCACACTCCACCTACTTTACCATCTAACCACGGGCAATACTTGAACCTTGACCTTGGCAAGCAGAATTTTGCCTTCATTATTGCATGACAAGTTGAAACCAAAACAACTGAAACTGGTCATAAAAAGCATTCAAAGATATAGATTTTAAAAAGCACCAATTTTCATTACTGCAGAATACTTGCACTGAAAAAATACATCTTAAAACTCTTGTTTTGGGTAAAAATGTCATTGAAATAAATAATTAATTTAGCGTTTATGTAGTAGAAATGTCTAAATCTAGACCCCCAAAAATCTTGTGTTAAGTCAATAAATCTTTAAAAATAAGAATAAAAACAATTTGAAAAACGTTTCTTTCTTTTCAGCTGAAAAATGGGGGTTGGAGGGTCAAATATGTTGCCACAATGTGTATTTTAATGTAAACGTATTTTAATATTGACTAGTCGTTGGTTTAACTTCAATTACATCTGTTCTCTGTTTGTACTTGTATAATGTATATAATGTGTATAATGTGTATAATGTGCATTATGTGTATAATGTGTATAATGTGTACAATGTGTACAATGTGTACAATGTGTATAATGTGTATAATGTGTATAATGTGTACAATGTGTACAATGTGTATAATGTGTATAATGTGCATTATGTGTATAATGTGTATAATGTGTACAATGTGTATAATGTGTATAATGTGTATAATTTGCACAATGTGTACAATGTGTACAATGTGTATAATGTGTATAATGTGTATAATGTGTACAATGTGTACAATGTGTATAATGTGCATAATGTGCATAATGTGTACAATGTGTACAATGTGTATAATGTGCATAATGTGCATAATGTGCATAATGTGTATAATGTGTATAATGTGTACAATGTATATAATGTGTACAATGTGTACAATGTGTATAATGTGTATAATGTGCATAATGTGTATAATGTGCATAATGTGTATAATGTGTATAATGTGTATAATGTGTATAATGTGCATAATGTGTATAATGTGCATAATGTGTATAATGTGCATAATGTGTATAATGTGTACAATGTGTATAATGTGTACAATGTGTACAATGTGTACAATGTGTATAATGTGCATAATGTGTATAATGTATATAATGTGTACAATGTGTACAATGTGTACAATGTGTACAATGTGTATAATGTGCATAATGTGCATAATGTGTATAATGTGTACAATGTGCATAATGTGCATAATGTGTATAATGTGTATAATGTGTACAATGTATATAATGTGTACAATGTGTACAATGTGTACAATGTGTATAATGTGTACAATGTATATAATGTGTACAATGTGTATAATGTGCATAATGTGTATAATGTGCATAATGTGTATAATGTGTACAATGTGTATAATGTGTATAATGTGTATAATGTGTATAATGTGTATAACGTGTATAATGTGTACAATGTGTATAATGTGCATAATGTGTATAATGTGTACAATGTGTATAATGTGTATAATGTGTATAATGTGTACAATGTGTATAATGTGCATAATGTGTATAATGTGTACAATGTGTACAATGTGTACAATGTGTATAACGTGTATAATGTGTACAATGTGTATAACGTGTATAATGTGTACAATGTGCATAATGTGCATAATGTGTATAATGTGCATAATGTGTACAATGTGTACAATGTGTATAATGTGTATAATGTGTATAATGTGTACAATGTGTATAATGTGCATAATGTGTATAATGTGTACAATGTGTACAATGTGTATAACGTGTATAACGTGTACAATGTGTATAATGTGTATAATGTGCATAATGTGTATAATGTGCATAATGTGTATAATGTGTACAATGTGTATAATGTGTATAACGTGTATAATGTGTACAATGTGTATAATGTGTATAATGTGCATAATGTGTATAATGTGTATAATGTGTATAATGTGTACAATGTGTATAATGTGCATAATGTGTATAATGTGTACAATGTGTACAATGTGTATAACGTTTATAATGTGTACAATGTGTATAACGTGTATAATGTGTACAATGTGCATAATGTGCATAATGTGTATAATGTGCATAATGTGTACAATGTGTACAATGTGTATAATGTGTATAATGTGTATAATGTGTACAATGTGTATAATGTGCATAATGTGTATAATGTGTACAATGTGTACAATGTGTATAACGTGTATAATGTGTACAATGTGTATAACGTGTATAATGTGTACAATGTGCATAATGTGCATAATGTGCATAATGTGCATAATGTGTACAATGTGTATAATGTGCATAATGTGTACAATGTGTACAATGTGTACAATGTGTATAATGTGTACAATGTGTACAATGTGTACAATGTGTATAATGTGTGTGCCTTTGTGTAACTGTTGCCGTTTCCCCCCCATTTTGTTATCAACACGTAATAAGAATAATCACACTAATAATAACATCTAGATTCTTTCATTGGTTTGAGTGAACTCAGTGTGTGCTTGGTCCTTCTGTGTCATGTCCCTCACGTTGGCAGCCGAGTGGGTCGTCCTGCCTCAGTCCGAAGTGTCCGGTTCTGCAGCGGTCGCAGCGCTGGCCCTCCACGTTGGCCTTGCACAGACACTGTCCCGTCCCCGCGTCGCACAGTCCCGCCGACTCAGAGCCCAGAGGCGAGCAGTCGCACGCTACCGGGAAAGAGAAGCATCCGCTCAGTTTGGGCTGTAGTCGTATCGTCTTCGGGTATTACACGTATCGAGTTTCAAGTTGAACAGATTGTAACCGTTACACAAAAGACTGTATCGTCGCATTAAAGGCCAAGTTCGGTTTTACGCTCGATCGTTAATGTTCATCTCGAAGCCTCGGATCACACGTTTGGAGACAGAGGGCGAAAAACAAGATTAAGCGGCGAGAAGGAAAGAAGAAGACCCTTTTCAATCACCCTTCAGTCTACAACAGCCTTATAAGACCTTGGCAGAAATCAAGCCAGTCCAAAGTTAATCACTGAAGACATTTCTGAGCTATTTTGTCATAACAAGATAAAACTATTCACAGATGTGGATGAAAACATGTAACGATCAAAGTTTAACTGAGATTGAGAGTCAGTCGTTTCAAAGCTTTGCAAAAAATCTAACTAACCGTTACACAAAAGACTTTATCGTCGAAGAAGGCATCCAAATTTGTTTTTTCGCACAAGTGTTTATGTTCATCTCGAAGCCACGGATCACACGTGTGAAGACAGCGAGTGTAAAACAAGATTAAGCAGCGAGACGTGATGTTTTTTTGTTTTTTTCGTGAAGAAATAAGACTCTTTTCATAGGAATGGAGGTCTTAAGACACAATCGCCCTTCAGTCTACAGCAGCCTTATTAGACCTTGGCAGAAATCAAGCCAGTCCAAAGTTAATGAGGGCTTCAACGTCACTGGAGACATTTCTGTTTGAGGTATTTTGTTATATAAAGATAAAACTAGATAAATCAAGCCAGTCCAATGGTAATGAGTGCTAATGAGGGCTAATTGGGGCTAATGAGGGCTAATGAGGGCTAATGAGGGCTTCAACATCACTGGAGACATTTCTGTTTGAGGTATTTTGTTATAACAAGATAAAACTAGATAAATCAAGCCAGTCCAATGCTAATGAGGGCTAATGGGGGCTAATGAGGGATAATGAGGGCTTCAACATCACTGGAGACATTTCTGTTTGAGGTATTTTGTTATAACGAGATAAAACTATTCACACTCCTGCAACGTTCAATCATGTTTTTCTCATGCATTTTATCCCTCGGTAACCGTATATATGCGTAAGTGTCGTACGTATGCAGCCGTCGGGGTCGTCGAGGCCTCTCCGCGGGTCCTGAAAGGTGAAAGGTCGGCAGCGCTCGCACCGCTCTCCCTCTCGGTTGTCCCTGCAGTCGTCGCACACGCCGCCGCTCGCTCCGCCGGACGCTTCGAAGCGCGCGGCGTCGAAGCGGCAGGAGTCCGAGTGTCCGTGACAGTTGCACCCTGAGAAACATCCACGCACGCGCTATAAGACCCACACGGTTTAGATGAACAATAGTGTGTTTTTAAAGAGGGTTTGTACGTCTGCAAACACCGGCGTTGTCGTCTCCTCCCGGCCTCCAGGGGGAGTCGTGGTGAAAGTCCTGGCACCGCTCGCAGTTTAATCCGGCTGTGTTGTGCTGACAGACGCACTGACCGTGGACCTGAACACAAGAATCCACATTATATACGGATAAACAACAATAATGGAGTGTTGTGTCTGAAATACTGTACATTACAACTAAATCCATTGTTTTTTTTAGTTTATCTTTCGCCACATTGACAGAGGAGTGTTGTTAGGTTTAGAGCTGCACAAAATGTTTTCACCAAGGGCTGATGTGGACACGTGGATGAAACGGGCCTCAAACTGGTGGATATTAAAGTGAATCATTCAAATGGCTGCCTCACATCTTGTTAGAATAGGGTTTTTCCAAATGAAAAACTGGGACACATCAGGGTTGGGATGGGGGCTAGTGATAAAATTGTAAAAAAAAGTGTGTGGGTAATTATGTACTTTTTTTTGCGCTCGGTCAATTCACGGCTCTTTCACTTTCAGTTTATAATCAGAGCAAATTCAATCACCAAAACTGAGTGCATTTTTTGTGTTTTGGTTATTCTAACGCCAGATTTTCTCTATTTTGGCAAAAGAAACTGCAATAAATCGCCCTCTTTACTGTCGGCACGGCTCAAAATGGTCAAAAACTGGGACAACTGGAACACGTCTTGTATAAAACTGGGATAAATCAATGGTTTTTAGATCCATCTGCCGGGACACGGGACCACAAGGCTCAAAACTGTCCCGGCTAAACAGGGACACCCGGTCACCACTGTACACATGCCTTCGCACATCCAGGAACTTGTACAGTAGCAACCGAGTCCGCCATTTTGAAAGGGGCACAACAGCACGTCTACTACATACGATATCCAGGATTTATGAGGCCAAAATGCCAAAAACCTACATTCTGTTAGGACATCGCTCCGTTGTCAGACCAAGAAATTATAGCTTTGTTGTGTACTTTAGTTTGCCGTTATCGTCTAAAGAATCACAGTATTCGTAGCTCATTCTGCCGTAGAAAAGGACGCAGTCGTGGTGGTTTACATATATCGCGTGCCCCTTTCAAAATGGCCGCTATGGGGAAGTCCCGGATGTATGACGTCGCCGCGAACGCATGTATTACAATCAGAACCTAAATGTCAGCTCTGCATCGCGCCCCGGATCAAACTGATAAGATCTGTCTGTTGGTGCTGTCGATCGGCCTATCACAGCCTGGCGTGTTCCGGCGCGTACCATCCCCGGCTCGGTGAAGACGTCTCCTCTGCCCCCTGCTGGCGCGCACTGAGCGGCGTGCCCGTTGCAGAAGCAGCTGCCTCTCACCACCATCTCGTACAGGGCGTAGTAGTACTTCTCCTGAGGGTCGCGGCGCTTTCGGCCCAAGAGGGTGTCGCCGAGCATGAAGAGGCGAGTGAAGTTCACCCGCAGGTTTGTCATCGTGATCAACTCTGGAGGGGGAAAACAGCACAACGAGAAGAGAACTGATGCAGCGAAGCTTTAAAATCACATGGAAAGGCAGTGGGGTAAGCAGTGTTCATAGTTGTAGTAGGAAAACAGAGTAGTAGTAGTCGATAGAAGTGACAGATGTACACGGAATACCTTTGTACTCAAGAAAAAGTTGATTTATTTGCAGCCGTTTGTAATTGGAGTTCTTTTCCATTTCTCATAATAATGACATCACCACCAAGAACCATTTTGCTCTCACTGTATTCATATATATATCTTTTTTAGAACAAATGTACCGTATTTTCCGGACTATAAGTTGCACCTTTTTACATAGTTTTGGCCGGGGTGCGACTTACACTTATATACTTATACTGCGGAGTGACTTATATGTGATATTATTTGTTATTTTCACATTTGCAACTGCATTTCATACTCCAGTGTGACTTATATATATGTTTTTTTCTTCTCTATTATGCATTTTTTGGCTGGTGCGACTTATAGTCCAGAAAATACGGTAAATGCTTCAACCACAGATACATCAGATATACGGTGTGTTGAAAGATCAGAGTAAATACATTTTTTTAATTCTGTAAATGACCACGTTCGGATGACCATTTAAATGAGTTAAGCGTGTCAAGGTTGTTGTTTTTGAGAAATGCTGAGCACATGTAGCGCCCGAAATCAATTCAACTATTACGTTTATTGACCGTACACTTCAAACACTGACACTTTTACTCTTAAACTACTCTTTTCTGCCAGATTTGACCCTCTAAACAGTTTTGTACAATGTTCCTGACACAATGACGACAGACAAAACAGAAATCGTTGGGAGCGTTTGTGCCGAAGACAAAGGCGGAACGCTTCCACCAACCAGACGGCTCGGTTCTCTGGGGGCGGGCTCACCTTGTATGTGGGGGGCATAAGGGTCTTCAATCTCAAATATAGGGTCCAGGGCCTTCAGCACCACCTGCACAAACAACACCATGTCAAAGTGCCCATTATTCACAGGGAAATGCAGACTGTTGGAGACACTGCGGCGGCTGGAGGGAAACCACCATCTTTTTGACGTTGCCATCCCACTTGGTTTTGGAAATATTACCTCTGGAACATCCTCTTGTGACACAGATTACACCGTCAATCAGGGACTGGACAGACATTACTTTGGAGGATTACTTTCGGACTTAATTCGACAAACGAATTCAACAGACTATGGACTAAATTGGACGTTCTCTTTGGGTTCTGCGTGTCATGATTTCTCTTTTTTTTTGTTCTGTTTTTGGTGGAATCTACACATTTTTGTCTGTGTCTTAAAATTCTCTGTCTCTGTTGTTATATGTCTATACATTTCAAAAAAGAAAAAAATGTATTACATAGAAAAAAAAGTAAAAATGACTGTGTGTAATGCCGTCTGCAGCCAGTAGATAGCGCCAAAACACAGTAAGTCCCGTGGAGAACAGCAGAGGTCCAAATGTAACTGTTTGATGTAGTAAAAAATGTAGTTCTAAAACTAAAACTAAAACTAAAACAAAACAACTAAAAACTAATTTAAAAAAACTAAAAAACAGCTAAAAACTCAAAGGCATGTTAAAAGGTTAATAACGACACAAATTATGCATCATGTTTGACCTTTAAATAGATCCAAAAAAAAACAAAAAATCAGTCCGCACTCAAAGGAAACTCTACAAATGTCCCGTGAGCGCAGTGGTCTTCAGCTCTCTGCCCGAGGAGCACAGACATGGATAAATAAGCTCAAATGAACCATATAAACTCTGACCTCTCCCTCAGTGGACGGCTCGGACCCGGAGTATCGGCCGTCGCAGACCACGTCGTCCACACTGTCCGGCGTCTGGTCGGAAACCCGGGGGAAATGCACCGAACAGTCCTCGGAAAAATAACGAAACACTTTCCAGGTGCGACCAAAGTCCTGGGACCGCTCCACCAACATGGCGACCGGGCGAAAGCTCTGCGGAGAAAGAGCAGGACGTTCACCGGGCGATAAAAGCTCAAACGCGGATCAGATTTAATAATACAGCACATTAAAAGTGCTACAATCAACATACTTACCAAAACTGTGTTAAATTCAACATGTAAACCAGCTTAATTGTAATTTATTTGTGTTGGGATCATAGTTTTACAGTACAAATTCATATGTTTCTACTTTATTTATGTTAATTTTGAACACCACACTCACATTATTGAATGTTTCAGCCCAAACCCCGGTTCTTTGGTAACACTACGCATGCATAAAAACATGTTAGTAACAAACAAAATAAAGGAAATATGCAACATGTTAGTTATTATCAGTGTGAGCATTTTGAGATGGAAAAAGCACAATCGTTTACTTGTCTATTTGTTTCTATTTGTTTGTAGTTTTACATCGGTGGGTAAATGACAGTAATTATTCTTTTTACGGAGGCCTTCAGCGCATTTGCCCCGCCCACGTTCTAAAATACGCTATAAAGTAGATTGAGTTGTGTAAAACGTTCAATGCCCACGCGAGTTGGGACGTCTAGTTAGTGTTAGTGTCACGATTACTGTGAGAAAACATCATCAGGATTGAACGATTCCTCACCATTATCGAGACTGTGACCAAAAAACAGTGAAATCTTTCATTTTCTTTCATTCTCGCGCTCTAACATGTGACTGTTCCTCAAGTTTGTGACCATTTTACAAAATTAAACTTTCTGAAAGCCAAAATAAAGTTAAACGTGACAAAGACAGCCAGATAAAATAAAGTTCTTTACATTTCGGTCTATTTTTCGGGCTGCATATTGAACTAAAAGGACTCAATTTTGCTTCTAAAATTGTCACGATTATCATTTTTTTGGTTCTGACAGTTCTATTGTGACCTGAATAATGACGATAATGGATTAACTGAACAATCGTGTCGTCCAAGTCATCGCGGCACAGTTTTCTCTGGGCTTTGAGTCTGCGTAGGACTTATTTTCAACTGAGATTGGCAGCTGCGTGTAAAAAATAATACAAAATAATAAGAATACAACCGGGAAGGATAACTGCGTCTAAAACCTCGTCCCAAACCCACCGGCGCTGCTTTATTTTCAAAGTATTTACAGTATGTCTTACCTTGAAGGTGAGGACGAGGTGACTGAACTGGAAAACGGCCTCCAGGTCCAATCGGATGCTGACATCGTGGATTCCTAAAAACACAGGCTCGAGTTACTTCAGTCATAATGTTCTTCCCCGGCAATACGCAACCGATGTGCTCGTCCCGCTAACGTTTTGAGCTATTTCGGCATTGGGCATTCACCGTTTTCCGACTGCCACCACTTCATCTTGCGCTCGGGCTCGAAGGTGGTGATGACGTTTTCGATCCGGTGGCTGTTCGGGTTGGACTGAGCGTCAAACGGCCGCCGGGAGTCGCACGAGAAGCATTTCTGCTCCTCCTGAGTGCAAAGATATACACAAATAAGTACAGTATTTTCCGAACTATAAGTCGCACATTTTTTCAGTTTTGGCCGGGGTGCGACTTATACTTATATTTATACTTATATACTTATACTCCAGAGCGACTTATATGTGCTATTATTTGTTATGTTCACACTGGCAACCGATGTCACATTTTGATTATTTTCAGGGACAGGCATCAAAGTAATTTGAATAACTTTTGATGTCCCACTCCTCAGTACCATTTTCACCAAATTTCAGCTTTTTAGGGCCAACGCCCTAGTTGGCCCTAAAGAGTTCATAGTCGTCCTAAGAGTTCGTAAAAGTACGACGTTTGGTAAAACTCCTGAGTCATGCTTAGCCATTTTTGAACCAATTTGGCCAACATTTGGTTGGCCCAATTGGACGGCGTTGCCGTAACAATATTTTTTACTTCTCTTGTCACCATCTACCTCTGCGCCAAATTTCATAATTCTACGATCAGATTTTTTTTGGGTCATTTCCCATCTCTCAATGCATTTTTGGTACATTTGGGGGCGCTGACGCGCCAATTTTTTTTAAATTTAGAAAAGGGAAATAGCCAGAATGTAGAGAGGCACGATTTTTAGAGGTGTGCAAATTTTTGTGACTTTTCGTCAATGTTCACTGGGTGAAAAATAGGGGGGTTGGTCCCGAGAAGAAAAAAGAAAGAAAAAAGAAGAATAATATTCCGATGCGAAAACAATGTTTCCCTTTTTTCAAATATCATAAACTATACATTTTCGGAAAGCGCTTGCGCTTTCCTACCTCATGGTGTGGGTCCCTGGTCACTGACGGGTACTTTCGTTAATTTTGAGTGGGCTCCGCCCACTTTGTGTTTTTGGCCCTCTAAACAGTAATAATGTTAAATTTTTGCATTACATGCTTATATGCACGGAACATGCAAGAGATGGGGAACGTATTCGTGAGCTACTTAGCGCAAACGAGTGCTTTATATGGGGAGGACGACCCAATGTAAAGCGCTCGTTTAGTGCGCACTTTTGCACGGGCTTCGCCCGTTTACAACAGTAATGTTCCATTTTCCTACTATTAATTAGTGTGTACGGGGCGCGCATGAGTGAAGGAGTGCGTTAGTGAGTGTTTGGAAGTGCGCACTTTCGCAATATTTGGCCTTACGGAACTGATAGGCCTCTCGCCAGCTTGTGGTGCTCGGGCCTAATAATAATAATAATAATAGTAATAGTATAATTTTAAAAGAATAATAATAATTTTGAAAAAAATCATATTTTGTGGGCAAAATTGGAACGAAAATTGGGTTAATATGTGTTTTAGTTTCTATTGTTTTATGAGATGTCTTTTATGTTTTCTCTGCTATACTCTTTGGTCTTGTTTTGTTTTTCATGTCCTTCAAATGCTCCAATTTTTTTTTTCTAATCTTAGTAAAAAAAAAAAAAAATCATGATAATTAAAAAAAAAAAAAAAAAAAAAAACTCAAACAGACTTATCATACTTTATAACAGCCAATCCTTTTTTACCACTATGACTATTTGTGGCCCATGTAAACGAGGACTCATTTGCCTTCACGGTCTGAGCGCTTACAGAGACGCGACCTGCACCTGAAACTCAAACGAATGGAAACTTTTACCGCGCTCGACGTGCAGCGCCAAGAGGGGGAAAGACAGATGAGGAGCGAAAAAATGCACAAACGAACAGAGCTGATTCCTCGGGGTACGGCAAACATAAGTGACGGATCAGGACTTGTTTTAGTATGAAAAATGGTGCGCGGGGCCAAAAATCCTTCACTCAGCGACACAATGGGCAAGACAAACACAGAAGAGCCATCCTGTGCGCTGGCCCCTGGCAACAGGAGACGTCAACGAAAATAGAGCCACGGAAAAGGAGGGAGGAGCCAAAAGTTTGAAGAGTTCTGTCGTTTCTTTAAAATGAAATAATAGCGCTAAAATAGGAGATGTAAATTAAGGCAAATAAGTTAATCGCAGCAAACAGTAATCAAGTCAACGCTCTGCTCAGGTTCCAAATGTTATTATTTCATTAATTAATTTAAAATATTAGCCAAGTTTCGACACGTTTAGAGCAGCGCAATTAATCAAATTGAAATGCTTATTGCTCAGGGTATTTCCAAAACTCTTCCGTTCGTTGGCCGGCTAAAAACAGGCGGCGGAACATGGTAAAAGTCTCTCTCAAATGCATTGGACTTCCCGTAGGTCCTCCTTCTATGAGCAGAGGCCCCGAGACCCTCCAGTGAGCAGAGGCCCCGAGAACCTCCAGTGTGCAGAGGCCCCGAGACCCTCCAGTGAGCAGGGGCCCCCGAGACCCTCCAGGACCATCACATCTCGTGTTCCCAGGAATCACACAACTCTTCACTTTTGTCTCAAAGTCGGTGCCTCGGCCAAACCGTCCTCGTCCCTGACCCGGACCTGTCCTACTGTCAACAACTGCTCAATGTGCTAAAACTGCACCCATCAACCTTATTCCGCCCCGCCCACTTTGCACTGTTTTTCCCACATGATCGACACTTCAGTTGTAACGGCACTTCGGGTCCGGCGGGAAATCCGTTGCTTTGAATGGAGAGCGAAGGCAAAATCTGGCCTAGCGCTAAAACGTGCTCTGAAGTAAATTGATTTGTGTAAAATGCCCAATGTTCACGTGACCAACAACGGCTTTTTAGTCCGTGTAGAACTTATTTTCTCTAGAGATCGGCGGCTCTGTGTTCACTAATACAACCGGAAGTAGGATTAGGTCGTGTGCCGGCTTCTGGAATGAGGTGAATACACGGGATTCATAAAGTTATCTGATCGTTTCATCGATTGAAATGAGCGTTTATTGTGAGTTGAGAAGTGTGATCTTCTTCTACTGTTTTTCCGCGGACAGATCCTAAACCCCCCACGACCGTCCTGTGTCCGTCCGCCGTTACCGTGCGCTTCTCACCTCCAGGTATCCGATGATGCAGTAGTTCTGCGGGCCGTCCAAACCGCAGGTGGAGGAGGCGGAGAGCTGCGCGGCGCGGCCTACCATCAGGTCGCCGATGTGCGGGTTGCACGAGGCTCCGCCGGGGCAGAGCTCCCCCGAGCCCTGCGGCCGGACTTCGCCGAACAGACCCGCCGCTGCTACGGCGACACAGGGGAAAACGGACACAACGGTGAACGCACGAGCCGCTATCGGACTGGAGAAAGAGGCGGTTTCAAACGCGTGACCCGGAAATCCCAATCGCTCAATGGCGTTTTCATTTAAATAATCGAAAGAACAATCGATAAATGTTGAATAGGGAGACTTTTTAAACACATTTTTCAACCGAATAAAAGCTGAATTATGGAATCCTCTGGAGAATATTTACGAATAAAGTGTATGATTGACTTATATCACAGACTGTTTATTCCTTTTAGACATTTTTATACAATAATTCCACTGTCTTTGCTATAGAAGGTCTTTTGTCGTGCGTTTTTAGAGTCTGTTCAGTCCAGAAAACAATCAAAAACACGACCGCAATCGTGTTTTATGATTGACAAGTCACAGTTATTTGATTAGTCGTCGCGGCGGATCGTTAAACAACACGTTCCGTTGTCCGCAGCTCATTAACAGGAACTATTTGCTAAAATAAGTAATGATAATTGCGAAACCGTTCAGAAAGATGAATTCGTTCGGAGCTAATCTTCAGAGTTGTCAGCGTGAGTTATAGCAACGTGAAACCTGCCTCTACACGCGCCAGAGTCTCGACTCGGTACAGAGTGCAAAGACGTGCGTTTTGAGCAGCGCTGTCAACCCGCACGTTCATCAACAATCGATCGATCCCAGTTTTGAAATCGGCCTGATCACAATCAATTGTACAGCGCGTTTAGGTGAAAAAAAAGCCATTCTTTAAAAACACAACAAAAAACGTGCTAATTTGACGCATTTTTGCACATTTTCTTACTAGATTAGTTCACAAATCGAAATAAATTTGAATATTTAAAAGCTTTGTTGGCTCCAGTTTAAGTCCACTTCATAATAAATCGCCGTGGTCACATTCAAGGTCGTTTATTGCCGCGAGTTTAACTGTTTCTTATGATCTTTTAACATCAAACGTGTTCATCAAATGTACTGTGAGATTATTACTGAAACTATATCTGTGCAATGAGCCCATTTAAGTTTTAATTCATGACCAATTCCTTGACTAAAGTAAATAATAGCTTGTAATAACATATATAAATAAATACTGTTTTGTTTTTGTGGTTCCTACGGGCCATGATGTCACTTCCTGTTCCTCTTCACGATGGTTTTCCCACGTTTTTGATCAGCATGAGGCTGTTTTTCCTGGATCTGTGCTACAAATTGGACATGAGGAAAAGTCTGGAATCTCCAATTTAGAACAAGACCTGCGGGGGCGCTGTTCTGGCACACAAGATTCAACACCATTTGGCTTATTTTGAGATCGAACAAAACGACCAAATACGTCGTTTTGATGCTTGACTTGTTCTCACGGCGACAGATTAAAGCTCGCAGTCATCTAAAAGAGGCCGTTCGGTCGAGACGTTAACTTCGACAGCTCCACAGCTTTTACTAGAGACGTCAAACTCTCGATGTCAGAAGCGGATCGAAGATTTGCCCTGCCCCCTGCTGGCCGTCGCCGATTCTGACACAACGCCGCGGGGACCGGCTCGGACATCTCTCTGAGGCGTTCAAACGATCGTTGACAGAACTGAGGGATTACGCGCTGACCTCGATGTCTTTCCCCCCCATAATTGAGCGGCTCCTCGTGTCGTGTTTCCTCTGCAGGTCAAACTTACTCATGAACAGGAGGATGAGGCCCATGTCGAAGGCCCCGACTCGTCCGCCGCTTCCTCCTGGATCCCAAGGCTCCTCCGGTGCAACGGTCTGTGTCAGAGGTATAGAAAAGTGCAGTTAACACACTATTAACGTGGCTTTCGTAACCTGACCCTCGACTGTGTGAATCCGCCTCGATGTGCCGCGTGAAGGCTTTGATTTTGTCGGAAACGCGCCACAAACGCCACGCGCCGCTGACGGGCGACGACGGCGGCTCTTGGCACCGACTCACGGTTCGATTCCAAAAAAAAAGGAATTCCCCTCCAGCTCCTCCAGCGACCCACATCTTCCCACTTCACACGCAAAAGTACTGCACTAACTGCTACTTAGAAATACAAGTAGAGGCTTCGTGATGGTTGAACTGAAGTTTGAAGCGCCCCCTACAGGTCGAACAACTCATTGAACTAAAATGAAGTTACGTTTTATATATTTAAAACTTTCTTATTAAACAAATTATGTAAAAAAATATCCCAGAAGAGCTCATTGTATAGGTTTATAATTTCACATCCTGTTTGTAATTCATGACATCACACTAGGAAATTACCCAGCAAACACTGGCCCAAAACTCATTGTTTAATTTGACGAATAAAAATAATATGAGAGTGACTTTATTTTGTTGAATTGATGTTTAGAATGTCAAAAAAAAAAGTGTATTTTGTGTAATCTATGCATAAACTTTGATTGGAACGAGTGTGATGTCACTTCCTGTCATTTTCTACAGATTTTTCTCCACAAATACCTGCTTAATTGGTGTCGATCTATAATTCATACGTACGACAGGTATAAAAATACACTAAATATTGTAAAAATTAGAACATCGTAAAAACCTGTCATACGTCACCTTAAAGGTGGTATGGACAATTTTTCGGCGATTTGAGAACGCAGGCGGAAGTGCGCATGCCACTCCCCCGTGTGGACCGATACAACACACACGTGCGTTTGTTTATTAGCTCAACGGAGCGCATCGCATCTGTCGTCTCCCGTAGATTTCTGTCCACTTCTGCGTCAGCTCGAACTGTCTTTCTCAGTCTTCATTTTGCCCCGTACACTGAGGGAACTATGTTATGATAGATCCATGCGCTTAGGCACGCGGAAACGTGGGGACGAGCCTGACGCGGCTGCAGGTGAGCGGTAGGTGCGTTTTATGATTGATACGTGGCAGGACAAATGATTTATCCACGCCACGAGGAAATATGATACAAAATTTGCTGAAAAAAATCGTCCATACCACCTTTAAAGTTTGTCACAAGCTTTGACGGGCTCCGAACACAGAACAGAGAAGAGGATTCAAGATGCCGAACACTTTGGAGCACAAACAAACGGCTGGAGACCCTGCAGTTTTGGCTTCTGTCTGTCTGATTTACTCCGTTTATAGGCGTGAACGAGCTCGGCACAAAGGAAATTACCCTTTTATAATGAATCTCCCACAGGTATCCGTCTACCCATTCTATTGCTGGAGTTTTACGTCGTTTTGACCCGGAAAGAGCGTCGGCGTGAAGCGTCTGCAGAGCCCCGTCAATCTCAAGTCGCCCGTTGCGTCTTGACAATTCCTCATTTCAACGCTGAAGATGATTTAACCACAAAAAAAAGTAACTTAAGCGCTTCTTAAGTTAAACATTTTTTGAAGCGAAATGTGAAATGTGTGTTTGGTTTTGTTTTGTTTGTGATACTTTTCGTACAAAACTTGACATACTCTAAAAGTACATCCAAAGAAGATTCGAGATACTGATGTAATACAGCAAATTTAGTCTCACAATGTATAAGATAAATATAAAATAGAGACAAAATAAGTGTTAATGTCTTATAAATAGTCATTAACCTTATTTTAAAGTGTTACAGATTCTGATTTCTTTGTGCGTGTTGTGTTGACGAGGAAAACTGTGCAAAAGCAGGGATTATTTATTATTAACCTCGAAATTAGCCAATCTGCACTCAAAATGTGGCATTTCCAACTCAAATTAACGCGAAAAAGCAACGAGAAAGAAGTGATTCAAACATTTGCCGCGCTTTGTCACGTGTCGCCGGGTGTTTCCGACGATCAGATTTCTCTCCATTCTAATCCAATTACCACTGGATTATCCGATCATTCTCAGATTCTCCAGCCAATCTGCCACGGCAACACGCGGAGGAAAAAGAGGGAACAGCAACGCGAGCGAAACGAACGCTAAAGTCGCCGAGAGCTTGTTCGAACAGAGCACAGAACGCAGGAGACAAATGTCAGGAGGATTTTCAAACGCTCAAAGTTAAATCCCAAACACTCACATTCCCCCGTGAAGTTCACCGTGTCCCCCGGGCCCCGCTCAGCGCTCCTCGTAAAAAGAAAACTGCAGATCTGCTAACGACGTGAGGGGGGGGAAACCACGTAACGGGCCTCGAGCTATGAAAAGATTATGAGCTGATTACTGAGTCTGTAGAGCTCGAGATAAAGCCAATGATTGGACTTAAAATGGCAAAAAATAGCTAAATTGTACTAAAATAAACATAAAAATCCATTTGTTACTTAAAGGGGCGTATGACAGGTTTTTACAATGTTCTAATTTTGACTTTATTTGGTGTGTTTATACCTGTTGTACATATAAATGATAGTTTTACACCGATTGAGCAGGTATTTGTGGAGAAAACGTTGAAAAATCTGTAGAAAATGACAGGAAGTGACATCACACCAGGGACACTCACTCCAGTCAAAGTTTATGCATAAATTACACAAAGACATTACTTTTTTTCACTCTCTAAACATGAATTCAACAAAATAAAGTTGTGTTCCTCTGTTTTCATCCGTCAAATTTAAAACACGGGTGACATTAGATACATTTCCTTGGGTAATTTCCTAGTGTGATGTCATCAATTACAAACAGGAAGTTACATTATAAACCTAAAAAAATTGCCATTCTGGGATAATTTTGTTTTTAATTTTTGGCAAAATTCTAAATATATTTATCTTAAATGCATTTTAGTTCAATGAGTCGTCGGACCTGTAGGGGGCGCTTTAACATCAAGTGCTTTAAGTAAAAGTTGTAGTTTAAAGGGGACATAATGTGCAAAATCACCTTTAATGAGGCTTTTACCAGTGTTTCTTCTTCATTAGTTTTGTGATTCCTGAACGTTTGAGTCAATCCTGTTTTGTCCTGCAACTGAGGCTCTAGTGCTCAGGCTAGTCCTGTTTTCACCTACCCCCTTTTGGCTCGGTTCTGGTCTTGACTTGACTCGGTTCTGGTCTTGACTTGACTCGGTTCTGGTCTTGACTTGACTCGGTTCTGGTCCAGTCTTGGCTCGGTTCTGGTCTTGACTTGACTCGGTTCTGGTCCAGTCTTGGCTCGGTTCTGGTCTAGTCCTGGCTCAGTTCTGGTCTAGTCTTGGCTCAGTTCTGGTCTTGACTTGGCTCGGTTCAGGTCTAGTCTTGGCTCAGTTCTGGTCTTGACTTGGCTCAGTTCTGGTCTAGTCTTGGCTCGGTTCTGGTCTAGTCTTGGCTCAGTTCTGGTCTAGTCTTGGCTCAGTTCTGGTCTTGACTTGGCTCGGTTCAGGTCTAGTGTTGGCTCGGTTCAGGTCTAGTCTTGGCTCAGTTCTGGTCTTGACTTGGCTCAGTTCTGGTCTAGTCTTGGCTCGGTTCTGGTCTAGTCTTGGCTCAGTTCTGGTCTAGTCTTGGCTCAGTTCTGGTCTTGACTTGGCTCGGTTCAGGTCTAGTGTTGGCTCGGTTCTGGTCTAGTCTTGGCTCGGTTCTGGTCTAGTCTTGGCTCGGTTCAGGTCTAGTGTTGGCTCGGTTCTGGTCTAGTCTTGGCTCGGTTCTTGTCTAGTCTTAGCTCAGTTCTGGTCTAGTCTTGGCTCAGTTCTGGTCTAGTCTTGGCTCGGTTCAGGTCTAGTGTTGGCTCGGTTCTGGTCTAGTCTTGGCTCGGTTCTGGTCCAGTCTTGGCTCGGTTCTGGTCTTGACTTGGCTCGGTTCTGGGCCAGTCTTGGCTCGGTTCTGGTCTTGACTTGGCTCGGTTCTGGGCCAGTCTTGGCTCGGTTCTGGTCTTGACTTGGCTCGGTTCTGGGCCAGTCTTGGCTCGGTTCTGGTATAGTCTTGGCTTGGTTCTGGTCTTGACTTGGCTCGGTTCTGGTCTTGACTTGGCTCGGTTCTGGTCCAGTCTTGGCTCGGTTCTGGTCTAGTCTTGGCTTGGTTCTGGTCCAGTCTTGGCTCGGTTCTGGTCTAGTCTTGGCTTGGTTCTGGTCCAGTCTTGGCTTGGTTCTGGTCCAGTCTTGGCTCGGTTCTGGTCTAGTCTTGGCTCAGTTCTGGTCTAGTCTTGGCTCAGTTCTGGTCTTGACTTGGCTCGGTTCAGGTCCAGTCTTGGCTCGGTTCTGGTCTAGTCCTGGCTCAGTTCTGGTCTTGACTTGGCTCGGTTCAGGTCTAGTGTTGGCTCGGTTCAGGTCTAGTGTTGGCTCGGTTCTGGTCTAGTCTTGGCTCAGTTCTGGTCTTGACTTGGCTCGGTTCAGGTCCAGTCTTGGCTCGGTTCTGGTCTAGTCCTGGCTCAGTTCTGGTCTAGTCTTGGCTCAGTTCTGGTCTTGACTTGGCTCGGTTCAGGTCTAGTCTTGGCTCAGTTCTGGTCTAGTCTTGGCTCAGTTCTGGTCTTGACTTGGCTCGGTTCAGGTCTAGTGTTGGCTCGGTTCTGGTCTAGTCTTGGCTCGGTTCTGGTCTAGTCTTGGCTCGGTTCAGGTCTAGTGTTGGCTCGGTTCTGGTCTAGTCTTGGCTCGGTTCTTGTCTAGTCTTGGCTCAGTTCTGGTCTAGTCTTGGCTCGGTTCAGGTCTAGTGTTGGCTCGGTTCTGGTCTAGTCTTGGCTCGGTTCTGGTCCAGTCTTGGCTCGGTTCTGGTCTTGACTTGGCTCGGTTCTGGGCCAGTCTTGGCTCGGTTCTGGGCCAGTCTTGGCTCGGTTCTGGTCTTGACTTGGCTCGGTTCTGGGCCAGTCTTGGCTCGGTTCTGGTATAGTCTTGGCTTGGTTCTGGTCTTGACTTGGCTCGGTTCTGGTCCAGTCTTGGCTCGGTTCTGGTCTAGTCTTGGCTTGGTTCTGGTCCAGTCTTGGCTCGGTTCTGGTCTAGTCTTGGCTTGGTTCTGGTCCAGTCTTGGCTTGGTTCTGGTCCAGTCTTGGCTCGGTTCTGGTCTTGACTTGGCTCGGTTCTGGTCCAGTCTTGGCTCGGTTCTGGTCTAGTCTTGGCTTGGTTCTGGTCCAGTCTTGGCTTGGTTCTGGTCCAGTCTTGGCTCGGTTCTGGTCTTGACTTGGCTCGGTTCTGGTCCAGTCTTGGCTCGGTTCTGGTCTAGTCTTGACTTGGTTCTGGTCCAGTCTTGGCTTGGTTCTGGTCCAGTCTTGGCTTGGTTCTGGTCCAGTCTTGACTTGGTTCTGGTCCAGTCTTGGCACCACTTTATTATATAACTACACCTTAATTATCCTTCATAAACATTGAAGACAAACTGATTAATGCACACATAGTCAATTAAGAATGGTCCAGGCTTAATTAAAGCTTTTCAGGTATTAATTAAGTCTCTGTTCATGCTTTATTAAGGCTAATTAAGGTGCAGTTGTTCTAAAGTGGTTTCTCGACACACTGTGGAGCGTTACAGGCAAAGATACCACATCTCCATGGAAACAGGCGCGCGCTATAAAGTAAAAGCGTCTGCCAGTCTGCCACTTTCCCCCGTATGATTATTATGTGCATTAAATGTTCAAAGTTAAATATGGTTTGATGAATCTCTCATTTTCTGTCTCGAAAACGCGTCCTGGCAACGAGCGAGCGACAAAAATGTAAAGTTCCATATATTTGAAAACTCTCCCGTTTTTCTAATTGTGTCTTATTTTGGCGGTACAGAACCAGCGCTAAATGTTTATCATAGTTTTACTTCCGTTAAGTTTGTGAAGAAAGTTTGACAAAATGAAAGTTTACAACGACAGGAAGTAGAGCTCGAACTGAATCCCTCTGTGATGTCATCAGCGTGCGACGTGCCGCTGAAAACACAGAGACGCCTTACACTTAACTGACACTCAACTGACAGTTTAAACCATCATTCAACAAAATAAAGGTGTTATATTGTATTATTGTTTGGTAAATCGTAACCGTTGTGTCATTTATGTGGATTTTGGCTCTTGTTTACGGTCTGGTTGTGAGGTAACCGCTGTGGAATGACCTCTACATGTGTCATATTTGCTGCTGCACTTGTCAAACCAGGAAGTACAATTATAAACTTTACTAAAGATGGTCAAACTGGGGACAAAATGTTGAGTCAAATCTGAAATACAATTGTGTTCACTGCGTTTTAGTGAAATATATAAACTTTAGGTACATTTCAAATTTGTTTTCTACATCTTTAAACATGTTTCAGAGGACATTTATGACTTGAGCTATTTCCTTTCACGTTTTTTCTCTATTAAAAGAAAAGAAAAGTCCTTATTAAATGTACTAATAGTTATTTTTGGTGTAAATGTCGGTACTTTTGTTTTGCCCGGGGCCTGTTCCACTTGGAAAAGAGACGTTTTGCTTCTCAATCTGGCTAAAAACAGGTTAATAACATACAATAAATCAATATAATTCAACATAAGGCGATATGGAGTATGATTTAACAATATTCTACTAAAGTAAATGTACTTATTTGCCATGCTACGAGAGCGTGAGCACTGGTGTGTGTAAATCCAGACACAAACATTGACTTGTGACGGTTTATCTCCTTTGTGGAGGTCGACATGGAGACGGAGCAGAAACGCTGAGAACGGCCGCGGGCGAAACTCGATGCCTCTGAACATCGTGTCATATTGTCGTGTAGAGCGCGGACGGGAAAAACCACCACGACTTTACGTCCACCAAAAGGAGAGAAACATGTGTCAGGAGCGAGGAAAGAGTCACATCCATGTATTTACCATGACTCAAGTTTAGATTCAGATTCTGACATTATAAATGCTGTGGATCTAACGCACATTTACTTATGTCAGTGTTTTGAATGTATTTGATCCAAAGCAACTTTAGTTGTAAAGCACATTTCACCCACACAAAGTCTCCAACTGCACAAACACAGAACGATAGATGAAAATACAAAAACAATAAAAAGAAGAAAAAAGAGAGAAGATGAGAGGCTGATCCTCCTGCTGCAGAAAGTCAGAAACAATAAAGTAATAAAGACTTAAATCATATGAATCCAGATGTTTCCTTCACTTTAATAAAAGAGCAACAGTAATGTTTGAATCCTCGTGCTTTATGTCAAATGAGTCAAGAAACAAGACTGAAAACCTGCAGTGAAAGTAAATATATCTACATGAATATATGTATATATATGTAGATATATACATATCTACATATATATACATAAATATGTACATATATTTCTACAACGACAAGTGTATAAAAGATATGAAAGATAATGAACTGGAGCAAAGACGTACCTGCAGCAGCTGCAGGAGCAGAGTGCACCTGGACGACTGGAGGTAACACGAGGAGGAGGAGCACCTGAGAGGAGGAGGAGGAGAGGAGGAGCACCTGAGAGGAGGAGCACCTGAGAGGTGGAGCACCTGAGAGGAGGAGCACCTGAGAGGAGGAGCACCTGAGAGGAGGAGCACCTGAGAGGAGGCGGAGGAGAGGAGGAGGAGGAGAGGAGGAGCACCTGAGAGGAGGAGCACCTGAGAGGAGGAGGAGGAGGAGGAAAGGAGGAGCACCTGAGAGGAGGAGCACCTGAGAGGAGGAGCACCTGAGAGGAGGAGCACCTGAGAGGTGGAGCACCTGAAAGGAGGAGCACCTGAGAGGAGGAGCACCTGAGAGGGGGAGGAGCACCTGAGAGGAGGAGCACCTGAGAGGTGGAGCATATGAGAGGAGGAACACCTGAGAGGAGGAGCACCTGAGAGGAGGAGTACCTGAGAGGAGAAGCACCTGAGAGGAGGAGCACCTGAGAGGAGAAGCACCTGGACGACTGGAGGTAGCACGAGGAGGAGGAGCACCTGAGAGGAGGAGCACCTGAGAGGGGGAGGAGCACCTGAGAGGAGGAGCACAGGAGAGGAGGAGCACCTGAGAGGAGAAGCACCTGAGAGGAGGAGCACCTGAGAGGAGG